>NC_090985.1:71502053-71805084 GCF_041146395.1 Eulemur rufifrons
ATTAAGTTTTTTACAAATTGAAGTTTTGTGGCAACCCTGTATTGAGCAAATTTATTAGTACCATTTTCTCTTGGTGCACATGCTCACTTTTTGTCTCTGTGTCACATTTTGGTAATTCTTGCAATATTTCAAACTTTTTATTTTTATCATGTCTATTACAGTGATCTGTCATCAGTGATCTTTGATGTTACTATTATAATTGTCTTTGGGGTGCCATGATCCATACCCATATAAGACTGGGAGCATAGTCCATAAATGTTGTGGATCTGGCCGGGCACGGTAGCTCACACCTGTAATCCTGGCAGTCTGGGAGGCTGAGGCAGGAAGATCGCCTGAGCTTAGGAGTCTGCGACCAGCCTGAGCAAGAGCGAGACCCCTATCTCTAGAAAAAACTAGCCGGGAGTGGTGGCACATGCCGGTAGTCCCAGTTACTCAGGAGACTGAGGCAGGAGGATTGCTCGAGCCCAGGAGTTTGAGGTTGCTGTGAGCTAGGCTGACGCCACGGCATTCTAGCCTGGGCAACAGAGTGAGACTGTCTCAAAAAAAAAAAAAAAAATGTTGATCTGATAATTGAGGTGACTAACGGTGGAAAGCATCTACAGCATGGACACATTAGACAAAGGGAGGATTCACTTCCTGGGTAGGTTGGAGCAGGATGTCTCAAGTTTCATCGTGCTACTCAGAACAGGCAAGCAATTTAATAGTTACAAATTGTTTATTTCTAGAATTTCCCTTTTAATATTTCTGGACTGTGGTTGACTTTGGGTACCTGAAACCGTGGAAAGTGAAACTACAGATAAGGGGGACTATTGCACTGGTATCGTCTATGCCTAATTTAAATGTGCTAATGGGCAGATGTGGTGGCATGAACCTGTAATTCCAGCCCTTTGGGAGAATTGCTTGAGCCCAGGAGTTCAAGACCAGCCTGGGCAACATAGCAAGACCACCTCTCTACAAAAAAATTAAAAAATTAGCAGAGCATGGTGGTACACACCCATAATCCCAGCTACCTGGGAGGCTGAGGTGAGAGGACCACTTGAGCCCAGAAGTTCAAGGGTGCAGTGAGCTATGATCAGGCCACTGTGCTCCAGCCTGGGTGACAGAGTGAGACTCTGTCTCTAAAATAAATAAATAAAATAATAAATGTGCTAATACGTTGTTGAACTTGTGTGATTTATAAAGGCCAATTTCTTTGGAATATAATGATAACATCAAGATGTTTATGGCTTGGCAGATATTCAGAGGTATAATTCCCATTTTGAGGTATGCACACTGATGGTCACAGAGCAACAGACGTCTCCTATTGAAGAATACAGTTGAGATGTATAAGGCATGGACATTTCATGCTTGATTCTTTTCTCCATGGAGAATTCTGAAGAGGGCATTGTTCAGTCATTTAAATGCTTTTAGAAATTACCATCTTTAGACAGGACAACATGATGCCAAAATATTGTGGTCACTCATACAAGCATCAGTAAAATTGTGCTGTATGGTCAATATCTACTTTCCTTGTAGCATTTTCCTTCTCTGAATCCCATGGCAATTCCTTATTTGGAATCATCTGTGCAGCTCTCTAATGACAGGTGACATCTCATTTCAAGGTAAAATTACACAATACAATTTTCTGTGGCCATCTGTCTGGATTGAAAGGAAGTGGACTATGTGTCAAGATGCTTCAGTGTTTATTGGGGAGTAAGAGTCAAGACTTGGGGAGATGGCACTGTCTGATTTGCTCAACAAAACATACGACCCTGGCTGGATCCAAGGTGGGAATGCGTGTCATAGTAGGAAGGAGTGTTCTAGTGTCCTTTATACCTTTCTTTACTGCTTCTTCTTCCCTTCTTTTTGCAGTGTATCTGTTGGGAGGGACCCAGGGTGTCATATGGACAGCCACTGCTTCACGCCCAGGGGGGTCCATGGTCAGGGTTGCTGTCTGTCTGCTGTCTTTCAGGGTGATCATCTCACCCAAGTCCTGTCTTGCTATTGCTTTCTCCTCTAGAGGAAACTGAAACTGAAATGACCACTGAAAAGAGGTTGCCTGGAGAAAAATGCCATCTTGCCAACAAAATTGGATCTTGTGTAGCTTGTGAGAGGGCAGACTTGGTTCTTTAAAAGAAAGCACTTGATATGACAAGGACTTGAGTCCACTGATTAAGCTCTGCAGTAATTCATTCATTCAATCAACAGAATTTTTGATTGCCTAGTAGATGTGAGGAAATACTGTTCTTGTCCATTTTGAAAAGTTTTGATAAAAACCTGTCTACTTTCATTTTCCTGCTTAGACAGCAGAATGGTTTAGAAACTTATAGTGTACATAATTTAATGTACATAAGTCTAGTTCTAGACTCCATGAAATATCACTTCTTCCCTTACTCCAAATATTTAAGGAGCATTTTCATAAACAAGCTGGCAAAATCTCAACTTCTCATTTACATTTAAAGATATTCCCCAGATATGTCTGAGTACTAATAAGTTTCATAGTCACATGTAAATGGAGCCACTGACCCAATCAACCACATGTTTTCTTAGACACACTTGCCAGTAGAGTTTATGCTGAGTCATATTCTCACGCCAAGTTTCCAGTTCACGTGTTTTATTAGAGACACGGCAACCGGCTAGAGTAGAGGGAAGAAAGGAAAGAGATTCCTCTGTGTGAGGGAAGCCAAGTGATCCAAAATGGAATTAAACCCTTGACTTCAATAGCTCCAAGTTCTAACCAATAGAGCTAACTAGGTTGGCTCTGGCACCACTGAATTGGCTTGTGTGGGAAAAGTTAGTTCTGGCACTGCTTAACGGAAAGATTTATTAGTACACAATGGACTATTCTCTAGACCATGAGGTAATGTCCTCCTGTTTACGTTAAATCATATCTCCATGTGCTTCTATTAGTGCCTGTCATTCCCTTTTTATAGCACTCAGCAGTACCACGAATACTTATTTACTGTGTTTTCCTTGATTAACTGTAAACTCTAAGAAGGCGAAAACCCCCACCCTTGGCTCACTGAGGGAAAGAATCCCAGTGTTTAGCATAAGCACTCAATAAAATTATACAGAATTTAGTTAAAATAAAAAATTGGGGCCAGGCATGGTGGTTCACGCCTGTAATCCCAGCAATTTGGGAGGCTGAGGTGGGAGGATCACTTGAGGCCAGGAGTTTGAGATCAGCCTGGGCAATGTAGCGAGACCGTATCTCTGTAAGAAAAAAAAAAAAAAAAGGCTTTTTTATAGGCATGAATGACTCACAAATTATTTAATAATAATAATCTAAATATTATTACCTTATTCTATTATTATAAATTCATAAAAATTGTTTGGTTGATCAGGATTTTAATTACTATACAAAAAAATTAACAAACGTACTATGCATGGAGTATTCCAGAAATGACCCTTTTATGTAAATGCTTGATATTCAAGGAAAAGTATCTTTTAGATAGAGATGTGTTTGTATACAAAAAAGGCAACAGATTCTTTTTCAAAGGTAATTTAAAGATATATAGCTCATAGCCCTCTGTTCTCTATTAGCATTAACTCCAAGACACCTGTCCGGTGACATTCAAGACAGTGTAAGTGCCTTTCATGGTGAAAAATCAAAGGTTTATGAATCCTTCATGATTGTGTTATCACTTCAAATAAAGAAAAAGCAGTAAGTCGTAATTAGGCTTTTAGCTTTTCAGTGTCACACAGAAGGAAGTACATAATTCTCATTAATAATAATATAATTTCTGTGTTGAAATGCCTACACACCAAGATGCATATTTAGCCACAAATACATGGTCTCTAAAACATGATAATATGTGTAAGATATTGCTTTGGCTGCTTAATAGCTGTTCCTTCCAGAATAGAAATGATTTAGCAACAGCAGAAGTTATGAGTTCTGAGGCACAAGAGCACCTTGAAGATTGCTCCGGAGAATTTTTTTCTGAGGCCATTACCATTCCATCAGCCTCTCGATGGTGCCGGTTATTTCAACAATGCTTAAAATGAAATAAACATGTTCCAAGGGGGCTTTAATATAACTGTGTTAATGGAATTGTCTGAAAGTTAATTAAAATTCTGAAAGTTATTATGGTCATAGCTGCTACTAACATCAATTTGATGCTGGATTCTGTAGTGAACACAGCATTAGACACATTCTCTGTCCATTGGGGTTGCAATTCGAATGGGGCACAGGCGAGGCACGGAGAAAGGACAGGAATCACTCAGCACTTTTGATAGACCAGAGTGCAGTAGCCCTGCACTCAGTATTATTCAACTGACCCTGGAAATCTGAAGGTTACTGAAGCTGGCTCCCAAGAAAGGTGAGGTTTGATAAAGGATTAATATGGGGAAAGAAAAGCAAACAAGGTAGTGAGCTCATTTATTTCATTAAAATGCATATAAAGAAGTAAAGGAAAGTAAGAATAGGAGAAAAAAATAAAGGACCTAATAAAGATTTGTGTTTATCTAGGCTGAAGAACATGTATGCACTTAAACAAAATATGTAGGCCAGGGAGGAGGCGGGCATGGTCTTAGAAACAAAAGGGCTACTTATATTTGACCTAAAAGTCAGGGGAGGAAAAAATAAGCATAGTAATATGATTACAGAAAGTGAAATTATAGACATATTTTTGTTGGAGATGTTCGAAGGAAACCTGGAGTTGGAAGAGTGTTCTAGTCCCAGGAGTGCTGTTCTCTGACTGTGTAATTCTGGACAAATCATACAACTTCCTTTAGTTCAGTTCAACAAATTTTTTTGAACTGTGTGGCTTGCCCTTTGCAGGGTGCCAGAAACACAGAGATGAAATACCTGCCCTTGGCCAGGCGTGGTGGCTCACGCCTGTAATCCTAGCACTCTGGGAGGCCGAGGCGGGTGGATCGCTGGAGGTCAGGAGTTCGAGACCAGCCTGAGCAAGAGCGAGACCCCGTCTCTACTAAAAATAGAAAGAAATTATATGGACAACTAAAATATAAATATACAAAAAATTAGCCGGGCATGGTGGTGCATGCCTGTAGTCCCAGCTACTCGGGAGGCTGAGGCAGTAGGATCGCTTAAAGTCCAGGAGTTTGAGGTTGCTGTGAGCTAGACTGATGCCACGGCACTCACTCTAGCCCGGGCAACAAAGCGAGACTCTGTCTCAAAAAAAAAAAAAAAAAAAAAAAAGAAATACCTGCCCTTGAGGAATTTATAGTGCAGTGGAAGAGCCTGCCCTAGATTTGAGCTGAACTCAATTTTCCTCAGCTGTGAAATAAAGATGATATGTATAATTTTGGCTCAACTGAGATTCCTAGAAGGTTAAAGATAAGTTTGTGTCAGTAAAAATAATGGTTCAGTAAAATTACTATTTGAGATCAGTTTGAAGTATATTAAATTTGCACAGGAATTCTAATTTGGAGGTTTGGTTTCATTTAGTCAGAAGAAGGTGGCTCAAGTCTGTAATCTTAGCAACTTGGGAGGCTGAAGCAGGAGGATCACTTGAGGTCAGGAGTTTGAGACCAGTTTGGGCAGCATAGGGAGACCTGATCTCTAAGAAAAAAATTTAAAAAAGAGAAAGGTTTGGGAATAATTTACCAGACATCACATAATCTTAATTACCATAAGTGCCCCGTATTAGTCCGTTTTGCATTGCCATAAAGGAAATAGCTGAGGCTAGGTAATTTATAAAGAAAAGAGGTTTGTTCAGGTCACAGTTCTGCAGACTGTACAAGATGCATCATGCCAGGGTCTGCTTCTGGTAAGGACTTCAGGATGCTTCTAATCAAGGTGGAAGGTAAAAGGGGAGCAGATGAGTCACATGGCCAGAGATGGAGCAAAGAGAGGGAGGAAGTGGTGCCAGGCTCTTTTAAACAACCAGCTCTCACACGAGATAATAAGGTGAGGACTCACTCATTGTTGTGGGGAGGGCACAAAGCCCTTGATGAAGGATCCACCTTCATGACCCAAACAACCTCCCTTCAGGCCACACTGGGGATCGAATTTCAACATGAGATTTGGAAGGGCCAAACATCCAAGCCACATCATGCCCCATGAGGAAAGGTTAATTTTCTGTGTGAGGGTATGTGTGTTTGTGTGTGGTGGGGTGTCCCACCTGAGAAGGGACTGAGATTTGGGAATATCTATTGGTAGAATCAGGCAGGATCTTTGTTGTGCAGACAGCTACTTAGAGCCACCATTGTACACAGCATCTAAAGAGTTTCCTGGGAAAAGAAGTTGAACTGTGTCTACAAATGAGTATCAAGAACATACAGCCTTATCTGGAGAAATGAGAGGGTTGAGATGGGGAGAGACAGCATTTAAATTCCAAGGTACCCTGCGAAATAAATCATCTTAAGGAAAGATGGTTTAGCCATGGCATGAATAAGACCTGAGCATCAAAGGGCATCCTTGGTACCGCATGTAGGCCATTACCTAAAACCATCCTGGTGGAGAGGTGTCAGTTGGAACAAAAGGTCTGTGTGTAATTCTGCAGTTCCTAAGAGTCGTGTTGTGGGACTCTTCCTATAAATGTAATGGGCGGGGAGGAGGGCCTTTAGCTTTTCATTTGCAACTTCTAAGTCGTCCCAGAGGCACCAGATTGGATGGATCCGTGGAGACAGCACAAGTAGCCATATTGCAGCAGGTGAACTTGGCTCAGAGCTGAGCATCGAACAAAGATGGCAGCACAGGCAAGTGGCAGCCTAGATGGAGCATTAATAAGACTATGGTAACCTATCAGAGCAAAGCACTGATCACTAGTAATGAGAGGTGAGCACCGGTTCAAGATGAGTTGAAGGTACACGTAAAACACCCCTCGGCAGTTCGCAGAAACTCCAGAGTTGTAGAGAAACTGAGGGGTGACAAAGGTGATGGGCAGATAAGACCTTGATATTAAAACTCTTGCAGTAGAGTTGGCATCCATAGTGTAGTGAGACCAGAAGATGGTCTTGTCACTTTGAATGAGCTTAGCTGATCTTATCTGAGCTCTGGTTTAGCACATAACTATATTTTAAATTAATCACTGCTTTTCCATTAGAATCAATTGATTTATTTGTGATAATCATAATGGTACTGTTAAAGGATCGATGCCTGGTATAGATGTGAACTCTTAGAAATTCACTTGTTTGGGCATATGTGTAAACTATAAGCAATTGGAATTAAAGATTCCAGAGGCCTTTTTAAAGGCCCTGGTCATATGTAAAATACTTGGCATGCATGTCAAGAAGGAAGAGATTGTGGATACAGGCCCATTAGAGTCTCCTTTAAATGAAATCTCAGAAAGATACACCTCCTTCAACCCCTTCTCTGCCTTAGATGTTGATTGTCTAAAAGGACTAAACCTCTAGCTAGAAAACATGGGGCATACACTGTTACCTAACCAGATTCCTTGGATTTGGATATTCCTTTATAGCATTAAGCTTGAGCATGCTGAGCTTGGGAAAGAACACTCAGTTACTACTGGAACTCATGCTGTTTTCTCCATGGTCATTAGAGGCCACAGCTCTCTCGACCTCTGCTCCATTTCCTCAAACATGTATGGAGTACCACCTGTGTATATGGGACCCTGCTAGGAGACTATGGCCTCCTGGGAAGTACACGTAAAGGCCATGACACAGATGCCAACAGGAGTTACTGGCAGGGCAGTCCATTCTATTAATAGTTGGAGGCATCAGTGAATATGTAATAGAAATTAATTAATAAATTAATGGCAGCATTTGAATTTAGCTTGGAAGCATACATAGAGTTCTGGTAGGCAGAGAAGGCCTGAGGAAAGCTATTAATGTATGTAGGGGGAAATTGTGCTTCAGTGGAAAGTATTGTCTAGAGAACACCCTTCCTGGTTCCCCGATTCTAGGGGAGCTATTTTACAATTGTGTAAGTCATAGGTAACTGACAGCAATTAGTTTCCCAAGGCTGCCATAACTTTGTGGCATAAAACAACAGAGAGGGCTTATTCTCTCACATTTCTGGAAGCCAGAAGTTTGGAATCAAGGTGTCATCAGGACTCTATTTCCCCTGAAGATGCTCAGGGACATTCCATTCCTTTCTTCTTGCAGCTTCTGTTGGCTCCAGGCATTCCCTGGCTTGTGGCTGCACCATTTCAGCCTCTGCCTCTGTGGTTACATTGCCTTCTCCGTGTAGGCTACCAAATCTCCACTGTGTGTCTCTTATAAGAATATCTGGAGTTGGATTTAGACCTCACCTTGATAATTCAGAATCATCTCCTTATCTCAAAATCCTTAATATTTACAGCAGCAAAGAGACTTTTCCAAATCAGTTAATATTCACAGGGGCTAGGAATTAAGATCTGGACATTTTTTGGGGGGCTACCATTCAACTCACCACAATACAAAGTTAACTCTTGTCTATAGACATGCAAATTCTGTCTTTTCTGATAAAGGTTCAGTTGACTTCCCTACCTCCCACCCCCTTTTTAAAAAACCAGACTTGCCCCTATTTACACATTCATTTCAATACCCCTGATTTATAAATGGGTTTGCTTTTTTTTTTTTTTTTTTTTTGAGACAGAATCTGGCTCTGTTGCCCAGGCTAGAGTGCCATGGCATTAGCCTAGCTCACAGCAACCTCAAACTCCTGGGCTCAAGCAATCCTTCTACCTCAGCCTCCCAAGTAGCTGGGACTACAGGCACACGCCACCATGCCCGGCTAATTTTTTTCTATATATATTTTTAGTTGTCCATATAATTTCTTTCTATTTTTAGTAGAGACGGGGTCTCGATTTTGCTCAGGCTGGTCTTGATCTCCTGAGCTCAAATAATCTACCCACCTCAGCCTCCCAGAGAGCTAGGATTACAGGCGTGAGCCACCGCGCCCGGCCTGGGTTTGCTTTTTGGATTCTCTTTTGAACCTGCAATGACAT
Source organism: Eulemur rufifrons (assembly GCF_041146395.1). Classification (NCBI taxonomy): domain Eukaryota; kingdom Metazoa; phylum Chordata; class Mammalia; order Primates; family Lemuridae; genus Eulemur; species Eulemur rufifrons. The sequence goes on from NC_090985.1 coordinate 71,510,888, forward strand.
CAATCTGGTATCCTGGTTGATTGAGTTAAATAAAATCTTTAACTTTATAGTTAATAAAGTTAAAGTGAATAAAATCTTTATTCACTTTATATCAACATAAAAGTTGTGATTTTTTTTGATAATTGTCTCTTAAAGTTATCTACAAGAGGAAAGTGCTGATTGAAAAAATGTAAGTTTATCAGTGATTGATTGATTGTCTTTTTTTCTCCATTAGGATATAAAGTTCATAGTAACAAGTGTTTTTATCTGTTTTGGTCAATGACTTATTTCCCGTACTGAAAAAATGCCTGACACATACTAAGGAAGTTATAACATTTTTTTTTTTGAGTGAATGAAATGTTATATTAAAAAGTAATGAGCAATCTAGGGTGTTTTATGTTTAAAAGTATATGGTGGGAGTGAATGTGCTGAAGAAGGAGGGTACAAATTTTGTGGGGACTTGAATACCATACAAAAGCATCTGGATTTGTTCTAGGGATGGGGAGGAGTCACTGGGGGTGCAAGCCAATCCCCTACTGACTTGTGCATTCATCTGGGTCTGTTTTTGAAAAACCAGATTATTAAGGTTCTACCCAATAATATAATGATTTCTGCTCTGTGTTTAATGTTTTCCCATATGGAGGGAGGAGAATTTGGATTTTACTAAAATGGAGATTTACATTATATCAAAAAGATACCTGCACTCATTTGTTTACTGCAGCCCAATTCACAATCTCAAAGATGTAGAATCAACCTAAATGCCCATCAACCGATGAGTGGATAAAGAAAACGTGGTGTGTATATGCCACGGAGTGCTACTCAGCCATGAGAAAGAATGAAGTAATGCCTTTTGCAGCAACTTGGATGGAATTGGAGACCACTATCCTAAGTGAAGTATCTCAGGAACAGAAAAACAAATGCCACATGTTCTCACTTATAAGTGGGAGATAAACAATGGCTACATGAGGCACACAGAGTGGTCTAATGGACATTGGAGACTCACAAAGGGGGAAGGTAGAAAGGGGGAGGGACGAAAAATTATCTTTGGGGTACAATGTACACTACTCTGGTGATGGGTACACTAAAAGCCCAGACTCCACCACTATACAATATAGACATGTAATAAAATTCAACTTGTACCCCCTAAATCTGTTTTACAAAAAATAAAATGGAGATTTAGTAATCATAGTGATTTGTAAAATGGCATTATCAAGACATCAAGCTCAACTTCTGACTGTTGATATTTGAAAAAAGGATGAAGAATTTAACAGTGACTAGATACCAACATAAACTTACCTTAGTATTAATATATCTGGACACATCAAAAATTCTTTTTGATGTAATAATATTATTAGAAAGATTATTAGTATTTACTTTAGAATAAAAGATGGTATTAATGATTTTCAATTCCAGATCCTAGAAATCTATAAATATGAAAGAATCTAGTGCAAAACCAATAAGAGAATCTCAGGTGAGAAATCATGCCTATTTTCCAATTTTCTGTGTCTTTTTCATAACTTTCTCACTAATTAATGTAAACACAGATTCACATATTTTTCTTTGTTACCTGTGGTAGAGTATCAGTTAGGACAATATTCTTCCACAGCCAGAGAATATAATCTCAATCCAAAAATTTACTCAGATGTGAAGGAGTTTTGAAGCTTGGTTAAATATCTTCTAATGCATCAACAGGCCAGCCAAAATAATAAGAGTATACATCCTAAACTTATTGTAGGAGATTTGTTTTTACAAGTTGATACTTTTGGTATACAATCTAGACTCCAAGTTGATGAATCTTGAATTATTCACTATGAGGAACTCTTTGTCAGATTGAGTGTAGAATAGCATAAAATCTTTGGCAAAGTTCAGATTTGCTCAGGAGACGTTTAAAACAGGCACAGGGCATCTTTTGTTCAGGGACGGTCTCTGCTCCCTCTTTGTGTTCCAAATCAATGGCTCTGTTGTAGTCAAGGCTACGGGTGACGCATTGTGAGGCCAGGGAGAAATACAATCCCAGCCCTGAAGTTGCTGGAAAGAATACAGATTTGTAGAACATAAATTAGTCTCCAGGATATTTTAGTGATGCTTCTGGTCATTCACTAATGACTTGATGTTTCTGTAAGTTTGAAGTTTCTGTAATTATTAGCCCAAATCAATGTTACTCTATTATTTTCCAGCCAAACTGTTTTTTCTCTGAATAAGTCAGTTACCTATGTAAGAACAGGCTTTCTAAATATTCACATAGAGTTTAAATAATTTTCAGGAGAAGAGTGCAAGGGAAAATCATGCTTTAAAGAATACAAAAGCGACTGATATATTTCTACTGGAAATTTATAAATCTCACCATGAAATTATTTCTTTAATGGGCTGCCAAATGAGTTGAGATTAGGAGGAGCGATAGTTGGGCAAACTTTAAGTATTTTGTTCCTATTGACTAAACAAAAGAACTGTAAGGAATGTTCCTGTAGGAATATCTGGTTTAGAACTAGAAAATCCTCCTAATTGGTTGAGGAAATACCACCACAAATTAATTTTAGTTCACATTGCTTGTCTCTACATACCAGCTGGAAACTTCTTTATGTTTTTTTTAAAAAAGTACTGTTACTTCTCTCAGAGAGACCTTTACAGAAGTATTTCAGACTGCTTCATTCCTCTTGTTTTTGATTAAACATGCACACGCACAGGCACACATGAAAGAAATCTGTAGGAAATGAATTGACCGTGGTCATCTTATTGGAGCTTAAAGGATGGAAGAGGCTCCAATAGGAAGAGAATGGAGCAGCGTGAATCTGAAGAAAGGGGAAGGACAAATGAGTACCGTTCACGAAGCATGGAAACAAATTAGCTAATTAACCAGGGAATTTGTAGTTTCTACCTAGGGAAAAGCTCTTTGGATACTAACACATGAGCCAACTGAAGAGCTTCTGGGGACAGAGATGTGAATAAGAACTCAAAAGATGGTCGAGTTTTACCAGTAAACATTCTAACATGTGAACGTGACTAATTAGTCTCTAGGCTCCACTGATGGGGTGGATGTACGACTTTTGGGCAAACATCAAGTGTTTCTTGATTTTAAAAAATACGCTTTTAGTTACAAGCTTTTTAGCTGAGAAGAATCTAGTATGAACAGGACAGAAAAGGTATGGTGAAGGTTAGGAATAATGTTTGTTTATTTTTGAGTCAGAGTCTTGCTCTGTTACCCAGGCTGGAGTGCAGTGGCCTGATTATAGCTCACTGCAGCCTTGAACTTCTGGGCTCAAGAATTCCTCCTGCCTCAGCCTCCTGAGTAGCTAGTACTACAGGTGCATGCCACCATGCCCATTTTTTTTTTTTTTGTAGAGAGGGTGTCTAGATATGTTGCCCAAGCTGGTCTCAAACTCCTAGGCTCAAGGGATCCTCCTGCCTCGGCCTCCCAAAGTGCTGGGATTATAGGCATGAGCCAATGCACTCAGCCTTAGGAATAATGTTTAATGTGTTCTGTTAACACTGGACAAGGCTGTAGTTGCACTTATTTTGCTATTTTTATGTGCCATAATGTTCATATCATTCATTTCCAAGAAAGTAATCAAGAATTATTTTAATAATAATACATAAGCAAATGATTTTCCCAAATATCATAAGAAAAATAGAAGTTGAAATAGTCATTTTAACTATTTTTTCCAAACTCCACCTTTTATAGATACCAATTTATCTTGACTCAATGTACTTTTAAAAAATTTTACATACAGTAAGGTTCATCTTTTGGGGTGCATAGGTCTATGAGTTTTGACAGATGCATGGAGTCCTGTGACTACAAAGATACAGGACGGCTTTATCACCCCCCAAATCCTATCCTGCTATCTGTTTACAATTTTTTCCTCTTTCCACATTTAACCCCTAGCACCCACTGATTTTTTGTGTTCCTATAGTTCTACCTTTTCCAGAATGTCATATAAATGCAATCATTCACATACTATTCATTTTTTTGCCTGCATCTTCAAAATCTCAGGGAGAACTATATGCTTCTTAAAAAAAGAAAGAATAAGTCAAGGATGTCATACCTGCCAAGTAGAATAGACTTGTTAATTGATATTTAATAATGTCATGAAAAAATATGAAAAGAATATCAGTTATGATTCCAAGACCATGAATCTCATCTTGGCCCCTGAACGATCAGACAAGCTCATGTACATCAAATGAAAATACAGGAGTTCTTGGCTGTAAAGGGGTATGGAGCTGAGGCTATCTCCAAAACAAGAGGGGACAGTTGTTCTGGGAAGAGCAAGATCCATTTCCTATTGGCTTCTGGTTGAGCTGGTCGTAGAGATAGCACCTGATGAATGGATGGCCTTTGGAACACTCAGATGTGCATTCGGGGCACATCTGTAGATGAAATTGGTCACTCCACCAAGCCTCTGAGTGGCAGCCACTGCCATGGCTTTCTTGATGGACTTCCAGGATGTGCAGATCACTACCAGGTGGTCCCAGTGGAGGGGACCATTAACTCGTCAAGGGCACATGAGAAGTTGCGTTCCCTCCTGAAAACCTTGAAACCAGTTTGGTTAAAAGTCTCACAGTTTTTCTTTAACAGCAGACTCTTTCTTCCCACATAATGGCTCTTTCCTTTTCTCTGCCAAACTCTCTGCATTGTTGAGGGATCGAAAATGATCTCATCAAGAGAAATAATGGTATTAAAGTGGTCCTCAGGGCCCCCTGCAGGCTCAGCCCACAATGCTGACTTCACTCAAAATAGCACAGTCCTACATTTATTTGGTAAATGGTTTTTGGACGATGACGATATATTGATCTTTTTTTAAAATCTCAAGTTTTGTCTTTCTGAAGGGCTGCAAAGTAATCTTTTAGTTTAACCACAGCTAAGTAGGCTGTCTGGGGTCAAAAGGCATATCTTGATGGTTAATTCTCACTGTTACATTGTAGGTATTTCTAAGACTTGGAAATATTTTATTAAATTCCATTTTAAAAAATGTCTTTGAATCCATTAATATTAGGGGATTGTAAATACACATAAATTATTTAATACATGTAATAAGATAGTATCTTGAAATATTAATGTTTATGTTTTACTTTCCCCCCCTTATATATGTGTGGCCTTTATTCTACTTAACTCAAGATGTAAGATTATTTTACTGGGAACATAAGATCAAGAAATAGTTTGCCCTCCTCCTCCTTTCTCCTCCTTCTTTTTAAATTATCCAAGTCATACTCTCAATAATCAGCAGGAAGAATGACCTGAGGTAAACAAGCCCCAGCTGTTATGAATCAACACTAGATTTGGAGAGAAATAGAAGAACCAGATCACTCCGCCCACACTGGCCCCCTGTGTCTTTAGACCAGAAGCAGAGTATCCTGGAAGAAGTAGGGGTCAAGTTGGGGAGAGCAGGAGTTAGGAACGTCCCTTAGAAGAGATTGGAGGGGTGGGAGATGAGAGGATGGGGCCTGACCAGATGCCCTGCGAGTAGATGCCCTGCGAGTATCGGGGTGCAGTGGGGAGACTGCTGAGGACCTTGGGGGGGGGGGCTGAGCAAGGCTGCAAACCCTTCAGAGAAGCACATCTTCTTGCTTTGGGGAAGGTGCCATGAGTCTCCTCACCGTAAGAGACTTCGATGATTCTTGATGATCTCAGGGACTTTATGGATGCCCCACACATATTACTATCATCTCGGCAGTCCAGGACACATTTAAGCCCCGTACAACAGAGGGTGGGCATCCTTGAAACTCACAAGGGAGTGGGAATGTGTAAAGTGCCAACCCTGGAGCTTGGATGAGACTGGCTGGCAGTGGAAATAGCAAAAAATGAAAGACAATTATTCAGCTTACAAAAACTGGCAACCTAATTATAGTATCCACATGGGAAACAGTGAATGTGGTCAGCACTAAAGCACCAAAAATTCAAAGTTTATCCTTAGTGCCTCCTGCCACCCCAGTGTTTATATGCCTTGCTTAGAGCCTGCCTCCTATTTGCATCCAATTCTCAGCTGATGACCACCCAATGCCCTGAAAGAGGTGTCAGCTGATGCATTTGAGGGAAGGATTTGCATTTTTTAAAAGTGGCAAGTTAAAGATCAGAAACTTTTCTTGAACTCAAAGGGATGTCTCATGGTGGAATTAAACGTTTTAGGATGTTAGATAGGAAAACTTGATGGAGTCATAAAAAGGAATGAGCTATTGATGCATGCATCAAAATAATTATCCCAAATATATGTGATGCCATTTATATATATTTTAGAACATACAAGCTAAATAGAGAAATAGAATGCAGATCAGCGGTTTCTTGGAGATGGAAGGGGACAGGAAGGGGCAGGAGGGAGGGATTACCAAGGGACACAAGGAGATGTTGGGGGGATGGATGTGTTCAGTATTTTAATAGTGGCGATGGTTTCATGGGTGTGTACGTATGTCAAAAATATTAATATCATAATGTACATTTGAAATCCATGCAGTTTGTGTATAAATTATAATTTAATAAAGCTACTAAAAACAAACAAAACTTGATGGAGTAAAGAGTCAATCTGGCTTCCTTGAAGCAGAGCTCATTTGCCCACTCCACCTGCTCATAAAGCCACCCTTGAGAACAGAGTTATTATGTTTCCCTGGAGCTGGTGAAGCTATAGAGGTGAAGTGACTCAAGGAAGACCACACAGTTTGCGCTGCTCCTACTGTTACCCTAGAGCCACAGCACTGTGAAGCGCTTGGCTGTTCTCAGAGAGGGGAACTTTGCAGAGCTGTCTTTAGTTTCTCTGTAGAGGTATTGCTTAGAGTGAGTGAAGCACCTAGTGGATGCTACTAACTGAAGGTATTGTGGCAAAACATACATTATCATTTAAAGTAGAGCGTTAGACATGGCCCCTGCAGCTAAATTAGTAAGTCCTAGTGATTTGTCACTCACTTTTTTTCTCTTTGTACTATTTCTGTGAGTTGCTTAACAGGCATTTCTAATGCAGCCTTGAAGAGAGGAAAGTTTTTAACTACCCTTTTCTGTGTGTTTAGGACCTTGTTTAAAGATGCTGAATTCCCTCACACAGAGAGAACCTACTTCAAACGTGCTTGGGGTCCGGCCATACCACTTATCTTTAACATGTTTGCATTTCAAAGCTCTTTAACTTCACCTGCCACTCTGGCTTCTCACACTTTCTCCCTCTTTCCCTGCTCTGCAGGACATGGAGTATTTTGCTATGATAAAGGCCACTGGCTGGTTCCTGACAGAGCCCTGAGAGGACGTGAGGCTGCTTGGCCCCCTGCCCAGTGTGCTTCTGGCTCAGAAACTCCACAAAAGCAGCCACACTTCCCCCAGGAAGCTTTCCTGTTTGGACCCTGTTAGGGGTGTGGGGCCAGGACGTGCTCCCTCCCCACCTCTTCCCCAGCCCCTCCTGCGTGCTGGAGATTCCTTTATTTATAAGCAAATCCTCATTTCAGTTATTCAATATCTCAACATTGAATTGAACCCTCTCTCATTTCATGTGTAAATTGTAAAATTGGGCTGCTTAGATTATTTTTCATTAGTGATGCCCTAAATAAACGTATACTGGTTAAACATTTCCATATTAATTCTAAGGAATTATTGTAATTCTGAACTGGAATTGCACTGAATATCAGCCTTTTCCTAGCAATGAGCTAAAAAGGTCTGAGCAAATAGTTAAAATAAATCTGTGAAAATAGTTCAAGTAAATCTCTATAGTCTTTCCTTCCGAGAGTCATTTTTCTGCTCATCTCTACATATCTGTCAAAAAGGAAAAAAATAAAATAAATAAAAAAGTCAAACTTCATCAGTATCTGACATGCTCCCATAGATTTAAGCCCCTAAACAATCCCTTCCTCCCTCCCATAAAATTAGATTAATCCATGCCTGAAAGCATAGCCCGGTTTCTTTCGCTTATTTTTGTCCCAGAGCATGTCTGATCTCTCTGCCTGTCTCTTCTCTAATCCTGCTTATAGACCTTAACTCCCTGAGGTCAGGCAAGGATGTGGTGAAAATAGTAATTTAAAGCGTCCTGAGATTATGCTACTGCCTAAATCCTTAATGTATCTTTATCTTTACTATATTTTGAGCTATCTTCTTACTTTTGTTTGTTTGATAACTCTTTTCTGGGAAGAGAGCAAAGCAAACCAGCAAGAAATCCATGAATAACCTCCCAGAATGCAGCAAGAACCAGGGTTTGGGGAGTGGGTCTCCAAGTGGAGAGCACAGTGGCTGGTCTAGGCTCTAGCACAGACGGGAGTGTGTTAGGGAAGCAGATGGAGAGGCTGCCTGTGATTAGATCCTTGTAGCAGGGAGCTCTTTCAGGAATATTAACTCTTTCTCCTGAAACAAGGGCCCCACCCCAGGTTATGTCAGGGGGAAGGAGCAATATCTTGGTTTAAGGCAGCTGTTTAAAGCGAGGGGGGTGGGGCTCCAGGAGGTGCAGAGGAGGATTAGAGCTCAGAGTGGGAGGAGGGAATGGAGTAGGAGACAATTTAGCTGACACAGTCTGATCATCAAATACTTTTTTTTTTTGGTCTTTTTATCAAGACCTGTAAAATTGCTGGTTTGATATTCTCAGAGTAAATAGATCATTTTTCATCCACTCAGGGATGTAAAGTTATGCTTACTATTTATACTAAATATACATTTCATGGGTAAAGCAAATATCCTCTTTATGTTGTCTGCCAAAGGAAACAATCTCCAAGCTAAGCAGTCAGCTGAGCGGGTTTCCTTTCACAGAGCTGATTACCAGCCAGTTCACTCTAATATTTCAAAAGCATAATGAATCCTATGCCCCACTGCTAATATCCAAAAGCAGTTCTAAAACTAGCACAGTTCTACAGTGACTATAAGCTACTACAGAACAAATGCTTAGCTGGACATCCAAAAAATAATAACAACATAAAAATAAAATAATTTGGGGGTCAAAGTAACACAGAAGGCATTTGTTTTTTTTTTGTTTTTTTTTTGAGGAAATAAATAAGTAAATTTATTTGACGGAGGTCAGTAAATAAGGGAGTGGGGTACGTAGGAAACATCTCCTGTCTGTAAAAGGAGCACATGGGTGAATCTAGGTTTTCCACACAGCGGAAATTATGTCAGAAGGCATTTGTTAAACAATTTTTTATTTTAAGAAGCAAGAAAAAAATATAATTTCTTTGTGTTCATGGGAGTTATCTGACAGAATTTTATTTTAGTAGGCTTCACAACTAAAATCTTATTGTATGCCAAAGAATTTCTAATGATATTAACTCCAAATATAAGCAAAAGTGTTAAATACATGAAGTTTTTTTTAATGAGGCTTTCTTAATTCCACATTTGATAACTAACTTTTATAATCTCCTACATATTGATTTTCATAACTTTTCTTTAGCTATCAATGGTCTCTCCCTAATACATATGGCAAAATAACTAATCTCCAGGGGGTTTTATGCTATAGGATTTAGGAAACCTGGAAAATCTTTCAAGGTCCCGAGGGATGAGTGGTGAAATTTCAGGTATGGTAACAGAATGTGGGGAAGCTACTTTGGGACCAAGGACCATCCCATCAGCAGTCACATAGGCATGGAATAAATGAACAGCCTGATTCCAATTTGATTGTCTTTTTATTCTTTTAATTTATTTTTTTAGAGGGTTTTTCTATTTGTTACAAAACTTGTTACACAAACACATGATTACCTTTTTATATATCGTGCAAGAAACAAAACAGAAGGCAAAAAGATTATCCAAGTACTCTGTAGGGAGAGAAGCCTGGAATGGTAGCCAGGAAAGGTGTATAAATTTGAAAAGGAGATAGTAGGTACTTGGTATTTGGATATCCCTCCAGACTAAGAACACAGAGACCACTTTCAGGATTGGACTGCATTTTGAATGGAAACCTGACCAATTAGATTAGAATTCAGCCTCTTGTCTATCCAGACCTCAGAGTTAGCTCTTAATTACTAGTGTGACCATGAGTTTGTCAATGACCTACATTAAGACTTAATATTTCACATTTGAAAATGCAGATGTTGAGCAAGTTGACCTCTAAATCCCTTTTTAGATCCAGCCCACCAATGTTGAGTACGTGATCCTGATTAGATCTCACGTGGAAGAAGTGTCAGGACAAGTGTTGTGCTGGAGTGGACTTGCAAGATTACAAGACTTTCCAACTCCACGTTCAGTGACATCACTTTGGGATCTTGAAATCAACCACAGTGGGAGTTTTTACACCACAGAAATTGGCAGACTCTACAAATCCGAGTTCCACCCTCCTCCCACCCAGGAAAGATTGTTCAATATTTACCAGAACACATTGATTAAGTTGATGCACTTAGAACAGTGCTGGGGCATTGTAACTTCTATATAAGTGTTAGCTATTTTTGTAATTCATTTTAACAGGAAATAATCACTTTCAAACTGATGATTTTCATTGAACTGACAGAAGTTAAAGGTTATTTTGAATTGGCTGATGCTCTACCTTCTCTCCAATGTCCAATCTTACTCCTGTTCATTCTTGTTTTTAAATCGGCATTATCAAATCTGACACTGAGCTATGTCCTGACTTGTATTATTTTCTAATTTTTAATGTATGAAATGTGTCTCTCCAACTAGATAGCCTTTTCTCAGAGGGCAGTGGCCACATTTTCTCTTTGTATGTCTCAATTGTTTAGCCTGTATAGACACATGTTGACCAATTATTTTGGAAATTCAAGGAGGATTTCTCATCCCAAACAATCTGACTCCTAAGTTCTCTCAGATTCTATATGTTTCCGTCCCGTTCTTGCTCATTTTCTGCCTCTCGTCTGCACTGTCACTTATCTTCTCTGTCACTTCACCTGGGTTGTCTACTCACGGAGGGCAAAGACGTTACTATGCACCTGTTAGTAATTCCAGTGTCTTCTACCTTACAGTTCTTCAGTGCAAATATCAGAAACTAACTTTAACTTCATCTAAAATAATATTTATTGAAACGATATGTAGGATCTTAAAAGCTAGAAAGGGAGAGCTGAAGATCCATGCTTGGGACACCCAGTCACAGCCCAGAGGCCTCTGTACCAGGAAGCCTTTGAGAATGTCCCATGGGCACAACCACTGGAATCTGTCAACTCCATCTGCTTCTTCCGCGTCACTCTGCTCACAATTCAAAAATTCCTGGATAGTGACCAGGAGAACTTAAGCCATATGCCTACCCTTGGCTATACCTGGAAATTGAGAAGAAGGATCTGTCAGCCTTTGACAGCCCTTTAACTTTTTTAGAGGGTGTGGAGACTCCTGGGTTTACTGTCTCACCAAGGCTGCACAAATCTTATACGAAAGGGGCATGAAAGCTGAGCAGCTTCCAAAATGACAATTTTCTATTAAAGGAGTCAATAAATATTTGATGCTTTTGTTGATGATAAATGAGCAATTATAGGGGTTAAGATCTTTTTTCAAATTTATTCAGTAGGAAACAGTATGTTTCCATACACTTTGATGTTATTTTTTTTTTACAACCTTCTATTTCTTATAAAAAATCTAAAACAATTCATATGCCAAATTACAGAATGGGAAGACAAAAAATATTTTCAATATAATCCTATTTTAACAGAAAATAACTACTAGAGGTCTCTTATCAATCAGCGCTTTCTATATCCAATTTAGGCGTGGCTGTATAAAAAATGCTGAGTACAACTAGCCTGTTGTCTGGGACCACAATCTTCATTGTGTGGGAGAACTTTAATGTGCTTTCTATGTTTATTACTGAAATTATGTCCCCAATAATACCTAAGGTTGTAGTGACTACCACAAAGTGCTGGACTGGCCGGCTGCAGTGGCGCATGCCTGTAATCCTAGTACTTTGGGAGGCTGAGGTGGGAGAATTACTTGAGCCCAGGAGTTCGAGACCAGCCTGGGCAGCATAGAGAAACTTCATCTTTATTATTTAAAAAAAAAAAAAGTGCTGGACTAATTGATCCATTGCCAATAGTTCCAGGAAACTCCATAGTGGTTTCTATGATAGCTTCATTCCCCACTCCCTGCACTGTGCAAAGCCATTGAGTACAAAGGAGATTTTAAGAGGGATAGTAGGACAATCCTGGAAAAGCCAGGCTTTGATAGGCATTTATTATCATTCATTCTTTTTTCCATGCATTTATCAAACATTTATTGAATATCTAGTGTTTCCTGGGCATTGTGGTAGGCACTAGGGATAGAATAGGACTAATACAGTTGGCCCTCCGTATCCATAGATTAAACCAACTAATGCTCAAAAATATTCAGGAAAAATGTCCACAAATTTCCAAAAAGCAAACTTGCTATATACCAAGTACTACACTGAATTCACATGAATGAAGTGATGTATGGGCATTGTATTAGGCACTATAAATAATCTGGAGATGATTTAAAGTCTACGGGGAGATGTATATAGATCATATGCAGATGGGGGGAGGTTTCTGGGACCAATCCCTCACAGATATGTAGGGACAACTATATTTAACCAGTACACAAGTATAGCCACATTGGTGGTTTACAGCCAGCATCCATTCCAATTGGTCAGAGCCTCTCTCGTACCAGTTGTTAAATATTTTGAGTATCATCCCTGGGTATAAAGATGAGTAAGATCCCATAAGTTCTTGCCCTCAAAAAGTTTACAGCTTGGTAGAAGGGACAGCCACATAAGCAAATGAAAGCAATATTGCATAACAAGTGCCATTCTTCAATTGCCCGTCTATTTTTATTTTGGTCTGTTTCAGGTTTCTGGACTTCTTTACATCTTTAATTTTCATTGTAAAAATTAAAATCATCCAGAAACAAAGTAAAAGTATACTATATTAATGACCAAGGCATTGCTGGAATTCTCTGAGCTCTTTCAAGGCAAAGTCTCTCGCTCTAATAAATTCTTGGAAATGGTTTATTTTCCCTGGGCTTGTATATTCATACAAGCATAACTAATTGCATAATGAGAGACAGAGACCGAAAACAGCAAATTAGTAACTATGTTCCTTCTTTTCCCCAATTATTTTCTATGGTAGATTTTCCTGCAACTCTAAAATTAAATATCTACTGAGAACTTACTAAGTACTAGGCAATAGATATGGGATGAAAATGTAAACATTAAACAGATGTGGCTCCTTTAAGACACTGCAAATAATTTAGTATGGCTAAATGCAGAGTAGGTGTGTTGAGAAAGGTGAGTCCCAGAGAAGTTAAATAATTGGCCCCAGTTTGCTAACTCTTCACCTCTTCAAATAATTATTTAGCAATTAATTTGGGGAGTATGATGAGTAAAACCTAGTCAATACAAACCAGTATCTTTATTTTTTTTTCCCTGCATTTAATTTTTCCTCCATCCCTGCCACTCTGGATTTCTTTGACGGGTGGGATAAGGCTGAATTAAGTGTTACTCCATGCAAACCAGCATCTTTAAATGTGATCTGAGCTCAATCAATGAATGATAAAGAAAAAAACACCGATAGCATCTTTTTAGCCTGCTTTGTTAGAATGACAATGCAGTTGTTAGGATTTGGGCTTCTCATCTTTCCCCTTTCATCTGGAGCCAATACCATCCTATATGCACACAGACCTCTTTGTATCTTACTGTTTGATTTTGTCCATGTTTATTTTATAGGCAACTGGAGCCCATGAAGTAACCTCGTGGAGGCTCCATGTCCGTGTGATGTACATTTTTAAGAAACTGATGGTACAGTCAGAGAGCACGTCAGTGAGCAGAATGAAGCTAATTGACAGTTCCAGTAGCAACATGCCAGCGTGAAATTGTAAGTGGTGATGTCCAAGAGGAGTTTGTAAAATGCAAACTCTGCCTATCTCATGCACTCATGTGAAAAGTCACTGGGGGAACACTAGATTCTAGATCAGTCATTTAAAGAGGAAACAGCCCCTATCTTTAGCAGGTCATTGGTCAGAGGTAATGAAATGCTTGCAAATAAGTTTCAGGTTAATATGTTCTGTTTCATATCCCACTGAAAACGAATTACCTTAGGATGCTTTCTTCTATTTCACAGCTCAGCCTTGGCGTGAAATGCTATCTTCACCCCTACAAATAAAGATAATTGGTGAATCTCCCTGCTTTAAATCTCTGGAGACTTTTTTGCTTGCTGTGAAAAAATAACAAGCATTATTGAAAGCACTCATTGTATGTTAATATTTCAAACATTATTCAAATTATACTTTCTCTTATATAATGATATGGGTAAGTAATATTTAATTATTTGTAAGATAATTAAACAAGAATATCATTGTTTTAAGTTAGAACATTCATATTTTAAGTGACGGTGATCAAAAAGCCCTTAAGATCTTGTGAAATTACTTCTACATCTGTTACTAGAAACTTTCTCGTCCTATCTATCTCTTTCTTGTACAAATGCAATTTGACAAGTATTTATTTAATGCTGATTGCTAGGAATAGTTAGAGAAGAAGAGGAAGGAGGAGAGGGACAAGAGGAGGATGGTCACACTGTGCATTCTGCAGCCAGGATGTCATTGTTTAAACGCTAGCTCTGCCACCTTCGATTCCTCAATTTATCTTAGTGTCTCAAACATGAAATTGATATAATTATAACAACTTTGTAGGATTTTGTGAGGGACAAGTAAATTTATAGTTACAAAGCACTAGAGCAGTCCCTGACATAAGTAAATCCTGTCTAAAGTCATAGTGGTCACAATGATAACATCCAACATTTGCTGAGCCCATGCCCTGTGCCAGGTGCTGTGATAATCACTTTGTGTAGATTAGCTTCTTTAGCCCTTACCACAATCCTGTGAAGTTGGTATTATCATTAGCCCCATTTTTCAGATGTAGGAACTAAGGATTAAATTCATAGAGGTATAAGTGAGTCAGCAGCAATTTGGAATCTATGGACCCTGAGTCTAATGAGTCTGCACCCTCCCTGAGCTTCAACTGAGTGAAAAGTATGTAAAATAAAGGTAAATCGATAGTAAATATTTTAAATGTTTAAATACATAAAATAGGTATTTAGGCTGATATAAATTGTGTGTGTATGTGTTAGAAGGAGGGAGGGAGGGAGAGAAAGAGAGAGAGAAAGAACAAATTTGCAGCACTGGGTGTTCAATTATGTCTTCTTTATTAAAACAAAACTGTTATAATCAGAGGCATGAGTTCAGCCCATCTCTAGTGTGTAAGAAATTGACACATCATTAGAATGAATTTTAAAGAAATGTTAAGACCCATGTGAAAATTAAGCATCTTCCTGATTTAGCTTTATGGATATTAATCACCACATATTTTATCCATGTTTTTCTTTACTGTGCCTTTCTGTTAACTACGATATTGAATGTGTAGAAAAGCCAGTTTGCTTATTCTGAGCTCCCTAGTGATTCGTTCAAGCTGCAGCCACCTTAATGGAATTGAAGAGTTTAGGTATCCTGTATGACTAGTATTCAGTTTAGTATAGACTAGTCGTTAATGTTTTGTTAGTATTCTTGTGCCTTAGAGAAAGCTTCTTTACTCCCGTTCAAGAGGGAAACTTGACTTTCGCCCCCCAAAACATCTGATACATTAAGGACATGGATTCCTCCAGCGCTCCCTGTACCTTAAATTGGAAGAGAACGTTGACCACCTGCCCCCTACTGTACACACACACCCACATCCATCCAGGCTATATTTCGGCAGGCTTTGACCATCGGCCTCAGCTTTTAGCAGAACTAAAGCTCAGTTTCTGCAAAGGTTCTAAATATAATATAGGTGCTTTAAACGTATTACACTAAAACCGCATGATTCCACAAGGAGATATGTTGCCTTTATTTCATAGATGAAGAAATTTTTGGAGATTAAGCCACTGCTCAAGGCTAATAAATGCCCAAATTGGGTTTTGTCTGAAGGTCTGTGTGACTCATGTTTGTCTATATTGAAGTAAAATATGAATATAATTTAAACACCAAGTAATACCAAGAGACTTACAAACAACAAAAGAACAGTTGCTGCTCCCCTCTCTGCATGCCCTGGTTGTACTTCCCATTGGCCAACGCTTCCAACCCCCAATTGTCTCTAATGGCATTTAACTCCACACTTCCAACATGCTTCATGGTGGTTAACTTTATGTGTCGACTTGACTGGGCTAAGGGATGCCCAGATAGCTGGTGAGAAATTATTTTTAGGTGTGTTTGTGAAGGTGTTTCTAGAAAAGATTCGCATTTTATTAATAATTGGTAGACTGAGAAAAGATCTGCCCTCAGCAGTGTGAGTGGGCATCATACAATGCTTTGAAGGCCTGAATAGAACAAAAAGGTGGAGGAAGGGCAAATTCCTTCTCTTTTTGAACTGGACATCCATCTTTTCCTACCCTTGGACATCAGCACTCCTGGTTCTTGGGCCTTTGGGATTTCCTGAGTGGAACCACACTACTGGCTTTCCTAGGCCTCCAGCTTGCAGATGGCAGATTGTGGGACTTCTCAGCCTCCATGATTGTGTGAGCCAATCCCTCACGATAAATCTCTTCGTATATATCGCTATATATCCTATTGGTTCTGCTTCTCTGGAGAACTCTCCCTTACACATGTTTATACCATTGTTTCTTTTTTAACATCAAGTTAAAATTAATTAAAAATTACATGAGGAACACATAAATTTACATTCTCATTATAAAGGATTCAAACAGTACAAAGGCTCATTTACTAAAACTGTTCCCTTTACTTTTCCCAATTCTGCTTCCCAACCCATTTTTAAACTTTTTGTAATGAAAAGGTTTAAACATAAACAAATGTAGAGACAACACCATTTTGAAGCCCTGTAGCCATGCTCAGTAACTTTCGATAGCATGCTTGTTCTCAGGCATGACGAGATGTCCCAGGCTCATCTCGTGCATTTCTTTCTTATCCCAGACCCGAAATCAGGCATTTTTCCAAGGAATTCTCCTTCCTATTTCTGGAAAATGGTGTCTGGAGACTGAGTAACATCTATTGACTTTCTTTTACATAGACGAGGATTTTGCTTTCTTATGTCATTTCCTGTACATTAATAGCTATATCATAATTTTGGGTTAAATCAATATTCACCAAGAACATTATTACGGCCATGTAATGTGACTCACATATGTATTAAGATTTTATTTCTGTTCTTCTACAACTTTTAATCCTGCCCTTGACCTATTTATTGTTCTTTTTTTGGTTTGTTTAGTTTTCTATACACCTTATTCTATGTACTTATGTATTCCTCTCAAGTCCTCCAGATGTTTCTTAATGAATTTTTTCTCACATACATATCAGCAAATCTATCACCTCCATCTTAAATTTTTAATATTTTTCTTCTGGATATTTCTTTTAGTCATTCTGTTCAAATGTACACTGGTTGCTTTCTTAGCCTGTTATAAAGCTATTACCCTGGAACTTTTTCTTTTTCTGTCTTCAAGAGGATTCTTTTTGCTGTTCTTCAATGTTGAATCTCCTTGTATTCCTTTTGGATGCCATGTCTTCCTCTTTCTTGATTTGTTCTCTTAATTTTGGTGGAGAATAGCCTCCAGTAAATTTCTGAGAAAACTCCGGAAACTCCAGAAACGCTGGAGTTTCAAATACCCTGGTGACGTTTCTAAGAACTTGGATGTCTACAAAGGTATTTACTCTAGCATTAGAACAAATACCTTAATTATAGCTTGGCTGGGTATGGAATGTGAGATTGAAAATCTTTTTCACAAAGAATTTCATGATGTTGCTTCATTTGTTTCTAGTTTCTTCTAGTGTTGCCTTGGGAATGTAATATTATTCTTATACTTGATCCTTAATAAATGACCTTTTTGTTTCTGAAAGTTTTGGGGTCTTCACCTTATTTTGTTCTGAAATTTCATGATGATGATCCCTGGGTATATAATTTTTTTTTCCCCTTATGGTGGGTACTCACTGGGTCTTTTAATCTAGATTTCAAGTCCTTAAGTTCTGGGATGTTTTCATGACATATGCTGTAGATAATTTATTTTCACTTGCCTTCTTTCTTCCCTATGGAATTTCAATTATTAGATATTTGACCTTTCATATTTCTTCAACTTTATATTTGATCTCTTTGTTGAATGTTTTTCTCCTATAATATTTTTTGTTTTCCAAGAGCTCCTACTTGCTATGGTCCTTTTTTAAAAAATAGAAACTTATTGTTTCCTGACTCAATATCCAATATCTCTCTGAGGAGAAGAGATATAGGATTACTTACATGGTTTCTGTATATATGTCCATGTGATATATGTCTGATAAATAACATATGAATCAAATTATTGTGAGTGTTAAGAATTGTTTAAAAAATATTGTCAAACGTTTCCCATTTAGATAAAGAGAAATCTTCCAAAACTAATTTAATTGGTCAGCCTATGCAGAAAAAGATTTCCTATCTATGAAAGAAGCTCTTTTGTTTTGGTAAGGTGTGGTTCAATAAGAGCAATTATAAAAATGGCAATGCCATGATCCATCACAATTTCTTTTTTGATGAGAATGTGGTTGGTGCACAACACCAGTGATCCATGGATTCCCTGCTTGATTACATAGGTATGGTTAAAGCCTGCAGTGAATCAGTGCCCATTGTTCCTGACAGGCTTTAATCTGGAGATGAGTGATACAATACAGCCTCATAACTCTCTGTGACTTTACCAAGGGACCCACATCAAAGGGAACGTGTGGTCATGATCATTTTAAAATGTCTACCATTTATATCTAACAGATGATAAAATGCACCCTGTTCCATTCTATGATTTTTTTCTTTTAATTTCTCTTACTTTTATCTCCTAGGACATCTGGATGCTGTGTTTACTTGAAAAACCACTCTCTTGTCCACAAGATACTTGATATTCCAGATCTAGCTGCATTCAAAATGGCAGATTAGTTTTAAAACTTTCAACAAAAATTAGTTAAATGAACCATTCCGTATTGATAAAGATCTCTGGAATTGATCATTGTTAAGTGTCTTTGCTGATAGTCTGGATTTTTTCAGCTTCCTTTTCCAACATGTAAGTACTCATTTTCAGATAATTGCTTACTCCAGGAAAAGCAATTCTTTATATTAATTTTTTCTCCATTTAGATGACAAACTTCTTGAGAGATCAGACTTTTTTTTAAAAAAAATGGAATTGCTGTTTTCTATTAAGCAAAAATCCTAATCGATAATTTCCTTTTCCCATTTTGCACATCCTTAACGACTTCTTTTTCTCCTTTTGATATATTTTTTTAACTTCTGAGGCCCCAATTTTTTTAGACAAAATGAATGTTTTCTCATATGAACAATGCTGGTGTTCATCACCATTGTGTAAGAATATCCCATCAGAAATGAGGAGGGTTTAGACAGCTGGAGTTTTCAGTGCATACATGTGTTTGTGTGCGCACATGTGTGTGTGAGTGAATGTGAGTGTGTGTGCAAGTGTGTGTGTGAGTGAATGTGAGTGTGTGTGAGAGAGTGTGTGTGTACTGATTACAGGTCCACAGCTGGGGAGCCTCACTAATCTCTTAGTTGCTTACACAGTACCCAGAGATAAGAGCTTGCTTCTGAGTAGAGTGATGTTAGCCATGGCTCCTCTGTTTCTGTATCCTTTGAAGAGGCTCCAGAGAAATCTGAATTTGAATCTCAGCTTGGTCACTTACTAGCTGTGTGTCCTAGTTGACTTATCTATAATACCAAGATTATATTTTTTTCCCTATCCTAAGAGTGATGTGAAGACTAACTGAGGTCATGCATGTAAAGTGTCTAGCACAGCAACTAGAACATTAACAAACCCCTAACATTTGGTTAAAAATATATAGTAATATGCTTTTTCCAGGTTATTTTTTTCTGACTATAGAGCAATATTGAGAAAAGATTAAATTGGACTCTTTTTTTGTGACATTTTCAAAATAGGGTGGTAAATTATCCAAGTTGCCAGAGACTACTAGCTGTAAAACACCATTCTCATGGAAAACAGGTAGAAAATGAAGAAGGTAAAATGGAGTGTTAGGATCTTGCTATATTGTCCAGGCTGGCCTCAAACTCTTGGACTGGAGCAATCCTCCCACCTTGGCTTTTCAAAGTGCCGGGATTATAGGCATGAGCCACTGCACTTGGCCTAGAATGTATTTCAGTATCACTGTTCCTTGTTTACTGTCCAGCTAATGAGCAGTGGACAGACTGAAGAAAGACTAGCATAAAGCAGAAAAATAATTTAGTGAAAAATTCAAGAATGGGCCAATATACATTAAAAAATTGAAAGAGAGTTTTTGGCCATCTCCATTGGGACAGAAATTCCATTTGCTGACACCCTCTCCAAATCCACTTCTGAAGGATTCTTGGCAGTTGAGTCCAGTGGCCCACAGTGGTCCATGCTGACCCTTTGAAATTCCCCTAAGAATCTGTAAATTCTGTCTATTCTGAGAGCAGCCAACCATTGCTAACGACAGACCTATGGTATTAGTGGAACAACTTCAGCTTTTTGCATTGGCTTGATTGAAGAATTGCGTAAACATAATATAAAAATGTTACATGTTCTTTTGACTTGTTTCATAATCATTAATAATGCCTAACATTTATTGAGTAGTTAATATGTGTTGGGAATTTTTGTAAGTGCCTAAGATGTAGTTTTCTGACTTTAACTCCTTTTTGCAGAAAAGGTTTACAGAAGGCCAGAGGCAGTAGGTGATTTTGCCAGGGATCATTCAGGTAATGAGAAGCAGAGACAGAAATTTGATCCATACCAGTGTGAGCCCATAGTCTCAAGCATTGAATCCCTGAAACATTCTAACTCTGGCAAGGGTCTGAGTGAGCAGTGGTTACTAGCAGACCTAAAACACAATAGGAATTGTCCCCAATCAGCCTCAACAAATAACATCCAGAAATACTCCCTTCTCCTGCCATAGGTAATCCATGTGATAAGGACGAATCGTAAACAAGTAGTTCAAAGGCTATCAAAAATAATTTCTGATAGTTTAATTCTTTAAAAGACATGGCATATCTTATTAAGCATGGTCTCTAAGGCGAAGAGCTCTACTTTGTCAATTGTTCTTACAGAATGGCTATCGTGTTATTTTTCTAGGTGGATTTTTCCATCTGTGACCACTAGATGGCGCATGGGTTATGCAAATGCCTCATATCTTTTCTTGAGAGCAATTACCCTAAAACGGAAGAAAAATTCTGCAGGGAAAGATAAATGTGGAATTTAGAGTCACTCGAAGACAGTAACACCTTAAACAGTGACTTGCTAAGTGTTGGAGCCTGGGTTTCTAGTTCCACCCTTTTTCCTTTTCTGGGAGTTCAGAAGCCGATACACCAAAATATGGCTCTTTGACATGCTGAGCTGAAGAAACTTCAAGGTCTTTTCAACCTGCCAAAGAAGCTGAAGTTGTTTTATGTGCCTAAAATCCAAACTCATCAAGGAGAACAGTTGGTTTTTTTCTTCCCTTCCGTGTAAGACCAGGAATGTAACCACACCTGAACAGAGCCTTTTACAAGATAATGTCTCTCAGACTCATTCAAATTCCAAAGAGAACTATTTACCAGTTAATCTCTGTACCCAATCCATTTACTCTCCCTGGTAATCCTTTATGGCCGCTCAACAGAATTCCTCTTCTCACCCTTCCCATAACCTGTTTGCCAGGATCCAAGCCCCCATCTTTTCTGTAACCTCAACGTGCTATATCAGCTTCTATTCCTCACTGGGGGGTTGGGTCTTCACCCTGAAGGCTCCAGTGTATACAGGTTAAACACATATGCCTTTTCTCTTATTAATCAATGTGCCTCATGTCAGTGATATTTCAGTGAAACCTTAGAGGTCCAAGGGTCTTGGCTTCTACACTTTTAAAATAAATATTAATAGCTACTTAATCTGAATTAAAAAGTCAAAAGTTAAGAGTTTGATTTTTTTCAGAAAACTGTATCATCCATATTGCCACCAGTGTTGGCATTTTGAAAAAGATATTGAGGAATAAATTTCAATGAACCAAATAACTGCTTCCTCTAATTGTAATGTATGTTTTCTGGAACCAACTAAAATCTGTAAATAGTTATTACTTCCTAATTTTCCTTAATTAGTCTGTAATAAAATGGTCATGAATAGCCAGTTACCATTTTCCAGCAATCATCTAACCAACTAATATGGTATTCTAAAATTCAGGGTAGTTTAACAAATAGGACAAGAAAATTCTTGGAAATTCCACGAGAATAAATTTTAAAATCAAAGAAAAGTCACTTATTCTTTTTGAACTTTGATTTTTTTCTTCTACAAAATGAAATAGTAGACTCTTTGCAGATATCCTATGACATCTAAAGAAAAAGAGAACTGGCAGGCACTGTGGCTCATGCCTGTAATCCCAGCACTTTAGAAGGCTGATGTGGGGAGGATTGCTTGAGGCCAGGAGTTTAAGACCAGCCTGGGCAATATAGCAAGACTATGTCTCTACAAAAAATTATTCTTTAACATAATATTTAAAAAAAAAAGAAAAGACAAGGAAAAGAGAACAGTATGGGTGTTTTCACCCATAGGTACAGATGTACTTCCACGTTTTGTTATAAAATAGAGTTATGTTCTGTTTCTACAATTAAGTGTGCACGGAAACACTGTTGTATTTGTTGATGAGATAAGAAGAAAAAAACTGATAAATGTAGAATGGATGGTAGTACTTGGAATTAGATGTTATGCATCAGAATACTACCATACATTGTATCTTTCTCAAATCATGCAGCTCCTGTTTTGAGGCAAAAGATGGTGAAGTGATCACAATGTGAACTTCTAGGTTAAATTATTACTTTTCACCATATGAGTTCTTTCCTCTACTTTTTTTCCTTAGGTAAGTATATTTGATAAGTCTTAGCTGTTAAACCTTAAAAATGCCCAGTCATTTTTATTTTGGACTAGATCCAGATTAAAATACCAGGTGTTTTTGTTTTGTTTTGTTTTGTTTTGTTTTATTAAAAACAAAATTAGGGCCAGGCGAGGTGGCTCATGCCTGTAATCATAGCACTCTGGGAGGCCGAGGAGAGAGGTCAGGAGTTCGAGACCAGCCTGAGCAAGAGCAAGACCCCGTCTCTACTAAAAATAGAAAAAATTAGCCAGGAATGGTGGTACACGTGTGTAGTCCCAGCTATTGGGAGGCTGAGGTAGGAGGACTGTTTGAGCCCAGGAGTTTGAGGTTGCTGTGAGCTAGGCTTATGCCATGGCACTCTAGCCTGGGCAACAGAGCGAGACTGTCTCAGAAAAAAGAAAAAATGAAACAAACAAAAAACCCAAAATTAGATATGACCCAATTAACAAAAACACAGATGAAATAATATCCACAAACAGTCTTATTATCATGATGCATTTCCACACTTAGATGAAAAATGTTGACCTAATACCCCTTCAATCTGTAGCTGTAATGGAGCCAGAGTAGTTGGTTTGCTCGCTTCTTCCCTGTGCTGACATTCTCGTTCCTGACTTGACTTCCTTTGTATTTCTTTTAATGATTCTGCACCACCTTGCTTCATGAAGAGGGTTGAGAAGAGCAAGAACGACACTGAGCGGGGAAAGCAGCGCCGCTGTGGGAAAGGTGCTGTCCTCCCCTCCGAGGGGTATTGAGGTGTACAATCCTGTCTAAAGACGTACCACTCCTTTGTGGGTAAACTGCGAAACCAAATTTGTTTTCACTGCTTTCACTCTTCTGAATTTTATAAGCAATTGTTGCATTCACTGTTTTATGGCCATTTATCCTTTTGATCATCAGGCAACTGCCAAAGTGTACAGGCACTCAGTGGGTATCTGGGGTGCTTTTCAAAAAACAAGCGGCCTCTGAACAATGTAAACATGGGATGTAAAACGTCGCTGGTGGGTAGAAAAGGGATAGGAGACCAAAGAGCCATCTGTATTTCCTCTCTCTGAAGTCTTCTGATGTTTATTCTCCGCCCCCCCCCCCCCCACCTTTTGCATTCAGCGTCTCTAAAGATCCAGTGGAGCCACTTTCTGCTTCATTAATCATCAACCTCCCTTCAATCCATTCATCAATGGGCCAGAAAATGCCCGGCCTCAAGTTGTGCTGGACAATAAGTTTAGTGCAGAGCATAGAAAGTATTTAGTACCAGCTTTTAGGCTACATTAACGCATACATATGTTGACCCAAATAAGTGACGGAGGCAAAAATCTCAATCAATGGAGGTTTATTAAGCCAGGTTGAGGACTCACCTGGGGAAAAACATGAACCACAGACAAACCTATGGTTGTTTTTCTGAAGGGGAATTTGGAAGATTCAGCATTTAAAGGCATATGGGGAGAAAGGAAAACGTGGGGTGGGCAAAATGGTTTCATTCTTGTGAGGCCCAGGAAATCTACATTTTACATAAGAGAATGTTAGAAGAGAAAAAGGGACTGAAGGAGCCACCAATTGTGTGGATGCCCCTGAATAAGTAGAAGAATATCTGACCCTGTCCTGTCTCCTGTTGTTACCTACAAAGATAAACTTGTAATTCATTATGAGTGTGGAATTAAACAGACCCTAATTTTAGGTTCTAGACATAGTTACAGCTTGCGTGCCCTTTGCTTATGGGAGGTCAGCAAGGAATTGCCTTAATGAATGATCTGTGGGGCCTGTTCCTTGCAGGTGCCTGAGGACTTAATCTTCCCTTTTTCATAAGGAGTTGGGGGGGTGGCCTTGAGATTTTGATTTTCTTTTTACACACAAATAGTTATTCATTTCCTGAAAAGAATTCACTTCTGAAAAGGAATCAATCCTTAATTGAAAATATAAAGAAAATTTGATTGTACTATCAATAATTAGAATACAATACTTTATTTCCAACAAAAATGATCAATAATTAGGCTCTGTCTGTTTAAAAGTAATTTTTCAGGAAATAAAAAAGGTAAGATTTCAGAGTTAGGAATAGTTTAGCACCAGTACCTGGGTGTTATAGATAGAAGACAAGGGAAAAAGAGGATCTTTAGATGCCCCTTAGGGCCACCTTCTCATCTTAAATCTTCAAAGAAATAAATTTAATCTATAAATGAAAACAAGTGTTCCAAGAACCTGGAGGAAATTAGAAATATTTTGCTCCAAAATATGGTATTTTGACATATTGGATTGACTGAAAAAGCCTCAAGATCTTTCTCTCCTTCACCCTAACCTCTCATCAGGTCTCCCCAAATCTTTGAAGTTTCTTTATCTGCCTGAGATCCTGATCCACCTAGAAAAACAATTTCTTTTCCTCCCCCTCTCTCTTACCTCAATATCTGTTACAGGAAGGAAGATCAAGAATGCCATCAGACCTGGTCCAATCCATTTAAAAATAATACCTATCTCTCAGATCATTTACAAATCAATCTCCCCCATCCATTCATTCTCCCCACTATCTGTTCATCTATTGACCTTCAACAGAATTACCTATATTCCTCATTTCCCCCTCCCCTCTAAAATGAGGGTATATCAACTTCTGGACCCCACTGGGATATTAGGTAATCATGCCGTGATTCTCCCTGTATACATGGTAGATTTATTTTTATTTCCTTTAGGTAGCTGCCTAATTGTGAGTTGATCTTTCAGCAAACCTTTTGGGAGCAAAGGGGAAATTTTCTGTTCTCCCCCACAAGCCTTTTGCATGTCACCCAGTGTGATCTGGCTGTTGGAAATGCCCCCTTTTATGAGACAAAATAAGTGCTGCCTCTAAAACATGGGTAAAAATGGGAGGATTTTCCTTTGCTTACAGTGTCTTGGGATCCCAAGCCACTATAACTCACCAAGAGCCTCCAAAATGCAAAGGATTGATCTCTACAATGCTGGGTAACAAACCAGGTGATAGGCTCACCCTATTATATGCCATTGATGAGGGGTTAATATAAAATAACAATGACGACTCAAAATTTTTAATATTTGCATAAGAAAAACATAACATTAGTAAGAAAACAAATAAAACATTGACTAGTCAAAGAAACACCTAGCAGACCAATTCTTAAGAAAATCATTTGGTAAGTAAGACTTGGAGGTGTCAGTTTATAAGGTACTAAGGAAACTCCTGTGAGCTTTCCTAAAACATTCATTAAGTTATGCTAATATAGGGTTAGTTCCTCTCACCTATTTCTGTGGGGCATATTTTTATTTGGAGGGAAGAGAATAGCCCCAGAAATTGAGCACTAAATTAGATAAGATAGCTAGTTCTCTTGCTTACAGTTGGTTAAATGGAAGACATGTAGTTGTGGAATCTTTGAACCCCTAAAGGATGTGGATGATACATAGATGGGAACAAGCCCACTGGCTGCCTTACTGTCTGGGGTCTGGATGATATCTCTTAGTTTCTTCCACCTATTTCATTGACTTCCCAGGTAAAAAGAGTGAGGTCTATAAAGAAGATACTTCACCCAATCTCAGTTGTTGAGCAGTCTTGGACTTAGTATCTCTAACTTGATCTTAGCCTCTCAAAACCAACATCACTTACTTTTAATAGAGATAGAGCTTTGATTACCCTTAGTTTAAAAAGAAGTGAAGTATACCAATAATGTATAGAAACCAAAATGAATATTCACAGAAAGCTGTAATGCTTACAATTCTTTTTCACTACAGTGACATGATTTTACAAACAGGAATTTATTTTGTAGATGACCACCACTTTATATTAAATTCATTTTTTTATATATAAAAGATGTATCTCTTTTCTCCCATTTCTGGCATCAAACATTAACAACCCAAAGTAAGTGAGGCAAAGATCTCAACCAACGGAGGTTTATTCAACCAAAGTTTGAGGACATGTTTGGGCAAAGCACAGCCCACAGAAGCATCTGTGACCTATGCTCTCTAAAAGGGGATTTGGGAACTCAGTATTTAAGGGAGAGGTCACACAAAAAGAAAAAGGAGGAAGAGTGTGGGCAGTGCGGCAAATGGATACATTCTTGTGAGACATTAGTTAGTGCCCTAGAAATCTACATTTTACATGAGATAAGATGAATGTTTGAAGAGAAAAAGGGAGTAAAGGAAGAAACAAATTTGTAGACATCCCTGGGTAGGTGGAGGAATGATTGATCTTGTCTTGTGTCTGTCCTGCACCTGGGAAGATAAACTTGTAAACAACATTATTAGCATGGAATCCAACAGGCTTTGGTTTTAAGAGCTAGACTTAGCCTATAGACCTAAAGTTACAATTTCTATGTCCTTGTTTATGGGAGGCCAGCAAAGAATTTTCTTATGAACAATCTGTGGGGGTAGTCCTTGCAGATGTCTGAGGCCTTCTGCCTTTTCATGGGGATGTGGCTCATGCATAATGACAGTTATGGCTATTCATTTGGAAGGGGGCGTTGCATGACTCAACCTCCAGGTTTGAACTATCCTTTTGCATAAGGACTTGGGTGGGGGGGTCCTGAGATTATTTTCCTTTGCAACGTAAATATTTCTTGCACTTTTTCCTTCTAGTTGTAATAAAGACATCTTCAATAGAGTATGTTTTGAATCCTGATAGAAATTGTACTGGTAAACATCATAGATTTCGTTAGCATTATAATGTCTGAAGATAATTGGTAATGTTGGCTTTATCATTATCAAAAGCATGTAAGATCATGACCACATATGGTAATCACGTAAAACACTTTTTCCCTTCCAGAAATTGCTGCTCTATGAGGCTTGCCACGTAAGACATGAGGGATTATCTTCACTGATTACTCATCATCAGGAATAACAAAAAGATTATATGAGATTATACGAATATACTGCTTGGAGATATGCATATTGTTAATATACCTTATATTTGTTTGGTAATTTATTTAGCTCAACAGGGCACTGTTTAGATTTATCATCTCATTCAATCCTCCAAAGATATTCTCTCTTCTACACATGAACAAACTGAAGCTCGGAGAAGTGAAGGGATTTTGGCCTAAGGTGTGCAGATGACAAATGGCAGAGCCAAAGGCAGAATGGCTTTGTCCATATCTCACGTGCAGCAACTGGGATTTGTGGAGTAAATATAAAGTGTACTTTCTGCCTTTAAGGAACTTGGAGTTTAGTTGGGAAAATGATTGATGCTGTGAAACAGCCTGTATGGATGGTAAACAGAGCACAGTCTTGGGACTAGGCAGATTTTGCAGTTCATCAAAACCTGTTTCTTTGAGGTATATACAAATATGGGTAACGTGACTAAAGTTATACATAAAGTATAAAACTTTTGACTGATCAATGATGCTGTCACAGGTGTCTGTTGTCAAAGGATCCAAGAGGATTTGAGATAGAAAATGTCTTTTAGGTTAGACCTACCTCTACATGAATGTGTCATGTGAAATTACCACGTGTCTCCGAACAGCCATGCGGCACACAGAGGAAGCCAGGTTGTGTCCTTGAGAAATACATCTAGTTTCACCTCCTAGATAGGCCTCTGGAAGGCCCAGTAGGATGATGCACGAAAGGTACATTGATTGGACATGTTGTTACAAGTGACCTCAGGCTTTGTCCTGTGTAAAACCACTAGTCGGTGGTTAATATTCAGCTGGGCTGTTAACTAGAGCACAAAAGTGAGGACCGGGTTTGCAATCTGTTAATGTTTTCCTAAAATCTTGTTAAGTAAGAGCTAAATCCATCATTAATGGGAACAATATAAATTAGGTGCCTTAATTAGCAGCACAAATGTGTACCTTTGTAAAAGGTTATCTTTTATGTCTTTTTTTTTAAATTAACATAATTGTGTGTTTTGGATAATTGTGGCCAAGGGGGGAAAACTGGGAACTGCAAAAGAACTGCTCAGTCAAACAGAAATCTATGTGCTCCAAATAAGCCATGTGATTAATTAGAATACTGTTGGTGTAGTTTAGGTCATTGGATGGGAAAAGAGATTGGGGCTATTTAAAAACAACTTTTAGTATCTTGCCCTCCATGGCAATTGTGTACATAAAGCACATTCACAGAGTTTGGCACATAGTAGGTATTCAAAACACAGGCTGGTTCTTATGAAATTAGCATTTCTGATCATGGGAGAATGTAAATCCTTCATCACTGATCTGCTGTGTCCTCTCTGCTCCGGGAACCTTTCATAATTCCGTGTAGCCCTGACCTCATCACATGCCGATGTTGTTTACCTGACTTGTCTCTCCCCTCAGACTTGGAGCTTTTTTAGGACAAGGACCATGAACCATTCCTGGCAACCACTGCATCATCTGGTAGATAATACATAACAAATACCTGTTAAATGTTAATGTTTACATTTTCATGTTTTCCCGCTGTTTATTAAATTTCATATTCACCATCTGATTTCAGATAATCAAACAGAGTTAAAATTGAATTTGTTTAGAATCTTTCTAAATTTTATTACCAGAAACCTTGACATCCTTCAAGACTCTTTCTGGTCCAGGTCCGACCACTGCTCCTTCATCCAATCGGTAGTTAAACTCCACAGACTCGACCTCCTCAATAATTCCTTAATTTGCCCCTTTTTTTCCCATCCCTGTAGGCAGTGCCTTAGTTTATTCCAACATTATTTCTTCCTTGGATAATTGCTACAGCCTTCAAACCAGTCTCTCTGCCTCCATCTAGTCTGTCCCCCTTCAGTTTGTATTCCAAATTGAAGTCAGGGGCCATTCTGGAACACAAGTCTCATCATGACATTGCCCTTCTTAATTCATTCGGTGGGGTCCCTGTAGCTTTCAGGATAAAGTTCAGTCTCCCTAGTTTAGTACACATGTCTTTTCAGCCCTCAGGCCTTATGGCCTTCTTCCTCCTCTCATTTCAGTTGTATTAAACCATTTCCTGTGTCTTAGCTTAGAGCCTTTACACCTTTCTCTGCCTGAAAGGTCTGGCCCCTACTCTCACCTCTTCTCCCGTCACTAAATTCAGTTCATTTCTCAAGGCTTGATTCAAACTTTATCTCCTCTAGAAAAATTCTGAGTCACCCCAGGAAGACAGAGACGATCTTTCTCTGTACTTAGTACATTCTCTTTGCATTTCACTGATTGTATGTAATAGACACTCAAGATTGTATGCCTACCCATAGGATGTGAAAAATATAAGTTTCAAATTTTTTTTAATACAATTCTAGCTATTTTAATTTAAACAGACATTCTCACAATCTCAAGACTTCCAAGAAGTATGAGCAAAGCTGGGTATACAGTGAAAGTATTAAATTAATGTCCGTTGGCTTCTATGAAAGTAATTTGTTGAAGTTGTGATAATATATGTTTATTATTAAATGCTGTGAATAGCATTCATTGGCAAAAGCAAATTTTAAATGTGATTCATATTCAGTTTAGTTTAGATACAAGATAAATAGGAAAACAAAGAAAATGCTTTATCTTCTTTTGAAGGTCCCCAAATACATAATTTTATATTTTAAATTGGTTTCATTGTGCATTCAGTAGCTACATAAGCATTTCTATAACAAAAGACATCTGCACTAGAATGTTTATAGCAGCACAATTCACAATTACAAAGATGTGGAAACAACCCAAGTGCCCATCAGTACATGAGTAGATTAATATAATGTGGTATATGTATACCATGGAGTTCTACTCAGCCACAAAAAACAACAGTTATCTAGCACCTCTTGTATTATCCTGGATAGAGCTGGAGCCCAGTCTACTTAGTGAAGTATAATAAGAATGGAAAAACAAGCACCACATGTACTCACCATCAAATTGGTTTTAACTGATCAACACTTAAGTGCACATATAGTAATAGAATTAATTGGGTGCCAGGCAGATGGGAGGAGGGAGGAGGGAATGGGTATATACACACCTAATGGGTACAGTGTGCACCATCTGCGGGATGGACACGCTTGAAGCTCTGACTCAGGTGGGGCAAAGGCAATATATGTAACCTAAACCTTTGTACCCCCATAATATGCTGAAATAAAAAAAATTAAAATAAAAAAGAAATATATGTAAATTATAAAGAATAACGATTCAATAAATCCCATGTACCTCTGCTCAACTTAACTAAAATAATATTGCCATTAGCTTTGAAATCCTCTGGGTCTCTCCTTAAGCCCATTGTCTTCTCTCCTCTCAGGTGAATCACTATATTAAATTTTTATCATTCTCCTATATTTCTTTCTTTCCTTTTTTTTTTTTTTTTTTTTTTTGAGACAAAGTCTCACTCTGTCGCCCAGGCTTAAGTGTAGTGGAGTCATTATATCTGACAGCAACCTCAAACTTCTGGGCTCTAGCAATCCTTCTGCCCCAGCCTTCCGAGTAGCTGGGACTACAGGCACATGCCACCACGCCTGTCTAATTTTTAAATTTTTTGTAGAGACGGGGTCACACTATATTGCTCAGGCTTGTCTCAAACTCCTGGTCTAAAACAATGCTCCCACCTTGGCCTCCCGATATGCTAGGATTGTAGGTGTGAGTCACTGTGTCCTGCTGAATTCTCCTATATTTCTTTGTAGTTTACAATCTGTTGATTTTGCATGTTTTGCACTTTTTAAGAGAAGAAATCATACAACGTGTATTTTTCTATTCTAGGGTTTTTTTTTACTCAACATAACAGTTCTGTGATATAACCATGTTGTTTCATGTAGCTGTAATTCAGTAATTTCATTTCTGTCATATAGTCTATTATTGGAAGATACCAGACTTTAAAAAAATAATCCATCTTATGGTTGGTAGATATCTATTTTTTTATTCCAAGTTTTTGCTATTATAAATGAATATTCTGTCAACTTTCTAGTATATCTCCTGCTATAGGAGTATACTTATTTTCCATATGTCTGATACAACTCTATAGAAATTAACACCATTCTGGGGTCAACAATTATTGCCCACAATATTGAACTTACATGATAATAATGCATAGTTAGGTATCACTTTGTGGTTAGAATTTGGATGACCATTATAAGCTGGGATAGTTTCCACCCATCTTTACCTACCATTAGAGGCACCACACACATTCCAGAAACTCTTGTGTTTAAAGGAATTATCATATTTAACCATAAATTACAATAGCCGATTCATGTCTGTCTCTCCAACTAGACTGGAAGTTTTGGGGATAAGTTCAGTAGCTCTCTCATCTTGATATCCTTTGTGCTCTAAGTTCATAGTAGGTGTTTAATAAATATATTTGAATGAGCAAAGTAGTAGGTACTCCACAAATATCACATGACAATAGAATGAACAGCGGTTATCAAATGGTATCATGTTGATTGATAATTTTTGTTATGAATGTTCTACATATATTTCTTCTCCCAACTGCTCCTTTAAAAGACGAACTAATGAAGAATGGGGTCTATGTCTATATATCCATTTACTGTACAGCATTTGGAAGCAGCATACATTTAGGAACTTTTTCCTGATAGACAGCTTGAGAATACAAATGCAATTTGTAACTTTACTTCATAAAAACTCCAGGGACCGGAAATTATACAAATATTTAGATATCCTGTTGCCTGCACTATTTTTCCACATCCAGGTGCTTCTCTTAATCCTGACTTTTCTCTGAATTTGATCGTATTTCCTTATCCATCCCAAACCTCCTTACCCCTACCAGACATAATTTAACCTGCAACAATATTTTATTTTATTATTTTTTCGTAGAGACAGAGTTTCACTCTGTCACCCAGGCTAGAGTGCAGTGGCATGATTATAGCTCATTGCAACTTCAAACTGTGGGTCTCAAGTGATCCTCCCACCTCGGCCTCTTGAGAGGCTGGGACTACAGGTGTGCACCACCACACTTGACTAATTTTTCTATTTTTTTTGTAGAGATGGGGTCTCAGTGTACTGCTCAAGCTGCTCTTGAACTCCTGGTCGCAAGCGATCCTCCTGCCTTGGTCTCCCGAAGTGCTGGGATTGTAGGCGTGAACCACCACGTTTGGCTCTGCAACATTTCAAACACTTCTTTGAAGTCTTTCAAGTTTTTCCTCATCTTAGAGGATGAACCAAAGTCCTGAAAGGTTCTCATGTTGGATGATATTGAACAGTCTCTGGAGCTGCTCAAGTTCACCTCTCATGGCAACACATCTCATTTTGGGTTCTCAGACCATCTGCCTCTGAATCATCTGTGACGCTGGTTTAAACCTGACCTACTGAGTCAGCATTCCTGAGGCTGGGATCCAGAAATCTGTGATTGAAACAATCTCCTCTTGTGATTCTTATGGCTGTTAAATCCTAATAACCGATTCTTTGTAAGAGTAATAAATTCAGCAGGCGCGGGCAGCAGTGACATAGGGGGACATATTCTGGCTGAATGTGAGATGAAAGCACATGCCAAAGAGATTTGGAATGTTTTTAAAATATATATAGTTAACCATAAATTTAAGTGTGAACATTTGGAACTAATGTATGATAATCTTTATTATGGACAAATCCTTGCCAATCTCCTATTTTCTCTGTCACTGGGCAATTTCCCAACTTCATCATGCTTCCCAACCTTCTACCTGTCCTCTCCCTGGCACCTGAATGCACCTCTTCTTTAACAGCAAAAGCTGAGATTACCAGAGACACACTCCCTCAGCTCCTTGCCCCTGTGCTGTGATACTTCGTGATGCTTCAGCCAGCCTTCCTTCTCCAGTACTTCTCAGAAGAGCTGTCTCTATCCCCACCTGAGGTCAATCCACTCAAGTGTGTTCTACGCTTTTCATCTCCACCGCTTCGGAGGCCAAGCTTCAGACATCTTCATGACTCTCTCATATTCCCTGAAAATGAGAAGAAAAAAAAATCTCTGTGTGGTCATCCCCATCTGGCCATCATTCTATGTTTTTTCTTTACTGTCAAGTTTCTAGGGAAAAAAGCTCTACTGGCTGTGGCCACATTCATACCTGCAATTCACTCACGTACAAATAATCAGTCTGCTGCCCTTACTAACTCCCCAAGCCCTGCCTCGCCCCCAAACTGTTCTTGCCAAGATCACCAATCACCTTCTAAGTACAAGATCTAGTGGATTCCTTCCAGTTGGTGTTCATTTGACCTGTTGTAGCTGACACCGTTGCCTGTCCCTTGTTTTGGAAATTTCCCCTTCCTTGGTTTCCAGGGCACTGCACTCCCCTCGTTCTCCCTTGCTTTGCTGGCCCTCGTTCTCTCACTCCTCTTCTTCCTTCTTCATGTATTCCTTGAAATATCAGTTCTTTCCAGCATTCAAACTTTTGTTTCTTCCTATATCCAATAAATGTTTTTTGAGTACTTACTGGGTGCCCATTATAAGGATTTTGGATTTTACTCTGAGTGACATGGCGATCTGTTGGAGGTTTTTGAGGGACAGAGTGAAATGGGCTGACTTCATTTTAAAAGGCTGACTCTTGGGTGCTCGGTGGAAAATAAACCATAGGAGGACAAGAACAGAAACAGGGAGACTCACTTGGGGGGGTCCAGATGAGAAGTGATGGTGGCTTGGATCGGGGTGGTTGCCATGAAGGTACTGAGAAGTGGTCAGGTTAAGGGTATATTTTGGAGATAAACTCCAAAGACTTGCCAGTGACTTATCTATAAGGTGTAAGAGAATGAGAGGAGACAAAGAGGACTGAGGGCTTTTGGCTGGAGCAACAGATAGAATGAAGTTGCCATTTGCTGACTTGGAGAAGGCCCTGAGTAGAGCTGGCTTAGGGTAGAAAGTCAAGAGTTCAGTGTTGGATATTGAATTTCAGATGCTCACTTGGAGACTCATGTCCTCTTTTCTTTTGGTTCTACATAGTCTGTCTGGGCAACCTCAGTTCCATTTACAATTTTATTTTATTTTATTTTTTTTTGAGACAGAATCTCGCTCTGTTGCCCAGTCTAGAGTGAGTGCCGTGGCGTCAGCCCAGCTCACAGCAACCTCAAACTCCTGGGCTTAAGCAATCCTGCTGCCTCAGCCTCCCGAGTAGCTGAGACTACAGGCATGCGCCACCATGCCCGGCTAATTTTTTCTATATATATTTTTGGTTGGCCAGATAATTTCTTTCTATTTTTAGTAGAGACGGGGTCTTGCTCTTGCTCAGGCTGGTCTCGAACTCCTGAGCTCCAGCGATCCACCCGCCTCGGCCTCCCAGAATGCTATGTTCACAGGCGTGAGCCACCTCACCCGGCCCATTTACAATTTTAATAATAAGCTAGATGCAGCTGATTTCTAAGTATATCCAGCCAAAATATCTCTTCAGAGCTCCAGACTCATATCCAGCTGCTTACAGGACATCTGGGTGTCCCAAAGTCATTTAAAAAATTAACATGTTCAAAATTCGTGTCATTATCTTCCCCTAGCAAAACTGTGTCTTCTTCAATGCTTCCTGTCTCAGTAAGTAATGTTCCCATGGGCTAAGCTTCTGGACAAGTATTGGGGGTTTTTCTAGACATCTCCCTCTTTCTTAACCATTCACATCTAATTCACATCAATTCATCTAGCTTTTACCTTGTAAGTATTTCACAGGTTTTTCTCCGTCCTTCTTTTCCCATTTCCATCACAGCTTCCTTAGGTGGGAGCAGTGTCTCCTGTCTGTGTTATCTCACAGCCTCCTCACTGGGCTCTCGTCTCTCTTCTCCTTCCCCCACGCCTCTCATTATCAGTAATTCAGTCTCCACAATGCCTTCAGCACATCTTTATAGAACAAAATCTGATTATGTCAATTCTATGCTCAAAAAATTTTAGTGCTTTCATATGCCCCTGGGAGAATATTAATATGTAAACTTGCTTTCATGAAACACAAGGCTTTGCCATGGGTAAATCTTACTTCTCTTTCTAGTTTCTTCTGCCACTGCCTTCTGTTTTACACTCCAGCTACACTGCAATACGTGTCGCATGTCCATCACTCTTAACTTTGCCAACTGCTTGGGACACCCCCCAACACACCCATATCTCTTGCTTTTCTGCTCAGCCATCTCTTACTCATGCTCCAGCTTTCAGCCAAATTCTTACCTCTCTTGTGACTCCTTCCCTGATTCTCACAGCAGACTCAGGCTCCTTTCCTCTGCTCCCCACCCACCTCTGCCTCCGAGGCTTATGTATATCTTTATTAAACCAAATTTCTTGTGGTATTAAAATAGTGGGTTTGCATGTCTATCTTCCCTCAAGACGATAGGCTCCTTGAAAGTAGGGTATTGTTGGGCATGTAGTAGTGACTTCAGACATATTTGTTGAATAAATGAATGCATGAATGGGTAAATGAATTTGATAGATAGGACTATAAAATTATCTTCATAAAATCAGAAATTTAAAAAAAACCATGTAATTTGAAGATTTGTTGAAATGACTAATACTCTATGTCCTAGTGGTAAAGGCAGAAGTGAAAGGAACATAAAGTTTCAAGTATTCAGTCTTGTTTCCCACAGGCCCATGTACCAGATGTCCTCATACTCTTTTTTTTTTTTTCTGTTTTCTGCTTTAAGAAGGAAAAGGACAGGACAACATAACCCACAGGAAATTTTCCATGACATTAAAGAATATCACGAAAGCCGCTTTACAGCTGGTGAGATGAATGAAAAATAAACTCAGTGATTTAATATAAACTGTCACTTGCTTCTACAGAAAAGAAGCATTGCACAGGTGTTTACCAAAAATGGTGCAGCCTGGTGGGATCCATATGGGTTTCCGCAAACGGGATCTCTCTCTGGTTCATCTTTGCTTTTCTGACATCACATAACACAGGCTGTGAATGTAGTAGGTGCTTGTTAAATAAATGAAGAAAGGAATAATCTGACCAACTTTTTTTAGAGGCATTGGTCAAGTAATTTGAAGGGTATTAGATATTATCCCAATCTCTGGATTGTGGTACTTAAGTTATAGGGATATTGCTCAGAGTCCTTTCACTGCAAAAATATCAAGCAGTCAATAAAAATGAAAAGATAAAGTCTGCAGATGCCATTAAGCAAGAGAAGGGAAAACAAATCGAAGACTACTTTTGCCTCCTCTCTGGTTGCCAAAGGTATTTTGAAAGTGAGGCTTCTGGTGTGGTTAGAAACAGCATGTTCTTGAATCACGTGCCTGCTGCTTTGCTAAGTCATGTTAACTGAGGCTTAAGCACTGGCTTAGCTTGGAACAGAGGGGTGGAAATAACTGCAGCTTTCATCTCATGTGTTTAACCAAGAGCCTGTCTGTTTTCAGTGCCTAACTCAAGTGTTCTTCTCCTTTGCTTTCATCACAATTTTTCTCTCATCCAAACACTTCTTTTCAATTCTTGGAGTCTGTTCTTAGTCATTTATTTGATAGACATTCATTGAACACCTGCTCTGTGCCTGGCACTGGAGACACAGCAGGGTTCCCTGGCATCCCTGATCTCAGGGGGCATGCAGTCTAATCCTGCAAGAGCAATGATGCACAAGTAAGTGATACATGGTGCGCCAGGTGGGGGTGAGAATTATGAGAGGACAGCAGGCAGGGTCAAGGGGCTGGAGGAAAGAGAGCTCTTTTAGACTGGGTGGTCAGAAAAGGCATCTCTGAAGAGGCAGTGTTTCCATTCATTTTATCCTCTTTTTCACATTTATCCTCATGATTGTCACAGAGCCTAGCTTAGGTGAGTCTGACGCTGATAGCTATTGTGGTGGGCTTGGTCCTGTTGCATTATTTTCTGTTTTCCTTGTCCTCCCATGGTGGCTGTGTGCCCTGTGTGATTCTACGTGATAAGCAATTCCTTCTGCATGCCTTCACTCCTTTGTGAGGCTGCAAAAAATATTAAGAAGCAACAGTCCAGAGTCTAAGGGCCCCAGC
Organism: Eulemur rufifrons; assembly: GCF_041146395.1. Lineage (NCBI taxonomy): Eukaryota > Metazoa > Chordata > Mammalia > Primates > Lemuridae > Eulemur > Eulemur rufifrons. The sequence goes on from NC_090985.1 coordinate 71,548,293, forward strand.
ATACAAACACACAAACACACGTACTTTTTTTTATGCCAGTTAAGTAAATATCAGGAAGATTAAATGAGATAATGCTTTAAAATATTTTGTGCAGTGTCTGACACACAGTAAATACTCAATAAACATTAGATATTATATTATTATGATTAATGACTTTATTATTATCTCATAGACACTTATAAAGATATTGTTGGATCTCTAATTGTTTGAAATGTTCCCATCCAGACATCATAGTCTGCAAGGTTTGCTGGGTACAGAGCTGTGGTCAGTGCTGTGGAGAGCAACAGAGGTGCTAGGGAAGACAGAGTCCTCCTCCCTCTTTTGCTTATAAGACAGAGCACACGCACTACCGAACAACTGTTGAAGAACACTTCTATTTACAAAGCAGCCTAACCGGGAGCACAATTTGAAAACCCAACCCTTTAAAGAAGGATGATTAAAATGTTTTCTCCTAGACTATTTCATCTTTTAATCATGGCTCTCCTTCTTAGAGAAAGGCATAAATCCTGACAGCACAGTGGGACGGTGTTCTTACTTACCACTTTAAAAATGTGGGGAGACCTTGCCTGCTAGAGAGGGAAGAAGCACTCAGGGAAAATTTTGATTAATTAAAAGTAACTCTAACCCACTTGCATAACTCCACTTTCTTTTTGATTTGACTTTTGCCATTTCATTTGAGATAGTTCATTATAGACTGAAGAAAGTAAGATTAACCTCTAGGATTCAAATGTCTCAATCATATATTTTGACTATGGTCTAGAATCTTCAACATAGTTATAAGAAATCGTGGTACGGTGAACTCACCAGAGTGGCTATATTTAAATAGGCTTACTCCAGAAATTCTGCCAATTAATTTCTGAAGCTAGGGACACAATTTTGATTCGTAATTCAATGTCTTCCTAGTACCTATGTTCTAGGTTACTACTGCTATATAACAAATCACCCCAGACCTTCGTGACTTCAAGCACACAAGTATTTTTTTATCTTTATAACTACCTGGGAAGAAGGGGTTGGTTGGGTGGTTTTGGCTCAGATTGCTCATGCAGTTGTACACATGGCTGACCTGGAAAAGCAGGGACCAGAGCAGCTGGGGGATCCCCTCCTGTAGTCTCAGGACTTCTCCACATAGTGTCTCCATGTGGGCTAGTTTGGGCTTCCTGGTAGCATGACAGCCTCTGGGCGGCTTGACTGCTTACAGAGCACTCAGGGCTCCTGCATGGGTATTCCAGCTTACAGGGCAGGAGCTGACCTAGCCTTGGATGTCCTGTAGCTCACTTCAGCTTGAATGAGTCACAGTCTGCCCAGATTTAAGATTGAAGGAGTAGATGCAAGGTCCTAGGGGGACATTAGGGATGGGAAATCATGTTGTGGCTGTTGTTGGAAAATATAATCTGCTGTAGCCTACTGACAGCAAGTTGCAGGAGCAGGCCTACTCTAGGAGACTGCCAACTTTCTCATGGAACAAAAATGTGGTTTCTAGAATTTGTAGGGAGAAACTAGAAATGAGAAGTCAAGAGGGCCTAGATATCAGATCAACTAAACATGAAAGGGAAAATGAGAACATCTGGATCTGTTAATACTTTTTTTTACCTGTGCAATAAATCCTTCATGTTTTCCTGTCATGGAAGGTGCACCATCTGTATATACACTCACTAAGTTTACCAAATTCTGTCCTACTTCACAACATTTATCTTGAAAGTTGATGAAGATATCTTTTCCCTCTGTTCTGTTAGCAAGAGTGCCCAAAGTGAGTAAAGAAAATCTTCTGTTATGACCTGAACGAAATATCAAACCTGGGCCAAGTCAGTAGTATCAATGATTAATCCAAAGCAATTGAATAACATATCTTTTCCTTTTGAAGCATTGATAAAGTTGTTCTGTTAAGTTGAAGACTAATTTATGCTGCTTATCTGTTATGGTTCTCCTTGAAAGAGGCAGTCTGTACTTTGAAACAGGGTCTAAGCATCCTACAACTTCGACAATGCATTCTTTCACAATTTCTACATCACTGAATAGCTTCCCTTTTTTCCTGAGTATATAAGCTACTTTATAAGTTACTTCAGTGGTATTGTTTCCAGGTCTTATTGCTGCTTGAAAGAATTGTCTTTGCTTTTGCTTTTATCTTCTAATTTCTGTAGTGCAAACTTTCATGCCTCTCTCTCTAATTTAAAATATTTGTGGTCCTTATTAATGTTATAATGCTGATGAGGATTGAATTTCTTTAATGTTGATATTGCAGCATCACAATTCAAGCAAATAATCTTATCTTTAGCAGAAACAAGATAATATTGCAATTCCCAATCCTCATTAAAAAGTCTATTTTCTTCCTTCAGCATTCTCTTGGTCTTCTTTGATGTGATGGGCTGTTAAACAGACAGAATTACAAAATACTGTTCAGCTGTGCAACTGTTCACAAATTCCACTACAAACAGAAATAAAGCACAGCATTGTCAAAAGCTGATAACAGACTGGTGTACTTGACCCCCATAACTCTTGCCAACCAGCCTCATGCGGTAGTGGCACCAGTCAGGTGGGGGAAGTTAGAACTAAACCCTGAGTGTAGCAGCCGTCAATTTAACCCTTATGGCTTACTAATGTTCTAATTGTGCTGGTCAATCTGGGAGGATTATTTCTCTGAAATTTATTTGATTCTTTGGTATTTTAAATACATTCATTTTACAAACAAAATAAAAATATAAAACACAAACAAAAATGTATTAGTAAAAATAAAAGGATTTGTTCTGTAAAATTTGGATTCAATCAAAAGGCTGCACTTAAGGCTGTGGATTACCCACCCCTGGTTTAGCCCTTCTCTTCTGCATCTCTAGAAAGACCTTTCAGGAAGGACTAGAGGAAGGATGCACTCCAACTGAATGGAATAAGTTGGTCCTTATCTGTGGGGTAAATACCTTGGACTCCGTGGTTGTCTCTAGAGTCTTTGAACTCCAGCAGCAAATAAGCCCTGTGGGAAAGGCCCTTACTGCAGTTTATCAAACCAGGGCTACATCCAATTAGCAAAACATTTCACAACTTCCCACCTTCTTTTAAAGAGAAATCCTGGGCGTTTTCTCCAGTGGCCTGCCTCTGACAATGACTGCATGAACTTCCACTCTGAGTGTTCACAGTGACCCAGCAATTAGCACAGATGGTTTGTAGAATGTTTTTTTTCCTAAATCCAACACTGTCAGATATTTTGTCAAAAAGAAAGTCAGAATATCAACAGCAGTACTTTCTTCATTTTACCTTATTTAAACTAAGTTATAAGGAGATCTGGATAATTTTTTTTCTTTCAGATTTGCCTACAGTTACAGTTAGAGTGTCAAGGCAAACTGGGAAGCAATTTGTTCTTTTGTCACAAGGCAGTTAGGTAAACACTGCTGAACCCCTTAAACTACTCTTCAGTCACTGCTGAGTAAATGAAGCGTCAGTGGCATCCCTACATTAGGCGATTCTGGGTTAGACTGACAGGTTGCAACTATCTTCAAGTTGAACTTAAGGGTAATACTGGATAATACTGTACTTCATCAAATACCACTAACGATTTCAAAACCAGAAATCACTTGTGGGGCTCCACTTCCTCCAAATACCTCCATCTTCTTTTGATCCAGGAAAGAAATTGGTTTTTTGTAACTGTTACTCAGACCTCAAATGCACAAAAAATAAGCCAGCTTGACAACAGCGGATGAATGACAAATGTTATCTTTGGCAACCAGATCTTCGGTGCTAACGTAGGATAGCAGTAAATGGAGTTTGCAGAAGAGTTAAGGGACCAACAGTTAGGGTGAATAATGGGAAATGATGTAAGGGATGTTTCTGTCCAACTTCAGAAACTTCAGTTGCAGAGACATTCAGGATGTTTGCACATTTCCAGGGAGAACAAGCAGAATTAGAACACTTAAGTCAAAGAAGCATCTAAAATCCGATGACTCATTGTCTCATTCACTTAAATAAACACTCTGAACACAAATATTTGCCTTCAATGCATCTAAATATGGCACTAGGAAAAGGAAATAATTTCTCAAATAGTGTAACAAAAAGGGGTGAATGGTAGTTAACAACTTCTTAAAGATCTCCATTTTTAAGAAAAGATGCTATTGACTTAGCCATTTAAAATAGCCATTAAAAGCCTAGGGTCAGTAATGAAATTGCCATGGTCAACATAAAGATTGTGTCAGTTAGCAGCAGTATGCCTTTGGCAGGTTGCTTAATTTTTGTTCACCTCAGTTTCTTCATCTGTAAAATGGGAATATTAATAGTGTCTATCTCTTGGGAAGATACTCCTGGTAAGAGTGGATTAATTAAGATAATATGTTCAAAGCACTTAACAAAGTGTGTGGTACATGGTAACTACTCAATAAATGCTAAGGGTTACAATAATAATGATGATGAATATCATTTGGAAAACTAACTTCCTTAGGATGCCAATACCTTTAATCTGGACGATTCCATGTATTCTGTGTATCAAGAAAACAATCTCATTTATGACAGCATCAAGAAAAAAAATACTTGGGAATAATTTAACCATGGGGGTGAAAGACCTGTACACTGAAAACTATAAAACATTAATGAAAGAAATTTAAGAATACACAAATAAAAATGGAAAGGTATCCTGTGTTCATGGATCAGAAAAATTAATATTGTTAAAATTTCCATACTACCTAAAACAATATACAGATTCAAGGCAATCCCTATTAAAATGCCAATGGCATTTTTCACAGGAAAGAAATAAAATACTAAAATTCATATGAAACCACAAAAACTTCAAATAGCCAAAGCAATACTAAGAAAGGAAAACAAAGTTGGAGGCATCACACTTCCTGATAGGAAATTATATTACAAAGCTATAGTAATCAAAACAGTATGGCATTGGCATAAAAACAGAAATGTAGAACACTGGAACAAAATAGAGTCCAGAAATAAACCCTAAGATACATGGTTAGGATTTATGATAAGGGTACCAATAGGAAAGGATACTCTCTTCAATAAATGGTACTGGGAAAACTGGATTTCCACATGCAAAAAAATTAAACATACACAAAAATGATACTCAAGTGGATAAGAGCTCTAAAACCATAAAACTCCTAGAAGAAAACATAAGGGAAAAGCTCCTTGATATTGGCTGTGGCAATGACTTTTTGGATATCACACCAAAAGCACAGGCTAAAAAGGAAAAATAAATAAATGAGATTACATCAAACTAAAAGCTTCTGCACAGCAGAAGAAATAATGAACAAAATGAAAAGGTAATCTACAGACTGGGAAAAAATATTTGCAAACCACATATCTGATAAGGAGTTAATATCTATAATTTATAAATAACTCTTTCAACTCAATAACAGAAACATAAATAACCCTATTAAAAAATGGGCAAAGGACCTGAACAAATATTTCTTTAAAGAAGACATAAAAATTGTCAACAGGTATGTGAGAAGGTGCTCAACATCATTAATTCTCAGGGAAATGCAAATTAGAACCACTATGAGATATCACCTCACACCTTTTAGGATGGCTATTACCAAAAAGTCTAAAGACAACAAATGTTGGTGAAGCTGTGGAGAAAAGGAAACTCTATTACATTGTTGGTGGGAATGTAGATTGGCGCAGCCATTATGGAAAAGAATATGGAGGTTTCTAAAGAAATTAAAAGTAGAATTACCATACGTCTCAGCAATCTCTCTTCTAGGTATATACCCAAAGAAGATGAAATCACCACTTCATAAAGATATCTACACTTCCATGTTCATTGCAGCTTCATTTATAGTAGTAAAAATATGGAAACAGCCTAAGTGTCTATTGACAGATGAATACATAAAGAAATTGTGATGTATGTATATACCACATATATATAAAATGAAATATTTTTCTGCCTTAAAAAAAAAAGAGATCCTGCTATTTGCCACAATATGGATGGACCTGGAGGTTATTGTGCTAAGTGAAATAAGCCAGACACAGAAAGACAGAAAGACAAATAGTGCATGATTTCTCTTATATGTGACATAAAAAATATACAAGAGATAGGGAATATATACAAATATACAGAGATAGAGAATAAAACACTGGTTACCAGGGGCAGTGGAGGAGGGATGGGTGCGGGGAGAGGAAATGGGGAGATGTAGGTCAAAGTTTACAAAATAGCAGATATGTAGGATGAACAATTTTGGAGATCTTAATGTGTAATGGGAAAACTATACTAAATAAAATTCTATTTTATTTGGGATCTTTGTTAAGTAAGCAGGTTTTAGCTGCTCTTGTCACATTAAAAAGTAACTATGAGAGGGTAGACATGTTAATTTGCTTCACTATGGTAACCACTTTACTTTCCATATGTATCTCATAACATCATGTTGTAAACTTCAAATATATACAATAAAATTTATTTTTAAAAACACAAATTTTCTATGAAATGAAATATTCAGGTTTCATTTTGATGTTCTTATAACCTTAAAACAATGACAGGAACTATACTGGCTGGTTTTATTTTTCAAATGAATCAGGCTATTGTCTAAATATGTTAAAGCTGGCCAAAAGATTCAGCATATGTGAAAACCCCGGGCAAAACCTCAAGGTCAAAGACAGAAAATATTAGACTATAACTCTGCAATGTTCCTGGACACTAAGCAGGCATAGCACAGATATATAAATTAAGTAAAAATTAGGAATAACCATTTCTGGTCTTGAAGGCCTTCTGTCCTAAGTGCAGACTCAAGGACAAGGAAGTCAAGATACTTTACTATAATGCTTCAGAGCCTTAATTATCAAACAAGAGTGTGATTATAGCCCATGTTTTCCTTGGAAATATTTCACATTTGTCCTTTCCCCTCCATATCCCTTGACAGTACCCTAGTCGGCTTCTCATCCTCTCATGCCAGATGACTGCCATAATCTGTTTACACTATTGTGACCCTAACTTTGACCTAACCCTTGCTTTTAGGAAGCTTCTAAAGCAATTAGTAAAATCTTTCTAAAACCAAGTCTTTTTTTTTTTTTTTGAGACAGAGTCTCACTCTGTTGCCCAGGCTAGAGTGAGTGCCGTGGCGTCAGCCTAGCTCACAGCAACCTCAAACTCCTGAACTCAAGCGATCCTCCTGTCTCAGCCTCCCGAGTAGCTGGGACTACAGGCATGTGCCACCATGCCCGGCTAATTTTTTCTATATATATTTTTAGCTGTCCATATAATTTCTTTCTATTTTTAGTAGAGATGGGGTCTCGCTCTTGCTCAGGCTGGTCTCGAACTCCTGAGCTCAAAGGATCCGCCCACCTCGGCCTCCCAGAGTGCTAGGATTACAGGCGTGAGCCACCGCGCCCGGCCTAAAACCAAGTCTTTTGCATCATCCTTCCATTCACTGAGATTCCCCATTACCTCATACATTAAATTTAAAATCCACTTTCTGGTTTTCAAGATTTCAAAGAAATTTTTCTCTTTTCTTAATGGGAATTATATCTATATTTGCTTTTAACATCCAGTTAAAGAATTATATATTGTAAAAAATGAAATATCTATAAATTCAAAGCAGTTCAAACGCAAATTCCAACAAGAAATGTTATGGAATTTGACAAGCTAATTGTAAAATTATTCTGGATATAAGACATGAAAGAGTAATCAAGAAATTATCTTTTAAAAATAAAGAGGAATTTGATCTTCCATATATTAAAGCATACACCCAAGTTACAGTAATTAAAATAGTCTGACATTCCTGCAAAAATAGAACAATAAACTGAACCCAATAGAGAGTTCAGAAACAGAACAATATATATATTGAAGTTTAGTAAATTATAAAGGTGGCATTTCACATCAGGGTGGAAAGTATGAACTATTCAGTAAGCGATTTTCTGTCAACTGGTTATTCGTTTGGAAAAAAAGGTAAATTATTTAAATTACAATAGACACAAAGTGAACTCTAGCTAGATCAAAGAGTTAAATAAAATGTAAAAACTGTTAAAGAATTCAGAGAAAATATGAAGAGATATGCTTATAAATCCCAGATGAGGAATGTCTTTTAAGCAAGGTGCAAAATGCAAATACCATAAATAAAAATATTAAAATAATTAAACTGTAAAAATTACAGAGTTTTTGTAGCATAAGAAAGTTAATAGTCAAAGGAGAGACAAGGAGAAAACATTTATAATTCGTAAAGTAGATGATGGAGTAGCATTTAGACTACATAAATAACTCTTATAAAACAATAAGTAAACAACTAAATAGTCAAATGGGCGTAAGACAAGGACAGGAAAAGGGAAACAGTAGAAAATGTGAAAAGAAGTTCATCTTTATCAGCAATGAGGAAATGCAAATTAAAACAAATGTGAGATATTCTTTAAATATCTTTGAAGAGGCAATCTTTAAAAAGTCAACATAGAAATGGAAATTAAGTATTATATGAGGACATAGAGAAATGAAGAGTATTCAAATTAAGTAGTTTTCCAGAGAAATTGGACAGTTTTTTATTAAAATCATTAACTACACTGCAAAAATCCTCCCTCATATGTACAAAGTGTTATTTATAAGAATATTCACTTCAGCACCATTGGGAAAAGTGAAAATTGCTAAGCACCTAAAGAAACTGAGAAATAAATTATGGTACATTCATATGAAATAAACTAAGCAGCAGTTGAAAGAATAACGTAGATCTATATTTGGAGATGAGAAAATAATTTCAAGACATATCAACTTAAACATGTTGCTAACCTTTTAATAAATGAACAGTATGATCCTATTTACATAAACAAAACCAAAATCTCATAAAACAAAACTACATTTTTTAAACATGTACGTATATGTATGTAAATGCACAGAAAATGGTTTGAGAAGATACAAGGCAAATTGCCAATGGTAGTTTCTCTGTAGCAGGTAACAAATGGAATGGGATTGATGAAAGTGACAGAGAGACTTGGAATTTACCCGTATTTTTACAATAAGATTGTATTCATGCACAGCTTATGGATTAAACCAGTATGCTTTTAAAAAGTAAAAAAAAAAAAAAAATATAATGAGATAACATTAGGTAGTTCATTTCACTCTGGCTGAGGAAGTATTGGGTACTCCCTGGCAGAGTCGGTAAAGTGGTAAACTGAGTCAGGGGTATGCATGAAGGTGGTCTTCACCTTTTTCAAGTTACTTCAGTGTCATCTATATCTGTTAAGCTATACATCTAACAAGCTTACATCTTGTTGTTCTTTTAGATTTAATAAAGTACCATGCCCACACCATCTAATTTAATGAAGACGTTGATATGCTCCTCAGATACGAAGAGCAAATCAGTAAATTGGCTGAAGGGAACCCAATGCTCTGTGAACTAAAAAAGAAGCCATATGGTTGAAGACAGTAAAGTAGAAAATCTGTTGAAAGTGCAAGAGTCAAGCAAGGAAGGAGGCTAAGATGGCAGCCCCCTACAGGGCAGCATGGTGGCTTGGTTGGTTATGTTATTCTGCTTGTGTGCCCAGAGCACTGGATGAGACGACTAAACTTAGTCTGGATTTCTGGCCAGAGAGAATATGCATCTTACAAATGGAATGGATCTGTGCAAGAATAGCAGCACGATTGACGGATTTACATTATCGTGGCCTGAAATTTCAGCACATCGCTAAGCATTTGGCCTTTCTTTTTACAGCCACTGGTATGGGAGCAGGGCCTGAAATTCTACCTGCCCTAATCCAGCTGGAGTATGCATGTTCCAGGTGATGAGAGTGGGTCCACAGTCCTCACTTGATTTTGGCTAACAACAGCTTCCTTTGTTCTTAAATGGAGTTGTCGCCATCCTTGAAAGGAGAGTGTCAGACTAGGACAACCTAGGCCTTGGACTTCAAGTGGGAAGCTGATGGGAAAGAGAAGAACATCACAGGAGGGGGGGAGGTTTGGGACCACAATAACACCATCCATATCGACCAGTCTAGCAAAAAACAATGGAGGTTAAAGTATGTGATTTAAAGAGCTCTGGGCTTCCTCTCTCCATGTGTAGGATCCAAGCCAAATCCTCCATACTTTCTTAATTTATCCATTTGAGATCCATTTGGGTTAATTAGTCAGCACTCCTGGGAAACAGTTTGATTCTTACATTTGGCTGAGGACAGATACTGTGCAGAAAATGATGATGACTGATGAATTTAAGAAGTCAGAGGTAAGTGTACATTATGAGCTACTCCTTGAGACCAGAGCTAGGGGTTAGCACAGCTTTTGCTACATAGCAAGCATTACAGTAGCAAGCATTACATAAGCACATGAATAAATAAGTGAATGAATGAGCAAAGAGCTCTGAAGTTCAACCCATGGTTTTTGGGTATCCACAAAATATTTCAGGGTAGAAGACAAAACTGAATTCTAGGAATTTTGGAAACAAGAAGAACAGAGGTCAGAAGTTTTGACTGACCTTACTTAAGAAACGTCCCCTGTCCATAATCTTCCATTTCTCTCCTGCTACAATGAAAACACATTCCAGGGCCAGAAGGAGGCTTCCTAGGTTTAGCTATGTCTCCAATGGAGGCTTCGTGTGTTTGCAAACACCTTAGAGTTATTTATGATAATAACTTTACCCTCCTTCTTTTATCAAATGAAGTTGGTCCAGGAAACAAATAACAAGTTGGTTTAAAGATTATTTAAGTACAAGCAGAAGGGACATTTGAATGTTTAAGGTCTTAGAAAAAAATTAAATAAAGGGCCTAATTCTATTTGTTTGAAGTCTATCAAATACCAATTATTATGTTAAACTTACCTCATTGGATTCATTTAGGATACAATGTTCTAGACATGCTGTCAAATTGTTGAGAATGATGGACAAAATCTGAAAGACAAGGCGATGGATTAAGGGATGGTTTTCAGGGTGCTTGTGCAGAAGAAGATCTGGAAGGTTGGGGGACTCAACTTTAAGGGTGGCATCTGAGAGAACACAATAAAGAGAGAGATGATGTTTGGTTGATTTGTAGCTATAGAGACAGAAAAAAGGGAAGACTGAGAAATAAATATTGGGTTCAAGTATCTATTTAATCTATAGATTAAAAAGAAGGTAGATAAGCATTTAGGGAGGAAAATGGGCAGGTAGGATAGGAGACAGGAAAGCTAGTTGATCAAGGAAAGAAGAAAAGAATCAGATGAGCATTAGAAGAAGAGAACGTTGGTAGCAGAGTGAAGATGAAGTCTGGCACAAACACAAGCTGTGACATTGCTTGCATGGTTGAATCACTGGTAGGATTCTTATCTCTCACCCAGGTTTGATTCTTAACAGTGCACTTTATCTGACCCACCAATGACATGCAGCAGATAATCAGCTATGCTTTCCTTATACATGATCAAAGTGATACATTTTATAGATTAACCATTTAATGGGGTATTTGGTTCCCAAATAATGAAATTAAATGTGGATTTGTATTGAATACTGCCTAAAATAACTTTGCTAGTGATAAATTAAAGATACCATGTTTAATTTTAGGAAAATGTACCATGATTTAAAATAAACTATTTTCAATATATATTGCCTATTGTTTTCTTTAAAAGTTATAAGAAGATAAATTCTGTAAAAGCCAAGGCATGACTATTTTAAAATGAAATAGATTTAAATGCATTTTTTATTGAAATTTGCAGTTCACAGTTTATGCAAAAATCATTTTCATTTGGCTGCTAACTCGGTAAATATTTGAAACATAAATGCAAAATATGGATATAAAACTTTTTTTTAACATACTCTGCTTGCAGCAATGCTTAAATCCTCTACATCTTCTGACTTCTACAGCTTAGTGACATTTCCAAATTGACACAAAGCTTTTGTTTAGGTGACTTTACCTTGAGAGACTTTAGGAAAATCAAGATTCACTGGGCCTTTCATAAATTTATTTCAAAAAATAATCTGGATATAACGTAGAAATGAGTAAAGTAAGGAAAGAAAATGTAGTTTAGTATGAAAAATAAACAACATTGAGAAGCCTCTATTGTTCTATTCATGGATTTTTTTGGATGAAAATATTAATCTCCATGTCTCTGGCTTTGTTCATGTGGGACAATGAGATCACTCAGAAATCAAAAGTTGTTTGCAGTGTCTGTATGAGGCTGTTTGTTTGTGAGTCAGACATCTCAGTGCCCTCAAACAACATCTCATACAATTTCTTGTTTTTGGGATTTTTAAATTTACATAGTTCTTGTCCATTAAAAGCACTGTTCTGCATACAGTATTCAGCTCTGGTCCTCTGAGATGCTAAGCAGATGCTAAGATAGAATTAAAGGTGTAAGAGATTTCTTAGGGACCAGTCCTGTGAAAGACAAAGCAGAGAGCAAGCAGAAGTGGGCAGGGCAGGCTACACACAGCAATGCAGGGCTGCTCTGTGGAAGGAGAGGGCAGGAAGAGCCTCCGTTCCCAGGTCTTGGCCAGGCCAGTGGTGCAGCCTTGGAACAAAGACTGCCCGGTAGAGGGGTCCTGTGTTGGGCAGAAATGGCCCAACTCTAGTACTCCCACCATGCTCAGTGACTGGCGGAAGCAACCCGGGGAGAGTGTCACCTGCACATAAATGATCCAGTGGATTCTGAAGATGCGGCCACTAGTGGTGTCAGCCAACTGCACACTTGGCAGCAGGTTCTCTCTGGAAGGAGGACCTGAGGTGCACAGCACCATGGCTGCCCGGTGGAAAAGGTTCCCACAGGCTAAGAGGGGAGCAGATAAACTGAAACCTTTCAGTTCAAGTCATTTTGCCCACTCTCTTGTAACAATAATAAAAATAATATTTCCCAATAAATCCTGTGGGAATGGCATGGCACAACTTACAAAGTTATCAAAGGTACTGTAAATCTGTGACAAAAATTTATCTAATTTTATCATCCTCATTTCACAAATGAAGGGGCTCAGAGAGGTAGGTGACGTTGCACAAATTAACTTTTATCAGAGCCAGAAGTTTCTTCACTAAACCACAGCTGCATCACTTTCATGCATAGTTTCAGATATTTTATCTTGATTATTTTCCTTCTCTAATGAAATCTAACATACTGACACAAAAAATAAATATAACTTGTATGCACTTTCCAATGGATACTTATTAAACAAATACCTGTATAACCACAAATAGAACCTTCCTAACATGCCAGAAGTCCTGAAATGCCTTTTCCCAATTACAGCCTCATCTTTTTCTTGAAAGGGAACCACTACCCTTAACTTTTGTGACCATTTATCCTTAGTCTTTTTTATAGTTATACCACTTACACATGCATCTTTAAAAAATGTAGTTTATGTTTGCATATTTGTGAAGTTTATATGGATAAATTTTAATTTATGTATTTTTTTGCTTTTTTCTTCTTAGGCTCATTATGATATTTGTGAGATTAATCTACACGGTTGCACATAGCAGCAATTTATTCATTGTCATTAGGGTATAATAGTCCAGTTAATGAATGTACAAAAATTTCCTTTTACATTCTATTCTTGATGAATTTCTGGGTTAAGGAATGTAAAGTTTTTCAACAAACAGGGCTAGAACAAAGAGATTTACATATAGAAGAACAGACAAATAAACCATTCACCCTTACCTTAAACTCTACATAAAACTTACTTTAAATGATTTATAGACCTAAATGTAAAATCTAAATCTATGAAACTTCTGAGCAAAAACGTAGGAGAAAGTATTTGTGCCCTTGGATAGGTAAGAACTTCTCAGACAGAAAAGCACACAAAGAATGAACTTCATCTAAAAATAAAACCCAAATTTTGATTTGTTTTCAAAAGACAGCATTAAAAAATGAAAAGACATGCCACAGAATAGAAGAGCATTTTTATAAAACATAAATCTGACAATAGATTTGTATCTACAATACATAAGTAATTCTTAAATACCAATACACATCCATGAATACAGCTAAAATTAAAAAGATTGATAAGGATATAAAGCAATTGCAACTCTCATACACTGCTTATGAGAATGCAACATAATACAGTGGCTTTTTAAAACTGGGAGTTCCATAAAACTTTAAACATCCACCTACCACATGACATGGCCATTCTACCCTCAGGTATTTACTGAAGAGGAAAGAAAAAGCTCCTACAAAGACTACAAATACATGAATGTCTACATCAGCTTTATCCACAATAGCAAAAAGCTGGAAATAACCCAAATGTCTATCAACAGATGAATGGGTGAACAAATTGTGGTGCAGCCATACAAAAGAATATACCTTTCAGCAATATAAAGGTATATTGTGCAACCACAGTAACTCTTAAAACATAGATAACTCTTAAAATCACTATGCTGTGTGAAAGAAGCCAGACACCAAACAGTGTATTCTGTATGATTCAATTATATAAAGTTCTAGAAAATGTAAACTAATTTATAGTGACCAAAAAAAAAAAAAAAATCAGATTAGTGGTTGCCTGAGGCTGGAAGTGAAGAAAGGGATGGGCTATAAAGAGACATGAAAAAACTTTCTAGGGAGATTAAATATTCTGTATGCATTTGTCAAAAATTCATTGAATTGTACGCTATAAAGAATTAAGTTTATTGTATGAAAATTATACCTAGATGATGTTGGGGAGAACATCCTCTTTGGTAACAAAAAAAATCTATGGTTGTATATTTATCTGTTTCTCCTTATGTTTCTGTCAGTTTTTGATTTTCATATTTGGAGGCTATGTTATTAATTGCTTACAAATTTAAACTGCTACATCTTTGTGAAATATTCAATCTCTTACCAATATGAAATGGCTTTATCTTTGGTTATGCTTTTTGCTTAAGAGTTTTGTCTAAAATTAATATGGCTATACTTGCCTTGTTTGCTAGAATTGCATAGTATATCTGTTTTTATTCTTTTCTTTAAACTTACCTTTATGTAAAGAGCATATCACTTTTTAAGAAGCAAATCTGATAATCTTGCTTCATAACTGAAGTATTTACTCCACTCACATTCTTAAAAGATAATTTTAATGGGTATATACTTCTAGACTGGTAATTATTTATGCATATAAAAATGATCATTCTACTGGCTTTCATTTTTTATTGTTGTGATTAAAAACATCAACTATCTCTCTGTCATTCTTTTGATGATCTGCCTCTTTTTCCTGTGTCTGCTTTAAAATAGCTAAATTTTTCTTTGCTGTTTTTCAGTTTCACTATGAGATATGTAAATGTGATTTTGTGTATTGAATCTGTTTTCTCTGAATTCCAGAAAATTATCAGCTATGATCTCTTTAATTTTTACCTTTGGTTTCTTCACTCTTCTGAGTCTATCCTCTTGTGTAACTTTGATAAAAAGTATGTCACCTCTTTTCTTCTGTGCCTCTCAATCCTCCTCTATATTTTTCATCTTTCTATCTCTCTATGCTGCATTCTGGTTAATTTTCTGAGCTATCTTCCAATTCACTAAACCTTCTTTAGCTGTATCTAATATATATATATATATATATATATATTTTTTTTTAAGACAGTCTCTCTCTGTTGCCCAGGCTAGAGTGCCGTGGCATCAGCCTAGCTCATAGCAACCTCAAACTCCTGGGCTCAGGCAATCTTCCTGCCTCAGCCTTCTGAGTAGCTGGGACTACAGGCACGTGCCACCACTCCTGGCTAATTTTTTCTTTTTAATAGAGATGGGGTCTTGCTCCTGTTCAGGCTGGTGTCAAACTCTGGACCCCAAGTGATCCTCCTGCCTTAGCCTCCCAGACTACTAGGATTGCAGGTGTGAGCTGAAGTGTCCAGCCCAGCTGTATCTAATTTGTTCCTCAGCTGAATTTCAACTAAAGTTCTCTCGCATATGAATTTTTTGTTTCTCTAAATAAAATACTATTTATTTTTCAAATCTTCTAGGTCTATTTTTGTACTTTCTTTTCCTTGCAGATGTTTTCAAGTTGTCTTCAATATTGTTAAACAGAGTAAACATACTTACTTTGTTTGGATAACCTCAATATTTCAAGTATTTTTTGGATTTGTTTCTGTAATTTTATTTTTCTGCTGATTGTTTTTAACTGTCGCATGTTTTCTCATATTTTTAAAATTTTTTATTATGGATTACTGAACATTTTGAAAAATGACTGTTTATGACTCTTTAAGGCTAGAATTAAGCTGCCTTCCTGTACAGCATGAGGCTGTGGTGACCACCACTTCCCAGGGACTTTTTCTGTCCTCTTATCTTTTCTCCTGTTTACTCAGTGCCATGAGAAACTTCCCTAAGGTCCCCTGAGGGCTGTGTGTGTGTGTGTGTGTTGTGGGAGGAATAGAGGACTGATTTCTGGTTTATTTTTACCATGTGATGTAACCCTCTGGCACCCAGCTTGATGTGAGGACGGTCTCATAGTCAACTTATCACCCTGGGTGGACTCTGGGCCTTAACTTCTATCTGCCTAATCCCATAAACCCAAATTTACCAAGTTCAGCAAATGCCCTCAAGGAAGAAGAAGCTTCAGTGTTCCACTTATTTCTCTAGATTCCCACTTTCCTTTTGGTTTTGGACTTGTAGTCCCTTACTATTTTTCTAAGTTATTTTATTCTTTTAAGAATATTTAAAAAAATCTTATGCAATATTTTAATTATTTTCAGCAAGAATTTTCCTGAATTGAGCTTGTCATTTACTGGTAACAGAAATCCTCTGTTCTTAGTCTTTGTGATAGAAATCATAACCTGAAAATGAACTGAGGGAAATGATTGGAACACATCTTTGAACATAGAAGTATAACGCAGTGCAGAGAAACACCCACACTGTGTTGTAGAGAATTAGAAAAACAAGTTTGACTTAGAGCATGAGACAGTTATTTCCTTTTCTAAGATACAACTTTGCAGCATTAATACCCTAGCTGACTGAGTCACCCCAGTACAATTGTCTAACTCTTCAACATCATCCTTAATAGACTCTTCTGAATCCCAAAGCATATGAAAATCATGTAGATTCTATAATTCTTTTCTGTGAAAAAAGTAAGGCCTAATATGATTAAGTATTAATATTTTCCTAAATTTCCATTGATCAACATACAAAAAGCTGCTACATTAGCAATATGTTCAAGTTAACCAACTCTTCATGTTTGTCAGTCTTCTAGAGAGTCATAATTGAATTTTGTGTCTGTGAATCACTCTGCAATTTCCCATTTATTTTCATTTTGTGGTGAGTTAATGCTTTAAAGCTATAAATTTAATATATAACAGGGGCTTTCCAGAATTATGTCCCAAAGAATAATTTAGTTAAAATGAATAAGGTATTAATTTAGCTAGTTATTTTCTGTAATCTCCTCTAGTACTTCAACTGTGATTGAAAAGACATGGCATTTTATGTTAAAAATAGGGATCTTGATTTCATTGTTTATTTTAACACTTATTATCAAATATATCATTGCTAGGACATGGCATGTTTGGGATAGCCACAAAAATTTTGATAGCTAATAGAAGAGTGGAATACAGGCTATAGAGAAACAAGAGAGTTGGTCTTCCCTACCATTTTAGGATTAATTATAGTGGCAGGGTCTCATCTACTGAGGTTTGTCAACTAGTGGTAGACTAACATCAGGTTTGGATTTCTTTCATGAAATATAAGTAAAATAAACATTAGGAGAAATAAAGCTTTCACTTTTTCATCGTGAATATTTACCTTAGAACAAAATATGTCCAAATTTGTGTTGCAATGAGGACTCCTATGAGAGTCTCTCTCTCTGTTTTAATGAATAGTGAAATAAGCCAAAGCACTTAAACTTGCAAATGCCCTAGGTAAAGCTTGACATCTGTTTCCTAAAGAAGAACATTTATTATTGTTTCTGGTGAGGGTAGAAACAATAAATAATAAAAGTCATCAATTCCAAATGATCTACTTTTTAAGATCTTCCTGCTACTTCCAACATTATGTTTTTTAAAAAATTCTTTCTAATAATGTAAATACAATCTTTCCTCTATTTCAGATGCCACATTTACTGGCATTTATAGCTCTACTAAGACATAAAAGTCAATATGTCAGCATGGAACTGTGTAACAAGAGGCCTGCCAGTAGATGAGAAACTGTATTTTTTAAGCATCAGTCTTTATTAGTATTAACTAAATTAATCTATGGTGAAAATTCTGAAAAGTCCCTGTTATATGTTAAAGTTGTAGCTTTAAAACATTAACATATTACAAAATTAAAATAAATGGGAAATTGCAGAGTGATTCATAGACACAAAATTCAATTATGACTCTCTAGAAGATTGATGAACCTGAGGAACTGGCTAACTTGAACATATTGCTAATGCAGCAGCCTTCTGTATGGTGATCAATGAAAATTTATGAATATATTTAATCATATTAGGTCTTAATTCTTTTCACAGAGATATCTAATACAATAGGCCATAACTTGGTGCCTCCTTATTCAAGATATTAAAAATCTGCAATGGGCTTCATGTGCTGTCCTACTCTTAAATACTTGGTTAACTATTTTTATTAATCAGAAATTACTTTTTACTGAGCACCTTAAGTAGAATGACTTTTTTTCTACATATTTATCAGCCAATGATAAGGGTGGTTAGAGCATCAGGTATTAGCACAGAGAAGCTGAGGTTTCCTGCTTGAGCACTGGCTGAGGTTCCGAAATGCTGAAGATTTATAGTTTTAAGCCAGGCTCAAGAATAGTCGTCATTGTCATTGTTATGCACTAGTTCTTGTTATGTGCACAGTAGTTGTACATGTTTAAAAATAAACTTAATGAAAAATGCTCAACATTACCATGCATCAGGGAAATGCAAATCAAAACCACAGTGAGATGTTATCTCACCCCAGAAAAAAAAAAAATACTGGCAAAAATGCAGTGAAAGGGGAGCTCTTACACTCTGTTGGTGGGAATGCAAATTAGTACAGCCATTATGGAAAACAATAGGGAGGTTCCTCACAGAACTGAAAATAGAACTACCACACAATCCAGCAATCCTACCACTGAGTACAGATCCAAAAGAAAGAACATAAGTATGTCAAAGAGATATCTGGACTCCCATGTTTATTGCAGCACTATTCACAATAGCTGAGATACAGAATCAACCCAAGTGTCCATCAACAGGTGAAGGAATAAAGAAAATGTGGTATTTATACACAATGGAACACTATTTAGTCATAAAAAAGAGTAAAATCCTCTCATTTGTGGCAACATGGATGAGCTTGGAGGATGGTATGTTAAGTGAAATAAGCCCGACACAGAAAGATAAATGCCATATATTCTCATGCATGCGTGGAAGCTAAAAAAGTTGATCTCAAAGCAGTAGAGAGCAGAGCAGAGGTTACTGGAGGCTGAAAAGGGGTGGGGGTTAGGGAGAGGTTGTTTAATGGGTAGAAAAGTACAGCTAGACAGGAGGAATAACTTCTAGTGTTCTATAAGCACTGTAGGGTAACTACAGTTAAGAATAATTTGTTGCATATTTTCAAATAGCTAGAAGAGAGGATTTTGAATGTTCCCAACACAAAGAAAGACATGATAAATATGTGAAGTGATGGGTATGCTAATTGCCATCATTTGATCATTACACATTATATACATGTATCAGAATATCACACTGTATCCCCTAAGTGTGTACAATTATTACATGTCAATGAAAAATAATAATAATTTAAAAAGACTTAAGATTTTTTCAGCATGTCCTACTTTACTTTTCTCATATTTTCTTTTTTATCTTCTTTTTCCCCTTTCCTGATGAACAGATATGAATAAAGCTAGATTCTTCAACTGGCAGCCAGCCCTCCTCTCCCTGACCCACAGGTGAATTCACAATAATCAATGACAGCATCAGGTGCTGTTGTAGAAGGAGGAGGCTGCAGTTTCTCGCCATGAATTTATCAGGCTGCCTGAACTACTGCCCACTCGGTTACCTCGGTTACAGCCCACATGTTCCATCTTCTCACACCCATAGATGTTCATCAATAAAATAAAATTCATTATTACCAAGAGAAATTTTTTTTGACTTCTTTTTGAAAAGGAACAAATTATTCTTGCATTGAACTTGCTGCCTACTCACAGCCAGTCTCCTTTTGTGCCTTCCTCCTTCTCCAGCCCTTCTTTGTTCTCTCTTTGTGTAACTGAACTTAACTGAGTTCTGTCCATGAAGCAGGTAAGCCGAGGCCAGGCAGCAGGACTATGGACCTGCTTGGGGAAGGACAAGCAGGGTATCTGGCTTCCCTCTGAGATGCTGGCTGCTCTACTCGTTTTACAACCTCCACAAACTCAGAGCCCGTGTGACTTCAGAGTCACGTTTATTTTGTTTTGTTTTATTTTATTTTATTTTTTTTGAGACAGTGTCTCACTCTATTGCCCAGACTGGAGTGCCACGGAGTCAGCCTAGCTCACAGCAACCTCTAACTCCTGGGTTCAAGTGATCCTCCTGCCTCAGCCTCCCAAGTAGCTGGGACTACAGGCATGCGCCACCATGCCTGGCTAATTTTTCCTATTTTTAGTAGAGACGGGGTCTCTCTCTTGCTCAGGCTGGTCTCAAACTCCTGACCTCAAGCAATCCTCCTGCCTCTGCCTCCCAGAGTGCTAGGATTACAAGAGTGAGCCACTGCACCAGCCCTAGTCACGTATATTTTAAAAGGTTATTCATGTAACAGGATAAGGCCATACTAAGTCAAATTTCTTTCAGTTAAGAGAAGGTTGTAATACTAAGGACAAAAGTAAACTATTTCAAGGATTTCACAAAAGTCTGTTATTTCAAGGGTCAGAAAATGAATGCCAACCAGCGAAGGAGTGGAGAGGACAATAAGAAACTAGATCCTTCATGAGGATCAAAGTCAATTTTAAAACGGTCAAGAGAAATATTTCAAAAAAATGAGATTCTGCCTATAAACATTTGAATATTTACATGAAGTGCATATAAGACTAAACTTTAATAATATATATTAAGTATTTATGTACTTCCATAAGCAGCATCATTTGCCCACAAAACAGGTGTTTGTGTGGATTTTACATATACAGTATCTACAGCCCAATGAACTCTGTGTAAAGAAGTGATCTGTCCAAAGCCAGGGCTGAGTTTCTGCTCTGGTTTCCCCTAGTCAAGCAAACAAGCTGACTCCTCGAGTTTATTTTCCAGTCGAACTGTAGTCTATAAGCAGGGGCTGCTGTCTTCCCCAGTGGGCCGTGCTTTCCCTGGCGCGATGCTTTCTTTCATGTCTAGTATAGACGGACTCTTCACACGAAGAACTGAGGGCTCAGAAATGCTGCTGAAATGTAAAGAGAGAAGAGCTTGTTTCTGTTCCACTTGCTTCAAGAAGTACTTAGTGTGCTTAGTCACTAGGGTAGAGAAAGAAGCTTAGATTTTTAGATACATAAATTGGAGGAAAAAATGCCATTGCTGCAGGCCTGTCTTTTGGATTCTAGACACAAGTGCCTCAAGCCAGGCCATTGCAGCAGGAGTGGGAGGGTGTGTCACTCAGCCTGGCAGGGGCCGAATCAGGCCAGCATTGCAGGAACAACGCCCCCAAAAGGAGCACAAGGAGCACTTTGCATTTTGGATCTCTCTGTCTTTGTCCTAAAAGAGACAGGCCAAATAAATGAGGGCTGTTAGGAAAAAAAAAAAAAAAAAAAAACCAAAATCAAAACCAAAACCAAAACACCCCAAAACTTTGAAAAATATTTTTAGAAAATAGATCTCTAGACTAACCTTTCCTGATTTTCATTTCGTCCCCCTTCACCCCCACCCCCCACCCCCGGCCCCCATACATTTTATTCAAGGACCTTGACCATAAAGCAGAGGAAGTTCACATTCAGAGATTGAGCTGCACGCCAAGCCCGGCCTGCATCCTCGTGTCTCCATTTTGAAATGGGCTGTGGCACGGAGAGGTGCCGTTTGTCCTTCTTTTCAGTGTTCTGACTGGTTCTGTGACGGCCCAGTGACCTAGGCTTCCAGCCCTGCTGGCCTTTCTTTTAATTTGTCCAGCCCAGGCTTCCCCGACTCTAGCAGAGGGAAGGACAACGGCTGCCTTATCTTCAGTGCTTATGTAGCTTTGAGGAAGAGCTGCTTGCTGACCTCAAAAGACTTTTTGGGTAACAAAGGTTAAATAAAAATAGTAGGATAATCTCCTTGTCTCTTCGGTTGGAAAAAAATAAAAAAGGAAGGAAGCATTAACACATAGGAAGGAGTTTAAAAATAGCATTTGATACGGCTAGTTCTGCGCATTTAGTAGCATAATAAATCTTCATTTATCCCACAAGCGTGACCAATTTAGATGATATAATACCACTCACTGATGCTTTTGACCTTAAAATACTAGCTATTATTTATTGAGTACCTACTGTGTGTCAGCACAAAATATCTATTAACTCACTAAGCCTCATAACAACTCAACAAGGCAGATATTGTTACTATCTTTGCTCTGGTCGTGGGGGAATTAAGGTATAAAGAGATAGAGTAAGTTGTCTGAGATCAAACAGCTGACGAGTGCCAGGACTAGGAATTAAAGCCCAAAGCTTCTGAACTTTTCACTCGGACATCCCACAACCTCAAACAAACGAGGGAGGGCTCTGCATCCCCTCCGGAGGCCCCAGCCATGCTCCACTGAGCACAAAGAGGGAGCACTGACCTCAGCAATTACTGTCACTTGACCTCACTGAGCTCACATGCAAGGTTTTCTGAGTTTTCCTTTAGGTCGTATAACTACGTTTCATGTGAAAGAAAGCTCATGAAAATTCCCTCAGCTGGAAAATACCTGGTGTGTCTGCATTGTCTCAGGAAAGTAACTGATGATTTGTATCTATTAATACAGAGGTGGGGAATCTTCAGGCTCCAGAAAAGGGCAAGGGGAATAAAAGGATGAGGACACACTTCTCACAAGAGCATCCCAGGTGGCTTTATGTCGGCATAGCCATCCTTGAGAGACGAAGTGAGAGGGCTTGGCTCAGTGCCTGCACATAATGGGCGTTCGATAATCAGTGAATGAGCTCCCGAGTGTGGGATGGCCCTGTTCTGGGGGAGGCACAGGGAGGCAGGAGGAGGCCTTTCAGAGGGGTTTAAGACTCAGGCCGGATTGTCCAAATGCACAGATTAATCAACTTTTTCTCACCCAGCTCTAGAGGAGCATGGCTGCAAGAGCTTTGCTCTCGATGCTTAATTTCTCACCTCCTCGCTTAACTTATTCTCATGTAGCCATGGCAACATAACTTGACACTCTCATGTTATCCTCTGTCTTTGGTCCAGTCTATCTGACCTCTTGGGTTCAGAGTCTCTGCAGAAGCATTAATGCTGTTTTAATTACTGTCCCACCGATCCAGAAAAGTTGAGAAAGCCAGCCCCACAGGCTTCAAGAAAGCACGGCTCTTCTTCGTGAGCATGATTAATCAGTGAGGGGAGGTTATTAATTCCAAGAATGTAACTGGGAGAACAAAAGTTGCCAGACAGATGGATGAGTAGGTTCAGGATTAAAAGGTGTAACATGTAAAAAAATTAGCTCAGTTCCTGGCCCAGAGGATAGACTGAACAAATGTTAGCTGTCTTTCCCCACAAAGTCGTACTTCACAGAGCTTACGAAAATATTAAAAGAGATAATGTGTATTCAAATGTTTTCTAAATTAAATATATAAATACACATTATTATTATCATTATTATATAAGGTTTAAAGTTTGCACGTGGTTTCTTTTTGTTGCAGTCATCTGCTGGTGCTCTCAGATCACTTCTCCTTAATGTTCAAGGCTCCCCTCACTCTCTCACACCCTATTCCTGCCATAATCAGTATAGTTTCAATAGTCACAGCAATGATCCTTCCAGGACCTTGGTCTCTTGGTCCCTTGAGCTGCCCTCCACCCTTCCTCAGCCACTCACTTCACTACCTCAGTTGTAAGCATTTTGCTCTCTGCCAACACCTAATCTCTTTCCAGCTTATTTCCTTAAGTGCTGCTAATTTAACAATTTATTGACTTTCTAGAATCCACTGTCCTTCGCCCCCTCAAGCTCTCATCTAACCAGCCGTGAGGAAGAAGGAAGAGAAAGGTATAGCTATGTAGGTGTGAAACACCTGTGCAGGCATCACCGACCATGATAAGGAACTTAGATGTGTTTCTGTGTGCCCTGGAAAAATCATCGGATGGAGTCAATTGAAGCAGGTAAATCTGGCTGCTATGTGAAGAAATGATTTATGAGGAAAAAACGAAACATTGAAGAATAATGAGGCCATTGCAGGAAATGGAGTGAGAGGTGATAGCTCTTAGACTGGGGCAATGAGCAACGATATGGAGAAAATACACAGGGTTGTCATCTGTTTTAGAGGCATAGTAGAGAGGACTTTGTGGTAGCTTGTATGTAAGGGAGCATGGAGAGGAAGGATTCAAGGATAATTTCCAGTTTTTTGTTATTGTTTATGCAGCTTGGTGGTGTCATTTATAGAGCTATGAGGACTGAGAGACAAGCAAATATAAGGGAGATAGGCACAAGATCGAGATTGGGTTTAAATATATTAAGTTGGAAAGGCTTGTAGGACGTTCAAGTGATGATATCAGTCAGCTGTTGGATTTATGGGAATAGAACTAAAAGGGGCAGCTTGCCAGGAAATACAACATTGGACATTGTTAGGATATAGAAGGAACTTAAAGTCTCAGGAAAGAGTGAGATAACTTAAGAAGAGAGTTAGGAAGAGAGGAGATAACTTAGGAAGAGAGAGTTCTTCTTAGAAAGGAGAGCTCAGAGCCCAGGACCAAACAATGATGAGCCCTGACTTCAAAAGGTTAAAGGTAGGAGGAGAAACCAACATGGACACAGGGGAAGAACAGCTAGTGAAGGTACACTGCAAAATCGACTTAAGTTACTGGAAACAGCATGTTGTGGTATTTAGGTTTCTGTTTGTGAAGAACAGAAAGACACATTCTTACCCAAGCCCTAGCCTTCTTCCCATATTGTTTCCCCATATTCCTCCACAAACCTTAGGCCTGATTCCACCGACACACTTTTCGGTGTTCAGCCTGGGAAAGAGAAGGCAGAGTCCGTGGGTCATGGGGGCGGGGAACAGCAATCTAAAAATTGTCAAAAAGATTAAAAGAGATTATGGGTGTTTTCTGCCATCTCTCTGTGCCCTCATTTCCTATTTTTATTTCAGGAGAAGGTGATTTCTAAGTTTTTTCTTATTCTCAATTCAAAAAGGAAAAAAGAGAGAAAGAGAAAGAAGGGAAGAAAAAATAGTAGGGACAAATTAATCTAAATGATGCCGGGTTCTTGATTAGATTAAATATACTTTAAGTGTGCTTCATAAACAAATCAAGGACATTACCTTTGCTGCTTTTATTAATTTATTTGAAGATAATTAGTACAATCATTGTACTGAGAATCATTTCTGAGATATATGGAATTCTTAAAACGACAGAAAACTAATACTCTCTGGGAGCCATTTGGAAGTGCTGGTATGTCGACCTCAGCAACATAAACTGAACTCCAGGTAATGAGTTCATCAACAGGTAGGCAAGTATTCTTTGTCCTTCAGTGACCTTCTCTCTCAATGTTTCCTACTCCTTCCTGGAGTGGTATCTGATTAAATAACGAGGAAACGGTGATTTCTCTGGGCCTGGGAATGGAGCCAGTAGTTTCCTAACCAAGATTGCCACTGAAGTAGTCTGGGATTTGAAAACAAAGAAGAAAGGAGTGAGAGCAAGAAAGTAGAGCGTCCATGGGCTGAAGTCTACTGGAAATTGTCCAAGTGCTACTGTCCTTAGTTTGCTTCTGTGCTGGATTTAGGGCAGTAGGTAAATATAAAGGGGTCAGGGACAGACTGAAAGGAAATCCTTTTTTTGTTTGTTTTTTACAGAACTTTTGTTTCCGTTTAGGCCTTATGATGGCCCTCAATCATCCCCACCTGGTATTTACCCTGTTTAGTCATTTCCTCCTACATTATGTCAAGGTTGCCCTGTGTGACCATTACAATGTGACAGAAATGTTGATATGTGACTTCCAAAATTTGCTCATACCTTGCTCTTTATTTTGGATTGCTATCTCTGATGGAAGCTCGCTGCCGTGGTGTGAAGGCTCCCAAACGTCTCTGCAAAGAGACCTATGTGGAGAGGGAGAGGGACTGAGGGCACTAGATGGTAGCTTTGTGAATGAGCCATCTGGGAAGTGAACCCTCTGCTCTTTCAGACAATTGGCCACACAGCCAACAACTTGACTGGAACCCAATGGAGAAACCTTGAGTCAGAACCAGCCTGATAAGCTGTTTGCAGATACCTGACTCTCAGAAAGTATGTGAGATAATAAATGCTAGTTGTTTTAAGCTGTTAAGTTTTGGGATACCTTTTAAGTATAAATAGACAGCTAATGCAGGCCTTTTTTAGTTCAAAGCTGGAAATAGGACTTGACAGCTTTTGGCCTGTGTAGACTTCGCTCTGAAGAAGCATATGGCAAATGAAGAAAGTGTAAGGTGACAATTTCTGGAATTAGACACTTACAGATAAATCAACTCTACATGCTAAAAAAAGGTGCATCTAAGTAAGCAGAATTTCAAGAATGGAGACTATTCAACAAGTAGTAGATTGCAACCCGTGCAGCAGGCAGCACCAGGGAGGACTGTCAGGGAATTTCGATATCAGGAACACCCTAACAAGCTGAATGAGTTACAACCAGAAGTCTGTCAGCAGACAGCACCAGGGCGACTTTCAGCAGGGAGGGACCTCAGACAGGGGCTTCAGGGCTTCTGGAGGAGATGGGGACAAAGAAAGAGGGACTGAGACAGGGTTGTCAAAATGAGGCTCAGGTGCAGGGAACAATATAAGAACTAAGGGTAATAATTTGTCTACAAAGTAGGGTCAGAACTTGGGAAGAAATCCAGCTGCTATTAATAGAAAGGCCCATGAAGTCAGAGCTCAATGACTAGAGAGGCTGACTTGTTGCTGAAGCCCTCAGCAGGTAACTGGAGCTCCTATTGGAAGGGATGAATCCATCTGCCTAATGTGCACGGTGGTCACTGAGACTAAGACAGATAGACATGTGGACAGGATCCAGGTCTGAATGGGAGCCAGGGTTGGAGGAATAGAACTTTAGCAGACCCTAAGAGCCTGGATTGTTTCTTTGATCCATACATATTGCTGACAACAGCTGGGCCTTCTTTTCCTATTTTATCCATAAAGATGCAAGAATAGAATCTTAGATTTCTTGTTTTATGACAAAGTAGAATCGCTTCCACTTTAGTATTTGCCAGATAATTTTATGCATTGTCCTATCTACATGGGGAAAATGGAATGGTTAGTGAGCCCCACTGACATAAGAAATGCCCTCAAGATATAAGAAGCTAAGCAATGTAAATGTGTAGACCCACACCAATTGCAATGCTGGATAATGTGCCTGATGCTGTTATGTAATAGTACAGATAATTTCTCCCATCCAAGTACTAACCAGGCCCGACCCTGCTTAGCTTCCGAGATCAGACGAGATCAGGCGTGTTCAGGGTGGTATGGGCGTAGACAGTACAGATAATTTCTGATGAGCATCTAGTTGTGTGCTGATAGGTTTGATGTTTTTTCCTAAAGGGAAATGAGGGAAGATTTAGTAACTTTTACAGAGCAATGCTTGAAGTAGTATCTGTAGCAGATTTCATGGCATCATTTATTATGTATTCAGCAGCCTATGTAATAAAGTCATACTGCACTTGTTTAGAGAAACTAGAAATTGGTTTCCAGACTCCATATAATTAATTAAAATTTTTAAAATTGTATTAAAACATATATAACATAAAATTACCATTTTAATCAGTTTTAAGTGTGTGGTTCAGTGGCATTAAGTACATTCACATTGTTGTGCAACCATTACCCACCATCCATCTCCAGAACTTTTTCATTATCCCAGCTGAAACTCTGTGCCAATTAAACTCTTCATTTGTCCCTTCCTCTAGCTCCTCATAACTCTATTCTCTTTCTGTCCCTATGAATTTGATTACTGTAGGTTCCTCATATAAGTGGAATCATACAATATTTATCTTTTTGTGTCTGGTTTATTTCACATAGGATTATGTTCTCAAGGTTCATCCATGTTGTAGCTTGTACTAGGACTTCATTCCTTTTAAGGCTGAATAATACTCTATTGTATGTATATACTTATTTTGTTGGTTCATTCATGTGGTTGGACATTTGCATTGTTTTCACCTTTTGGTTATTGTGAATAATGCTCTTATGATCACTGATATACAAATATCTGTTCTAGTCTCTACTTTAAACTCTTTTATGTATACACTCAGAAGTGAAATTTCTGGATCAAATGGCAATTCTATGTTTAGTTTTTTAAGGAACCACCATACTATTTTCCATGGTGGCTGCACCATTTTGTATTCCATCAGCTATACACATGGGTTCCAATTTCTCCTAGTCCTTGCCAACACTTCTTATTTTCTATTTTTTTTGATAATAGCTATCCTACTGGGTGTGAAGTGGTATCTCATTGTGTTTTTGATTTGCATTTCCCTAATGATCTGTGACATTGAGCACTTTTCATATACTTATTGACCATTACTATTTCTTCTATGGAGAGATGTCTATTCAAGTTCTTTGCCTGTTTTTTTGTTGTTTGGTTTTTTGTTGTTAAGTTTTAAAAGCTCTCTGGGTATTTTGTATAGTAATTCCTTGTCAGATACATAATTTGCAAATATTTTCTCCCATTCTGTGAGTTGCCTTTTTACTCTGTTGATAGTGTCCTTCTATGCACAAAAGCTTTTAATTTTGAAGCTTAATTTATCTATTTTTTTGTTGTATGTGCCTTTAGTGTTATAAACCAAAAAATTATTGTGAAATCCAATATCATGAAGCTTTCCTTCTATTTTTTCTTCTAAGAGTTTTATAGTTTAGGTTTAACATGTAGGTCTTTGACTCATTTTGAGTTAATTTTTGTATGTGGTGTCAGGTAAGGGTACAACTTCATTCTTTTGCATGCAGATACCCAGTTTTCTGAGCACCATTTGTTGAAAAGACTGTTCTTTATCCATTGAATGGTCTTGGCACCCTTGTTGCAAATCATCTGACCATATATGTGAGGATTTATTTCTGGGCTCTATATTCTATTCCATTGGTCTGTCTGTCTTTATGCCAGTACCATGCTGCTTTGATTACCGTTGCTTTGTAGTAAGTTTTGAAATCAGGAAGTGGTAGAGACCTCCAACAATGTTCTTTTTCAAGATTGTTTTGGCTATTTCAGGTATCTTGAGATTCTGTGTGAATTTTAAAATGGATTTTTCTATTTCTGCAAAATGATCATTGGGATTTTGATAAGGATTTCGTTGAATCTGTACATTACTTTGGGTAGTACTGACATTTAATTGATTTTTGTATAATAATCATTACAATACAAAATTTACTGAATGTTTCTAATATGCTGGAAGCTCTGCTAAGCACTTTACATGAATTATCTAATTTAATTTTTGTGAAATCAAGAGGTAGGAACTATTACTATCTCCGTTCTACTGATGAAGAAACCCAGGCTTAATGAGATAAAGTTCTGAAGGTCTCACACTTGGTGAGGTGTCATCGTGAGACCTGGATGTCTGATGCCAGAGCTCACCTAAATGACCTACCACAGATCCTGCAGCATGTTCAGGGAGGCACTGGGGCTGGCGTCTGGACCAGATGTACAGATTCAGATAACAGTTGCAGAATTACGACCTGGACCTCATCAATATGTGCCTGGTCTCTGCAGATCTCTTCTCATAGCCAAGAGCACTTGGTGCCCATCAGCAGGCGCAGCCTCACTCCAGGGCCCTGGCACACAAGCCCCACTGTCCTAAGAGCTCACTCCTGAGATCGTGGGATGACTTAGGCACAGCTTCCTCTCGACCCCCACAGAACCTTGTACACCTCCAAGATAAACTGTTGTGTTATAATCTTTTGACATAAGTGCCTTTGCCCTGATAGCTCTTGTGCACATTGAGTTCAAGAATCATTTATTTTTCACGTTTCTGCCTCCTGAATTGAGCATAGTGTCTGGACTATGATAAGATCTCAGTAATTATTTGATATTTTTCAAATACACACACATATAAGCGTAAGTATATATATACACACACAGTATATATCACATCAATTTATCTTGAGTATATATACACTCAACTATAATTCTATTACTCTGGAGGAAGAAGAGAATGGTTTTCAGTGGTCAGTGAGCAGTTTCAGCTACACTTTGTTCCTAGTAATAATTTCCATCTTGTATCCTAATTCTAATGTCTAGAACCTGGTTTTGACTCCTTGAGGCTTGTGCTGGAGACTCTTTTCCTGTATAAAACCCACTGTACTTCTTTGAGTAGTCCTGGGTCCCAGCGTCCCTCTTGTCACCATGTTCTGCGGCTCAGAGTCCAGCACTTCAGCTCTGCTGTCAGCTGTGGGTTGACTCCCCCAGTGCTGTCTTTCCACCAGATCTGCTGCATAAACATCAGCTCCTGGTCTCTTTCTCACTGTCTTCTGGGCTGCTGGGAAATCCTCTAGCATATGTT
Source organism: Eulemur rufifrons (assembly GCF_041146395.1). Taxonomy (NCBI): domain Eukaryota; kingdom Metazoa; phylum Chordata; class Mammalia; order Primates; family Lemuridae; genus Eulemur; species Eulemur rufifrons. The sequence continues at coordinate 71,578,621 of NC_090985.1, forward strand.
GATATTCCTGGATACTATCTGTGATTGTCGACCTGTACCCTGCGTGCCACATCCACCTGCCAGGCTGGGTCTCCTCGCAGACCTGGGACTGTCCCTCCGGTGCCCTCATAGACATATACATACCCTGAGCTCTAGATGGCTGCATGCCTTGTCAACCTAACAATTGTAGTGGGTTTTTAAAATTTGGGGGGTCATGAATCCATTTTGAGCAGCCAATGAGAACTATAAGACTTCTCTGCAGAAAAAAAATGTATTTAACTAAAAATAAAATTTCACATTTCATTTCAGTTAATGAGTTTACAAACTGAAGATCCAGAGACCTGGCAGATTTGAGGTGGGTGAGGCATCAGGAGTAGGGCAGTCACTAAAGCCACCATCGTGGAGGCAACAATTGTCATCTCAGTTGTTGTTCCTACAAGATGGGAAATGGATGAAGACTTTTGTTTGTGATGGAGGGCTGCTAACTCTGGGTGCTTATTACTCATTGGGACAGGAGTCTTTTTATATGTGATTTTTTTTGTATGTATAAAAGGAGTTTTCAAAAATCACAGTCTGTAAAGTAGTTTCATGAATAGCTTGCAATGTTGCGATTACTGAATAAGAGAAAGGAGTATATTCTACCTGTCAGCAGGGAACAATTGCCACCTTCTGCTTAATGACTTTGGTGTTGAAAAGAAGCACAGGCAAAGTGAAAAAACCCACAATCTAAGCTTTTAAATGTGTGTCAATAATCATGAGTTCACGGGAAATGGAAAGGAAGGAATTTTAATAATGTTTAATGTTAAGCAAAGATTGCTTCAGAATTTTTTCTTAATGTCAGTTTTGCCAGTGATTCTGAAGATTGAGGCAGGAAAAAAAAAAAAAAACAAATTCAGAAAGAATGTTTGGACTTCATTGTGTTCAAAGGAAAAGGAAGAATCTTGTGGAAGTTTGAACTGAAGTTTTCCAAATCATTCTTTCACACAAAGGTGAAACAGCCCTGGGTAAACAATTCTGAAGCAAATTTGGTGAAGGCTTTTTGATATTTCGTGGGTTAGTAATGAAGACTAAGTCTACAGAGGATATGTAATATATTCATATGTCAATATTACAGAGTGCTTAGGTGTTCCCATTTTGCAAACTATTGTCTTTATAGTCATGCGATACTAGTAAGATTCCAGAAATAGATGACTAATTCATGTGAAACCAAGTATCACAGGCCACCAGAACAGCAACAACAATGTTCATTGAAAAGTTAATTTCCTTAACAGTGTCAGATACTGGAGAGGAATCTGATTTGTCCATGACAAACAGTTTAATCGTGAAAGAAAACAAATATTTCTTTGTAGTATAAAATGAGAATTCATAGAGAATTTATATTTTCTGTTGATAACTATGGCAAAAGCCTTCTCTTGAATGAATTTAGTAATTATTCCCATTTTGTTTTATATAAAATTATAGTCTCAGATTTTCAAAATAATTTCTTGTTCAGCTTTTTTTTATGAGTCATGAGAATCTAGAGCTCAATTATAATTATGTATTCTTTTATTAAAGTGATATGAAAAATAAAGAAATTAATAAGTGTCCTTTTCATGCACATTTCTGCCTTGCTTGCTTAAGAATTCTCATCCTTCAGTTTCAAGAAGGAAATATTCCTCTTTCTCTTTCTCCCCAAAATTCTGGTTTTGCTTATGTCAGCATAAATAGGAAAAGCTCTTAGAGTATGCAAACGAAGACTGTGGTCGACTCCCAGCTTCTCACCAGTACATGATTTCTCTCTACCTTGGGGCATATGGGAGGGTTACAGTTCTCAGTCCCTTCCCTTGCATAGGGGTGGAGCTATGTGACTGTTTTCAGCCAGTAAGTTATGGGTCACTTCTAGGGTTAAGCATTTACTTGCTGGTTCTAGACCCCCCAGAGAGTTCTTCTTGTACCACAGTAACAATAGAAGCATGTGTAGAGGTGGATTCACCTTCAGTACGCATCAGTGAGGGACTGTGATGAACAGAGCAATGAGCAGAGCTCCTGCTAACCCACATTGATCATGTGGCATAAGCTAGAAAGAAATGTTTGTTGTTGTTGAAATTTTGGGATTATTAGTACAGTGCAACCTCAGCTATTTTAACGAATAAAAGAGAGAACAACTAATCCTTGCCACTAATAATAATTTCAATAAAGCAATCGATAATAATTCAAAGAGAAACTGATATGGATTTGATGGTACTATATGCCAGACACTTAAAACTATCATATGAGGTAGTTATTCATATGATTCCCATTTTATAGACGAGGAGATGGAGACACTGAGAGATTAAATAACAAGCTCAGCCAATTAAGAGGCATTAGAATGAGGATTTGAATCTAAATAGATTTACTGCCTGGTTTAACTATTAACCAGAGTGACCCACTGATAACTCTCCAAGTGTACCTTCCAAGATTTCATCAATATGCCCTAGGGAAAATGATGTTCTTGGCAAAGACTGTAGTTCTATCTTTTAGTCAATAATTACAGATGAGAAACATTTAACTGTAAGCTAGTTTTCTACTCCCTTAATAAAACCATATATAAACCTTTCAAAGTTGAACAAACATTTAGGAAATATCTACTATGAACTAGGCATTCTACCAGGTGCATTTTACCTATGTTTTTCACTTATCCCTTTTTGAAATCCTTTCAAGTCTGATATTATTACCCCTACTTTTGAAAGAAAGAGATTAAGACCCAAGGAAGAGATATGCCTTGCCCAATAACACTCCGCTTGTAGGTGCTGGAGCCAGAGTTCAAACCCTGTTCTCTTTGACTCAGAACCCCAGGCTTTTTTATTGGGAGATAATTCATGCAAATAAACATAGTAAATGAAGCAAAATTCTGTTAAGTAGATTCTTTTAGAATGGAATGGGCCTTGAACAAAGTTGGCTTAGGGGACTGTGAGAATTTCTGCCAGCTCTGGATTCTTGGCAGTCGGAGCGTGTATCATCGTGCTGGTTTAAAGCATATGTCGTGCTCAGGCTAGCAACCCAGCAGCACTCAACTGTGAAATGACTCTCCCTGAAGTCCTTGAAGTGAAAGTTCAGGACGGATTTCCAAATACGCCTGAAATGACACTGCAAAAGTGACAAACACGCCATCTATTATGGCTTCGCGTTATTCCAAAGGTTTCATCTTGAAGAACTTGTCCTCTCATTAGAAGAGAACTTAGAGTAAGCTCCAGGACTTTGGTCGACTGTAACTTCCTGGCTTCCATAGTACTCTGATTAATGTTTCAGCCCACGATCTGACTTCTGTCCTTCATTGAGAACTTTTCTACAGACTTCCTTCTGCCTTTGCATTTCCAAACCCTAATTTTAAAAAAGCCAGAAGTGAATATTTTCATACTTTGCCCTTTCACAATATGACCTACTTGCCTGTAAAGTTGGCATCAAGACCAACTGTCCACTAAAATTCAAATTTAAATTCAATGTGAACACAAGATTGCCACAGGAGCCGTAGTACAACAAGGAGGACGTGATTCCTGTTATACCCAACCTTAAACATACTTGGTTTGTCAGTGCACGTCCTCAGCAAGCTGGCAGTGCCTTGCTCCAGTTGTGATAACAGCCTATTTTATCATAATACAAATAAGTCTAGCCCTGCCCTTGACTTACTCTGAATTTCAAAGTTTCTTTATGGAATGTTCTGAATTCCTGACATCTCTCTCCTTGTGAAATGCTTACCTCAGCTTCTTTACACAATTCTTATCAAAGGTCGGGACTAGTTATAACCTTGATTCTGTTTTTGACACTAAATCAAATTCAAAAGTGTCAATGTCTTTAAGATTCCTTCTACGAGTGGCATTTGGAGTCTTCTTGGATGCTTGCAGTTTGCAAAGCTGAAATTTCCTGGTAGGAGAATCTGAGAATTGCTGACAAGATACAGAAATGCTCAGTGTCTGCACCTTCTCTCTCATCCAAAAGCCAGAGGACCACTAGAAGGCAGCTTTTCCCATCAGACTCCAGCAGGAAGGGGTTTAAGACCACCATAGGCATTTTCTTTTCAAACTGTTTTGTATCATTGGCTACAATGATTTTTTTTTACAAGTAAAAATGATGAAATGAAATATAGAACATTATAAATAAAACAAGCAAAGAAAACTGTGGTGGAATTTTATCATTTTGTTAGCCCCATAGATATGAAGTCTACCTGGGAAAAATAACTATCTTGGGTATAATTTCTTCAGTTTATGCATCTCACATTTGAGATTATTTTTATCTCTTTCTTCTTATATCATCCCTCTCCACTCACACCCACCCACCACCACTACCACCTTGGGCAATAAAGAAACTCAAATTAAAGAAAGAATTTAGCTGCAAAATATCAGAACTTTTTCCTAATAACAAAAACATTTACTCTCCTTAGTGTTCCATTTAAAATTGGTCAAGCTGTTTTCACAGTGAAAAGAATGAATGCTGAAAAGATGAAGAAAAGAAAGTCTTAAATCACTGAAACTTTGTCTCAAATTAAAACATAAATGCTACATTTGATCTTCTTGTTCAGTATTTTTTCAAAATTTTCCTGAAATATTAGTGTCTCTTGAGATTGTAACAAATATTTTTCATCCACCCCAATCACTCTCCCCAAAACACACACACACACACACACACACACACACTTCAAGAATTTTGTAATAAATAAGTTTGGGAGCCTCTGCCTGCTATCTCCTCTTCTTGGTAATTCATAATGTGTATATGCATTTTAAAGCCTCTGTGAAGTTCCAAGTTAAATGGACTCTTTGACATTGTTTAACAGAGCATCATTCTTTCAGTAATACTGATTATGTTTCGGTAACAGTTTCAGAAATGTTGGACTAGAGATATAAATAAGAATTAAGGCCCAAACTGGTAGCAACTTAAGTGCCGGCCAAATTGTGTGGGCAGGGCAGCACACGATTGTTGCAAAGGCAGTATAGACCCACATGAGGTCGAAGACATGAGCCTGGTCTTCAGAAAGACTTCAGCTTGGCCACCTAATACTGTATATTCGTGGGCAGATTACCTCACTTACCTGCGGCTCTGAGTCCTTATTTATAAAAACTGGACATATTAATATATACCTTGTAGTGTTATTGGGAGGGGCTGGCACCTTTTGAGGGATAGGAAGACCCCCAAATAGAAATTCTTTGGGAATGTTACTGGAAATTTGGGAGTCTCATTAAATAACATTCTCTAAAGATGTAGTCAATGGCTGTAGAAACATCAATAAAATCAATTTCCTCCTTACTTACCAACAATTACAGGTTCACTACCTGCTTTGGATCAAAGCAGGTAGCCTACCTGAGTAATCCTGGCATGATTTCATGGCTCAATGCAAATGTAAAGACGGAATGAGTTCGCTTTTCTCAGTGCGAGGAGAATTAGTGACACAAAGACAGATGGGAAGGCATCGGGGGAAGAAGGTGTGTCTCTTTATCATCTATTTATCTTGCTGCTTTGTGTATTAATGTCAACAGTGATGTTTACTAGCTTCTTTCTTCATTGCTCCCGTGCCTCCCAAATTCACATCACATATTAATAATAAGAAAATAAAAACATGTTTTTATTTTTTCCTTTTCATGTATGAATATGTTGATGCATAGAAATGCACCATAAGGAATGGTCTAGGAAGGACGAGGAACCCTGGGAAAAAGATAAAAAGTCTATAAAGGCCGGGCGCGGTGGCTCACGCCTGTAATCCTAGCACTCTGGGAGGCCGAGGTGGGTGGATCGTTTGAGCTCAGGAGTTCGAGACCAGCCTGAGCAAGAGTGAGACCCCGTCTCTACTAAAAATAGAAAGAAATTATATGGAAAGCTAAAAATATATATAGAAAAAATTAGCCAGGCATGGTGGCACATGCCTGTAGTCCCAGCTCCTTGGGAGGCTGAAACAGGAGGATCCCTTGAGCCCAGGAGTTTGAGGTTGCTGTGAGCTAGGCTGACGCCACGGCACTCACTCTAGCCTGGGCAACAGAGCGAGACTCCATCTCTACTAAAAATAGAAAGAAATTATATGGAAAGCTAAAAATATATATAGAAAAAATTAGCCGGGCATGGTGGCACATGCCTGTAGTCCCAGCTCCTTGGGAGGCTGAGATAGGAGGATCCCTTGAGCTCAGAAGTTTGAGGTTGCTGTGAGCTAAGCTGACGCCACGGCACTCACTCTAGCCTGGGCAATAGAGAGAGACTCTGTCTCAAAAAAAAAAAAAAAAAAAAAGTCTATAAAACAAGAGCTTTCTTGGAGGAGATAGAGAATATAATGCTGGAAACTTCCACTGAAATGAATTGGATGCCCTTGTCCCCGAGTGGTCAAGAGGCTGGTCTCGAACTCCTGGCTTCAAGCCATCCTCCTGCCTCAGCCTCCCAAAGTGCTAGGATTACAGGCATGAACCACTGTTCTTGGCCCTCTGTGGGTATTCTTAATGTTCTTCTTTTCTTAACTACTTTTATGCTACTCTGGAGGTTTAAACATCATATATGCAGGTAACCCCAAATCACACTCTTTTTTTCCTCATCTCTCTCTCAGTGATTGGATTTTTCACAATACCTCAATTTCAGCTTATCCCAATCAGAACACATCCAGTATTTCTCATCACCAGTCCCCACATTCTACTTCCCTGCAGAGTTCTCTACAGAGACTGCTGGATACTTCAGGACAGAATAGCACAGCTTTTTGCACATTCACACTGTTCTTCCAATGCTTAACAGTGGCAGTTGTAAGACATTTTTCATCTTATGATTCTACTTCAGGAGTCCCAGGAGCACTAGTTGATTCATATCGTCTTACCCCCAAAGCATGGGCAGTACACAACCGGGGAAGCCTCCCTAGTTAGTGGCAAAGATTGACCCTATAAAGCCAACAGTATGGAGTTGCCAAGCAGAGTGTATAATTCATATGGGCATCTTGTACCTAAGAGAAAGAAGAGAGGAAAGGATTAGACTTGATCCAATTTTCTTCTAAAATTCATCAGTCAGATTAAATCAGAAAGACCAGGAAAGTTGTGAAAAGGGTATTTCATTTGTATATGCATATATATAATATATATATATATCTCCTATGTATACATATATATAAAACAGGAATAAAAAATGTCTGCCCTCACCGGTCCCAGTTTTAGTTTTTTTTTTTTAACTCATTGGGCAAATAGTTGGTAACAACCATCAAATCTACCACATAATCCAACAATAACACGATTGTAATAAGTAACATTTGAATATAAAAACCTGTCTCATTATCAGATTGATTGCCAGGGAGAATGAAAGTTCAAAGATTAAGTTTCTAAAATCCAAAATTCAAATTAATCCAAGTCCATAATCAAACTTCTTGCCCTTGTGAGCTAATTTCACAGGAATTGAGGTCCAAAATTCATCAACCACCCCAATTTCCTGTTCTGCTCATTCCTAGCCAGATGGTTCTTGATGCCTGAGGAGTGCTGTGATTTCTTCGGCAGCTGCAGCCAACTCTGCCTCAAGCCAAATCTCCGGTGCCTCACTTGAGAGTCCCAGATTGTCTCAGAACTGGCCCCACTCACCCACAAATTTAGAAAACAAGCCAATCTCCAGGCCCTGGGACCAGCTAATTCAGACAATGATGTGTTCCCAGAACCTAGTGGAAACCCACTGTATCCAATGTTGCCAAAGGTCTTAGCAGATACTTATGGCATCAGGGTGATGGAGGGTAGATGGGGAAAAATTGGGATTTTTGCCTTGCCATGGTGCTAGTTACTCCAAGGCTGTGACCCCAAACCTATGACTGAATTTAAACTCTTTTGACTCTATGTATTTACTGGATCTTTGGTGTAAATGCAACTACACCTTCCTTATTTTCTTTTGGACAATAGCATATTAGCCACTGCTACTTTCTTGCAAACTGTAGAAATTTGCAATGGTGGTAGCATCAGTCAGCAGGCCTTACTGAGGAGTATTTCTTTCCCATCCAGTCTACTGAAAGTCTCTTGATTCCTCTTCCCCTTTGAACATGTGGTTCTGGTGTCCTTCCCCTGAACTCAGTGTGGGAGCTATCTAGTGACTTGATATTATTACATGCTCCAGGGAGCAGATATTTTCAGGTCTGAACCACAATGGCTCTTTCTACCACCTTTTCTTATGGAATTGCTTCATCTTTAAAACCCTGCCTCCAAACACACGTTTCTCCTTTATGTGTAACCAACCAACCAGAGCGAACTTGAAGCCTCATGTACCTATGAGGTTAACTCATGAGTGTGGGCAATCCTCATTAACTCCAGTCACCCTTTCGGACATAAAAGCAAAGCGAAACCTGGGGCAGACAACCCAGAGCTGCCCATCTAGAGCTGGCTGAAACAGAGACAGCAGAGTACGGCCTGTACCGGCTTTTGCAAATAAGATTTTACTGGAGCACAGCCACGCTCTTTTATTCACGTGTTGTCTGTGGCTGCTTTTGTGGTACAGCAGCAGAATTGAGTACTTGCAATAGACACTGAATGTTTCACAAAGCCTAAACCATTTACTATCCGGTCTTTTACAAAAAAGTTTGCTATTTGTTGAACTAGAACAGACCTAGTGCTCTAGCACACAAGAAACTCATTGTTTTGCTGTTAGTGGCAGTGCACAGAAGTCTTTCTAAAAATGCCTGGAAGATCTAATCGCATTCTTCTCTGCTGGCAATATTGGGCTAAGAGGCACTGATGGAGTTCAAGGCTAAGGGGCAGCAACCTGCATCCTAAGTCCATGACAAGCTTGCTAGGCCCCATGTAGCTAATTTCTGCTGAGGCCACCTCCATGGTCAGCATTCAGCTAAGGTCCCCAAGGTCTGACCTTTTTTTAAGGCCTACGCTCCATTTTTGTTAGGCTTGGTACAGATCTGTCTCTATAAATATTCACTCACCTGTGGACAAAGCTGATGTAAGCTACAGTGACTCACTGTTGTTGCAGGCTCATGGTCTGCGTTGAAGGTCTAAGGCTGCCCACACAGGTTGGTGTGGTTAATAGTCAACTGCGAGGCTACAAAAACAGTCTCTTGCCCCAGTGAGAAGCCTTTATAAACCACCAAGGTCAACCTCCCTGGCCCTCACATTCAAATCCAAGGCCCCAAGTCATATGTCCTGGCCCATCAAGAGCCTCACTGCATATTATTTGGTTTCTGAAAACTCCTGGCAAGTGAACACATATCAGTATGCTTGAGCAGAGCCAATAAGTATTAACAGTACCCTAAACCTAGTTTGAATATGGAACAAATTAAGGGTAAAACCCTTGGAGATAAAATATAACCTTTATTTCTGATAAAGCTGATATTGGTGAACATATTGTATTGCCTATGTCTATAGGCAAGCGAGTGTCCTAATGCTGGACCCAGAATTAAACAGCCACGCTCACCCAGTCACGAGAGCCCTAACCCAGAGAAGCCTGTCTCTTAAACTTAGGATGTGCAGGAAGACAGTAGTAGGTACTGTCCGTGTGGAGGATCACAGAGAAAGGAAAGGAGAGGAGAGGGGCTGGGCTCCTGCCTTTGTTCTCCTTCCAAACTCACTAATCTGATGAAGTCCCTTCTCCCCAGGTGAGGAAAGAGAAAGCACAGAGATAGGCCAGGTGCATTACGCTAGTGGAGTTCCTTCCATATGGGAGGAAATATCAGGAGTGGGGAAGAAGTGACGCCCCCCGAACAAAAATTGAAATAAAAGTTGAGCATATCATTTTGCTTAGCACAAACCTCTTTTGTGATTATTTTCTGTCTCTTGATATGTAAACATATTTCAAGTGTTGTATTATTTTTGTGACTAAAATTATAAATGTCGTTTTCATAGATGTCACCTATAATCCATTTATCCAAACTCAATAATTAACATTTTTATTTCTAGATTCTCTTTCATACAAGAAGCAATGAGAAGTTTATGTGGTATCTGAATGCAGGGGAAATTGCTTATTGTTTCAAAACTATGGAAACATTCAAGTTGGACACAATATTTATTTAATCGTTAGCCTGCCTCTAGCTAGTCCATTTCTTTCTTTTCAGTTTCACTTAATGTTATTATTATCACTTTATTTCAATAGATTTAGGAGGTACAAGTGTTGTTTGCTACATGGATGAATTGTATAATGCTGAGGTCAGGCTTTTAGTGTACCCATCACCAGAATAGTGTACATTGTACTGATAGGTAGAATTTTATCCCTCACTTCCCTCCCATTTTCCCCCCTTCTTAGTTTTCAATGTCTTTTGTACCCCTTTATAGCTAGTTCACTTCTTGAGGCCATTTTCTAAGTTAACACATAGTTTCTGGAGAGAAACTGTTGTTTTTGTACTTTTGAATTGAACCTTGGTTCCTTTATCTAAAAACGGATAATCATAAATGGTCTATAGTAGAATTGCTACCCTTTTTCTATAAAAGGCCAGGTAATATTTTCAGCTTTTCAGGCCATATGGTCTCTGTTGCAGTCACTGAACCCTGATTTTGTAGCAAGAAAGAGGCCATAGACAATAGATAAATGAATGGGTGCAGCTATGTACCGATAAAACTTTATTTACAAACATGGAGTTTGGCCCATTAGCCGTAGTTTGCTAAACTCTGTTCTATAGAGTTGTTTGAAGATTCAGTGAGATAGTGTGCCTGATATAATGTCTGAAACATGGTAGGCATTTGCTAGATGCTAGTTTCCCATCTCTTCATTAGAAGACACTAAGAATTTCTCCAGAATCTTGTAAACATTTTAAATAACTACATATATATTTTTTCCAGCTGAGAGGTCAGCACAGCTTAAAAAGAACAATTATAATTAGCTCCAAGATATTTGGATTATTATTAAAGTTTGTTACTTAATTTTTGTTGCATGAGGTCAGTAATATTTGGACCAAGGATACCAAATTTAAAATATAAATGTATACAAGAAATTAATTGCTTTATTAAGATCCTGAATACGTCACACTACTATTTAATTTTCTATCTATGACATAAGACTAGTGCAATATCTATCAGTCTTCCCAGAATGAAATATTTAAAAAAAATTTTTGATGAGAATAAGCTAGCTTTTTGAAACTATTTTATTACTAAAATTAATTATATCTTCTTTGTTTCTTAAATCCAAGTCCTTGATGTATTTACAAATATATATGTATGTGTATATGTGTACTTTCTGCCCATGTGCAAAATATACAGCATTATCTTTCCCATTTTCAAGCCATTGCAATGTGTTACTTTTCATATGCAGGACATCACAACCTAAACTAACTGTTATCAACTCTGCCCGCACATTTGAATCACCTGGGAGCTTGTAAAGCCACCAAAGTCAGGACCCCACCTCCAAAGATTATGATTTGATTAATCTGGGATAGGGCTTTGCACACAGTTTTTAAAAGCTCCCCAGCCATTTCTCTAAACTGACAGCTCTAGCTGCTGGATCTGACTTTCTGCACTGAAGAAGAGAGACAACTCCTTGTATACCAGATATAGGATTACTGATTTTTTGCAGAGTGATCACTAAGTGACTATAAGTGATTTTAAATAATAATTACAAAAGTATGTTCAATGACGACGTGAAAATTTAAAGACAGCTTCTGAGGCATACACATTCCAGCTGTTTCACCTTCATTTGCTATCCCTCCAGGCTGATGGCAGCAGCCTGGTTTTTGGCAAGCATCGGAGATATAGGAATATTCTGTTAGTGCTGAGGGCTTGCTACAGCTTCAGTGGTTTCATGAAAGCCACTTAAACAAATAAACAGATACATTCTTTAAGTGTGAAACAGTTGTAATTTGTTTGCACTTTAATTCCTTTTTTTTCTCTTATTTTTTCCCCCTCTAGTCATGGAGACAGAAACACTTTAATTTGTTAAAGCAATTGATTTTTCCTGGCTAAAAATTAGCCTAGAAAACAGGTTAGCTTGCCTGACACAGAGTGAATATTAATACTTCTTGGCATTCCATTTCAATATTGCTTTTGACTGCTGTTGAATGCATGGAATTTTTAACTATGTGATCCTGGGAAGTTGGACCAGATTGGAAGGGAGAAGGTAGAAAGAGTACAGAGAACAGTAGTTTATGCCTACAATGGCTTCGGGCGTCATTCAGTTTGTTCTGCCAGGGCTGCTGTTATTTTGGTCAAACTCCAGACAATACCTGCTGGAACTCCCCAAACATGGCAGCAGTACTGTGTCTGAATATTCCACCCCAGGATGGTGATGTAGCTTCTCTAGCCTCCAGCTGTGGCTGCCTGCACAGCAATTTGAACTTTCTCCCCAAGTATTCAGGTAGGTCTTTGATAACATTCCCTTCATCATATCCCAGCCGATGATTTTAATTTGAATTTGCCTTTCAATTTTGAATTACACTTCAGTGCAAGCTTGAGGATTTGGAAAAGCAGTTTATGCTCTGTCACCATGCTCCTGCCTAAGCACAAGATGATTTGCTGCTCTTTCAATGCAGGCTGGGAAATGGTGAGTGCTGTGGTCATTGTTTAGTTTTTAAAACTAAGCTCCTGGGCTAATTTCACAGCCTGTGTTCCAATGGAGGAAGAGTAAAAGATTTTTGCACCATCCTCTGATAACCCTCCCAACATGGGCACTACACTTACACCACACCCACAACAGATTCTCCAGTGGAGATTGGGCTCTAGAGGAGTTCTTCAATCCTGGCAGTTGACAAGAGTTAAAATGTTAAAATTTTTACCGAAGTGGATGATTTGAGGATGTGCTGCCATTTCTGTACAGAAGATATTATAGGAAGTAGAGACCAAGATAAAATGAAAAGCATGTAATTAAATTCTCCTGGCTAACTCCCTTAGACAGTTTATTCGTTATCCAATAAATACTGTAGGGAACTGAAATAGGATGGATGTGTATCCTATTCCTCCATTACCAGTTGTGTTATCTTGAACTTCTGACCTCAAATGATCCTTCCGCTTCGGCCTCCTAGAGTGCTAGGATTTACAGGCATGAGCCACCTTGCCCGGCCAGTTGTGTTATCTTGAACTTGTTTATTTTTCTTTTTGAGCTTCAATTTCCCCATCCAAAAAGGGGAATAATAATGTACCTACCTCAATGGATTGGCAGGAAGATTAAATGAGATAACATTTGTAAAACACTTAACCTCGTGTTTGGCCCATAGTGAGTGCTCAATATATAGTATGATTATTAAAAGATAACAAAAGTCAGTTCTTACTGTGCTGACACTAAACAACTGGTTGCTTTGTTCTCTATTGTTCATGTGGTTGTTCTCTCTCCAAAAAAAAATTATGAAGTTTTTATTAAGGGCAAAAATTTTTGTTTTTCTTTTCTTTTTTTTTTAATCTCTTAAGGTGTTTAATACAGAAGCAAGAGTAAATGCTAGGTAAAGAGGAAGAATGGATTGTTTTCAAATGTATCAATCTAAAATTTATGAGTCTTGTAGAACAAATGGATTTTTTTTTTTACTTTGTACAATGTCAGCAAAAGACAACCTATTCCCATTTTGTTTTCAACCCTACATTGTATGGAAAGATTATTGATAATTTATAGATGGGGGCATTAAATAACTTTGGATCATAAAGTGAGAAAATTATTCCTTCTCAATTATCTTTTATTTCTTATGATCATGTGGAGGAAAGATATCTTAGTTCCAGATTAGTAAGACTTTATCATTTTAGTAAACAAACAGTTTAGTAAACAAGAGAGGTCAGGGATCAGCTGCAGTTTTAGTAGGTAACAGTATTTAGTGTGAATTAAATAATAGCGCACTGCATTCAATGTACATATTTTTATGCTTAATCTTATTTTTGATAAATTAAACTGGTTAGTAAAATACCTTTTTTTAGTACTTTATTTGAATCCAGAATTGAGCCATTTGAAAAATACTTACAAATTCAGAATTGAACCATTTGAAAAATATTTATGGAATAATAATACAGTTGATACTCATATATGGAAAAAGTGTGATAGTGGCAATTCAATAGCTCCAAACTGACAAAAGTCTAGACCACCTGCTATTTTCCTTCAGACTTCAGGGACCCTGAAAGGAAAAGTGAGGATCTGACTCATTCCATTAGTGTTTAGAGTTGCTGATCTGCAAGGTGATGACTCAAACAGCCATCTTGGTACAAATACTCTTCCTTTGCCTCCTACTCTGCCTGCCTTATCCCCTTGAACTACAAAGAATAGGAAAAGAACTGTAAAAGAAAACAAGTTTGGAGTAGGAATAAGAATATTCATTTCCAGATTGCCTGAATATGACATATGTTTTCTTAAAAAAAAAAAAAAAAAAAAAAGATGCTCTTGTGCAAATGGAAGACATCTGTGGTCTGAACACAAGTCTCATATCATTTTAACCCAGAAATCAACATATTTTAGTAGTCAAGGCTATCAGCTTATTCATGTGTTTGCTGTTATTTCTTCTCTGATATAGGTAGCTACTCTCCAGTATCCACAGGAGACATTTTCCATTATGTGGAATATTTATATCTATTTATCTATCATTATTATCATTTATTAGTTCCTTTTGCTGCTCTATATTGTTCTGACATATTTTTCCATTACCCCAATAATATTTGCCCAGAGAATATGAAATAATTTCTTCACTGAGTTTAATGAAACATTTGGCAGGCAAAAGGTTATGAAATCACTAATTAGGACATTTTACTCTGATAAAAACTATTCATAGATAATCTACAATTGTGTAGTATTTATGCAAATACTAAAAGTTGACTGGATGTTGATTCTTTGTACCTTTTATATAATATATGCTGAATCCCAATAATGTCCACTGAATAAGTAGTCCTGTGATTCCTACTTAATTTGTATTATTTATTATTTTTAAAAAACTATTTCTTGTTTCTTGGGTGGTACAAAGGAAATATATGTAACCAAAGTGTTTGTACCCCCTAAATATTCTGAAAATAAAAAAAAAAAACTCTTTCTATCAGGACTAAGATTTTACATGTGTTTACTGGAGTGTGAGTATTAATTAGTTAATAGGAACTAAGGAACAGGCCGTTGTAAACAGAAAGAATCTCAGAGAAGATCTAGTTCTTTCCATGCATTTTATTAGTAGGTAAGCGAGTCCAGAGTAGTAGATGAACTTGCCCAAATTGTTACTCACAATTAAAGGTGGACCCTGGCCCCAGCTTCCCAGGTGAGGGCTCTACTATGTTGTTCATCCACCAAGGTGTACGAGGCTAGAAAAAATTTGTTTTAACCTTCTTGTGACATATTAATCTTCACAATCTTCATAGCTGCTTTAAAAAAAAGAGGTAGTTCTTTCAAATTAATAGCACAAAGCCATTCATTATTCTTTATTCAACTTATTATTACGCATTCCATAGTATATCCTCTAGAAGCTTTTGAATCCTAATTTATTACTAGATGTAAATATGCACTTTCTGCTAATAACTCCCCATAACTGAGATCAAAGCTGGCATTAAAGCTTTTTTAAGAGTTGAGTTTCTTTCTTTCGTTTCCTTTTTCAGGCATTTGAACTTTTTCAGGCAATTGCACTTCAAGCTGTAGTTTGCCAGGGGATCCATCCATCTTCCCTTCAAAGCAATGTCTTTTCTTTCATATTTGTTCCTTTGATACAGAGTGTTGAGAAATTATTGCTAAAGGGAAAATAGAAAAAAATGTTATCATCTCTTTCAGAGAAACATTTTGAGACATATCAAATAGGGTTTTAATCTGATGGTTGTTTTGCATATGAATATGGATGGACATCATTTTCCAAGATAATTTATGTCTGCAAATGGTTGGGTGAGCTCATTCTTATATTTTATATGTACACACATGTATAAAATATATATTATATATGATTTATATATACATACACATATGTAAATACGTACACACACATTAATATCACCTTAATGTAGTATCTCTAAATTATTCTCCTGGACCACAGTTGTAAGGAGCATTCATGGGGTCAATGATCTGGGGTCAATGATCTAATCTGTAGCTAAATACTAAATTCTCTAAGCGATTTATTTAAGTAGTATCATTGATACAAGGCTGCATGTTATAATTCACTTACTGAAAATAATCTAAGATCAAATTGCCCTCACAGTTTCTGATAGTTTTTTTATGAGTAAGAAAAAATTCTGAGATAAAAAGTGATATAAAAATTCAGATTTTAGGAATCCAAAGTTAATTCAAGGCTAGCTGCTGTGTTAAAAAGCAAAACAGGCCAGGCGCAGTGACTTACACCTGTAATCCTAGCACTCTGGGAGGCCGAGGCTGGAGGATAGCTTGAGCTCAGGAGTTCAAGACCAGCCTAAGCAAGAGTGAGACCTCATCTCTACTAAAAATAGAAAAAATTAGCCAGGCGTGGTGATGTGCACCCCTAGTCCCAGCTGCTTGGGAGGCTGAGGCAGGAGGATCACTGGAGCCCAGGAGTTTGGGGTTGCTGTGAGGTAGGTCGATGCCATGGCCCTCTAGCCCAGGCAACAGAGTGAGATGGGCATGAAGGTGAGCACCTGTAATCCCAGCTAATCGGGAGGCTGAGGTGGGAGGATCACTTGAGGCCCGGAGTTTGAGACTAGCCTGGGCAACATAGTATGACCCCATTTCTACAAAAATAAATTAGCCAGGCATGGTGGCACATGCCTATAGTCCTAGCTACTTGGGAAGCTAAGGTGGGAGGATCACTTGAGCCCAGGTGTTCAAGGTTGCAGTGACCTATGATCAAGCCATGAGCCCCCACACCCCCGCCGTGTACTGTGTTGTCTATGAAGCAACTTTCCAATACCAGTGAGAACTGTAAAGAGGCACATTATAGTGAGCATTGAAATAATATACATGATGACAACGACTCTCACTTAATGGGTTTCTATTATGTGCTGGGGAGTGTGTTTTAAACTTATTATCTAGATTAATTCTCAAAAAATTCTGTAATAGTCATTCTTTTCATATTATACAAATGAAAAAATGAATATGTAGCAAAATAGCAAGTAGCCCAGTGTTACACAGTTACTAAGCAAGAAGGGGTTCATTTGGAACAAGTAGGTCTGACTCCACAGAGACAGTACCTGCTTCATGTCCATTTACTGATTCTTCAGATAATAACCAATACTTGACACAGTACCACAGTACTGGTTTCCCACCAAATCACATCTCAGGTTGAAAGATTGCTTGACATAAATTTCATCTTATGTTTCCTCCTGTGGTGGAACAAGTTGCCAATGATATAAAGAAAGAAAACAAAAACTGGGATAGTTCCACCCCAAACGGTGTAGAGATGGATTATTTTATTAAGAATAATAATAATCACCAAGATGAAGACAAGTTAAAAATTAATTTTTTAAGGAACATGATTGCTGTACTTTTAGGCTAAGAGCAGCCATCATCCAAAATCATTTTAAAACTTATATATGTGTCATTTCCACAGCTACTTTGTCCATACATTTTATTCAAGAAAAAGTATTATTTTTTGGTGGTGGGAGTGTACATTTTATGAAAACAACAAGCCATAATATTTCTTAGTTAATTGTCTTAATCATATACTACTGTGGTGGAATAGTAATCTTTCATCTTTACATAATACAAGGATTAAGTGTTTCGAGATTGATTTTTTTATGAAGCCATTTGTACTCTCAACTCGTTTTATAGACTAAAAGAATTTGCTATTAATATTAAGAGTATTCATTGTGTTTATTCTCTTGGACTATGACTATTTAAGGAGGGGCCAATCTATATTTATTGCCTCCTGAAAGGCAAACCCTTTACATAATTACAGCCCTAAATCTGCCTAAATGCCAGTGCATACGCCACTTGCTGAGGGCCATATAGTCCTGGCATTGTCATCAAGTCCTATTACTCAGCTGCCAAAGAGCTACCTTTGGCAAATGTGTTCTTGCCATGGCTTTGCACAGAGTTTGATAAGGTGTGGCTTTGAAAATCTTTGCAAACTTCTAAGAATAAAATATACTTAAAAATATATTTTTATGGGTTTTTTTGCATTTCAGATCACATGCTATATGTTATTTTTATTTACATATGTGTATGTATTTTTGTGTGTGTTCATAAGATCAGAAATAAGTGGGTTTTTCCCCCCTTGGTGCCCTCATTCTTTTTCCTGCTTTATTTTCATTTTCTGTGCAGTCCAAAACTTCAAACAACAGACTCATTAACTGTTTACACATATATTCCCCCTGAGTTATGCTGAGTTATCCGGTGTTTAGTTTATGATATTTAAAAATTCAAAAGGGTGGAGAGCACTGGCAAAGACAATTCTTTTTAACCTAGTGTCTTTTCCTGTTAGAATGACAATTTATACATTCTTTTCCCTGGCCTGTTCTTCCAGAGTTTATCTAAAAGAACTTGTGGAAATTAATTCAGAAGAGAGGAAGTCTAAAAATTGACCTAATCTCTTCAACAAAAAGTTTGCGGGTAACAAATTTTTCATAATTTAAGAAAAATTTTTCTCTCCATGACTATAAAATAGTCAATAAATTTGGCAACCTGAGATTAAGTGTGGGAAGATTTAAACAAAGTGTCATGCTTATGACTTGTTATATCTGTTTTTAGTAGAAAGATTATTTCTTCTATAATCTATTATATAAGCTTTGGCTTCTGCCTAGCATTTTTCACCCAAATATAGCAAGAAGCTGATTTGTAATACTTTAAGATGTAAAGCAATTGTAGCTATAATATTATTGTCATTATTCACCAAGCTTACAGTTGTGTCTAATTCGACTTATCATTTAGTATTATTATCCTTTCATCGTAGCTTCTTCAATAAGTTCTCCTACTTCTGAAAGAAAGGTTGTCTGAGTAAATGTATTTAAAGATTTGATTAAAACATTAATATCAATTTCTCTCTGAAATATTATACCTCAAACAATACCATGTGTCTACTATATTGTCTCATTGTATTGGTATAATGTCATAAATACCTACATAGACATTTTAGATTTATTGAGATATAATTGTTATACACCAACATGCATGAGCTTAAAATGTATAGTTTGACAAGGTTTAACCTATGTTTGCAAGTATGAAGCTACATTACTATATTAATGTTGATACATGAATTCTTTTTAACTAAAGGAATTTCTAAAAAGAATAATTTTAAATATAATCACAATTTAGGTGCTTAATTTTCAAATTGGTTCATTTTCTTTGCCCAATTTATACACTCAGGGTAATATATTTTGTGTAGTGGATGAACTAGAATGAACTCTATAGCAATTCTAAAATGACTGATATTTTTATTTACTTGTTTTTACCTCAGATTTTCTTAATCTGGACATGTTTGCAGTCCAAATTTTGTAGGACCTATTTTCCTAAATTCTGTGATACATATATTTAACTCTGTACATTCTTACAGCTTGTATTCATTTGACCTGATTACCACATACGTAAATTCCAAAGTGAAACAAGATTACTTAAACAATTAGCTCTCATTCTAAAACTATTTATGACCCCAAGATGTGTTTCCTTCTCATATTGGTCTGTAACCTAGTTAAACATTTCCAAAGAAAAATGTACGTGTCCTCAGAAACCCTCTGTGTCGTCAGTCCCAGCTGTCCAGAAGGGGTCCTGGCGTTGTAACTGGCCTGCGTGGTCTGAGGCCTGCGCCCAGAGATAGCAGTCAGATCTTGCCCAGCCAGAGCGGGGCTGTGACAGGGCCTCACATAGTCTTAATGTCAAATAACGCACATTCTCCTCCTGCATCTCTATGACCACCTGAAGGGGAGAGCAGATTGCAACTCTTCTAACACATTTCTCAGAGTTCTGAAGTCAGTTCTTTTTCTTGGAACTCGAAGCCTGAATGCCTGGTTTTTCTGAGCTCAGAAAATTCATCTATTTCTGATCTGTAAAAACCTGCATTTAGTTCCACAGGGATATTGATTTTTTAAATATCTTTATTTCTTCTGGCACTTAGTTCCTAAGATATCTATGCCATTTTTTGGCTTAAGGGAAAGGAGGTGAAATACTGTTTGCTGTAATGTCTTCCTTAATCACAACCTCAGTGTGAACATTTATGCTCAAGAGGAGTTTCCAGCATCATTGCTCCCAAACAAGCGTGATGTTCTCAGGAGGAGGATGGGGTCCCACATCTTGTGCATCTATATTAGACTGTAAGTTCCTTGAAGGTAATTTATTTTTGCATCTTCACTGAGCTAGCAGAGTACTCACATGTAGCCAGCACTTAACAACAGTTGGTGTTGTTTTTTAGAGACAGGGTCTTGCTCTGTCACCCAAGCTAGAGTGCAGTGGTGTTATCGTAGCTCACTGTAGCCTCCAACTCCTGGGCACAAGTGATCTTCCTGCCTCAGCCTCTCAAGCAGCTGGGACTACAGGTAAGCACCACCACACTTAGCTAATTTTGGTGGTGATGATTGAGACGGGATCTTGCTATATTGCCCAGGCTAGAATTCCTGGGCTCAAGCTATCCTCCTGCCTCAGCCTCCCAGAGTGCTGGGATTACAAATGTGAGCCACCATGCCCAGCCCAATAACTGTTTATAAAATAAATCTCTATCTTGTCCAAAAAACACAATGCCTTACTACGTTAGGCTAAAGGCAGCACTAATCATTAGAGAACTGCACCTCAGTGCAATTTTGAAAATTAATATCTGGTTCCAAAATTTATTTGATATACATTTAAGTGGAGATTTTTAGAGGTGAGTCATTATTGCCAAAACTCCCAGAAAATGAATGTTTAATGCTATCTCTGCATTGTGGGTTAATTTTGGACTTTACTTGGTTGAAGGATGAGTAGTTTAGGCAGTTCTATAAACTCGACGAACATCAATACTTCTAACTGTCCAGTGAAGAATACCTTAAAATAAAATTTCACTATGATAAAAAATACTAGAATGTATTTTTAATTTAATTAATTAATTAATTTAATTTAATTAATTAAATTTTTAATTTAATTTAATGTATATTTAATTTAAAAGTTTTTAATTTTTTTTCCCCAGGATTCTAGGATAAAGTCCTGTGCATATAGATGGAATGGCCAAAACATGCTTAGAGATTCCTGCCATCCCTAAGATACTGGGAAAGTCTGAAACATGATGAGGAAAAAAGAAAAACATCTAGTTATGTTTTAGTGATAAAGGACAAATGAGCTTTTTAATTTAATCCTTATCAAAAATTTAAAAATATATTAGTCCATATTTCTATCTCAATACATTATGATAAATACAATTGAATCTTTCTTCAGAAATACAGAATCTTTGGTTTCTTGCGTCATAGTGTTTCCATAATTGTTAATCAAATTCTTGATGAGTTCCTGAAACATGATTAATACTATTATAGTGGTTGAAGAATACAAAAATGTAAAAATATGATCCCAGTATAAGTTGGGGAAGAAAAATATACAGACAGGATCTGACTAGTGAATAAGATGGCATTTCAAATACTGGTAAGACTAGTTTTTGGCCTAGATTATGATATGCGCTGTTACTTTTTGTGCCACTCAAGAAGAAAAGCATAGTCAATTATATTTGCAATATGTCATTGATTGTTAAGATGCATCTTGATTTGAGAGATGTTAAAATATAAAAAGTATGCGTCTTAGAATTAATGACCCAATGCATATATGACATAACAGAAAGAATTAATGACATGCTGTATAGCAGATGTAATAGAGGAGAAAACTGTAGTCAGTACTAGTTGGCTGCAGAGACAACTGCATCATGACCACATGACAACTGTTACGTAGAACATCACTGGGAAGAATGAGTAAGGTATGAATAAAAAGGGAGGAAAGTGGATGATGGAATATTCCAGGAGGAGCAAGAGAACAGCATATATAAAGGCAGGGTTGATTACTTTAGATCCAGAAACAGAAATGTATGTTGTTAGATTATATATGTATTAGATCTAGGACATATCCCCAAATTTGCTTTTTTGAATGAAACTCTAGTATGTATTTTCTAGATTTCAAAGAAATAAAAGAAATCTTAGATATTAGAACCATCAGAGACCTTAAAATATCAGGGACAAATATTTTTCCTTTGGATATTAATAGTTCACATTTATACCTGAGACAACCGAGCCCACGAGGAGAGTACTGGCCATAGTCAGCGGTGAAGGGAACCTGAGGTTCAGGTCTCCCACCTCCTAGAGCAGCGCCCCGGGTCCAGGATCAAGGTGCTGAGGGTTCCAGTGAATGGGAATCTTAGCATATCCTTCCATGTACTGCATCTACCACATAGACAGCCAGGGGTCCTCACTTCTAGAAACATTAATCAGCGTCTTCTCATTTGTTTCTAGTCAATCACAGATTGTTTTCCACCTAAACCTAAGTTCTAAGAAATGTCATTGACAGATGCCATCAGTTACTAAAATATTTCTAGTGTAAATTGTCATTAGAGGCAACAATCATTGAATAAACTGAGGAGCATGAGACCAGAAACATAACTTATTGAAGAAAACAATATGGGTAGTTGTGACATTCATTGCTGCGTAAAGTGCTTAAACACATGCAAAGTGCTTTCAACAGCACTGGTTAGTTAATAAATGTTAATTATTATCATTTCCCCAATCAGAGGGCTATGACCTTGTAAGCTCTAGAATTTGGATAAGTGTCGTCTGATAAGCCAACATAAGCCATATGTGTGTGTATACATATGTATACACACAAACACATATAATTTAAAATATTTATATAATGCAATAATATTGTGGTGAATTCTGGATAATGTAGGAAGTAGGCTTTATCATGTAAATAAATGCTACCACGACAGAGAAATCAATGGAAAACTATGACGTGCTGTGTTTTATAATTCATATCACCTTTGGGGAGCTGTTGGGAAGTTGGAATTAAAGTTCTTGAAATGGCATATTTCTTCAGGATCCTGAATATAATCTAAAATATAAAATACTGAATGGTTGTTTATGATTAAAATTCTGTTCAAGCCAAGTATTCAAAATAGTTGTTATTACTTTAATCCCATTTGGGAGATAAGGGAAGTTTTAAGGCATCTAGAAGAATTATTAGGAATGAGAAATACAAATGTAATTTAACCACTTAGGTTATTCATAATACCTATTCTGTATATGCACACATTTAAACACTCCCCCACCCACTGCTATCACCTTCCCCCCAAATCCTTTAATCCTTTTTTAAAGAAAGGAGCTATAAATATTTAGAATAAATAATGTCAGCACATCATGCAACCACAGTAGCTGCTGGAAGGTGTACTCCCTATCAGGGCTCGTGTTTTTCCATGGTTCAGTCCGGCTTCAGCGCATCCGTTTCAGATGGGGCGTGTTTTCCAGAGACAAGAACCTGGGAAGGAATCTTACATCTGGGTTACGTCAGAAAAGAGAAAACTCATTCAAATGTGCAAGAGATAAAGCAAAAAACTAAATTTATGTGTATGTGTGATGTAGAGTGTGTAAAAAAACATAGTTCTTACCTTCACAAAGTTTTAATAAGCCTTATATAGGCATTGACATATATAATTAACGCAACAGTTATTGTTAATAATAATAATTATAGCTCTATTTGCTGAATTTTCACTATGGTCAGGAGCTGTGTTGATGCTTTAATGCATTATTGAATAGTTACAACAGCTCTGTTTAGTAGCTATGTTTATTTACATTTTACATTTGAAGAAATTAAGTACAAGGATGTACCAGTGGTTTGAATGAGGTCACACAGCGATTTGCCACAGACTCAAGTTTGAAGTTGGCCTCTATGTTTTACCATAGCAGGAAAATGTGTTAAGTGCTCTAATAGAGACATGGGCAAAATACTGCAGGGACAAGGAAGTACGAATACTCTATGTGTGGAAACAAAGACGGGGAGGGGTCAAAGAAAACTTTACAGAGAGAATAACATGTGAAAGAGACTCATCAGGAAAAGACCGAGAAAAGGTCTTTCTAATGCTGGAGGCCTGAGAGGCATGTTGGAGGAGCAAAGAAGAATCCCATATGCATAGACGATACAGTGGGCATTGGTGACAATGAAGTTAGGGTGACCCCAGACTGCACAGGGCCCTGCTGACCATGCCAAGTTGTTGGGCTGTAACCTGTGTGCGAAGAGATTTTATTTATTCCATGCTTATTGGAATGATTACCACGGAAGCTTGTAGACAGACCACCCAGAAGAATGAATTAAAGTAGTGACACAGGGATGGTGGACCTTATTCAAGAGTCATTTCTAATGTAGAATTAACACATCTTGGTGACTAGGTGGACTGAGGGATTGAAGACCATCGTAAAGGCATATCATGGTGTTTATTATGTAGTCATGACATGTTAGGCTATAAATATACAAGCACCATACGTTTACTTCTTAGATTCTTTAGAATACTTCTGAGATCAGATGCAAGTAATGAAGATCAGTTTGTCTTCGGGTCAACCAGTTATCCCCTATGAAGAATAATGGATGGCAGAATATCTCTTCTCATTTCCGTTGGATAGCTAGAGTTACATTTCTAAATCTCCATGTCAATTTTAAGTCTACAGGCCTAATTCATGGCAATTTGAATGATTAAAAAGGCTTTAACTAGCACTCTGGGAGGCCGAGGCGGGTGAATGGTTTGAGCTCAGGAGTTCGAGATCAGCCTGAGCAAGAGCCAGACCCCGTCTCTACTAAAAATAGAAAGAAATTATATGGACAGCTAAAAATATATATAGAAAAATTAGCCGGGCATGGTGGTGCATGCCTGTAGTCCCAGCTACTTGGGAGGCTGAGGCAGGAGGATCGCTTGAGCCCAGGAGTTTGAGGTTGCTGTGAGCTAGGCTGACGCCACAGCACTCTAGCCTGGGCAACAGAGTGAGACTCTGTCTCAAACAAACAAACAAACAAACAAAAAAGAAGGCATTAAAATTTAAGACATTTTAATGGAATAGTTTTATTAATAAGAAACTATTTACATTAATTTTTGTATTATTGTGTGAAAACAGTTGCCAAATACAGAGTTTTGCACTGAAATCGGTCTTTGTTCTGACAGTCCCCAGAGTTCTCTGGGACGGTGGCATCACCTGTCTGGCATCACTGTCTGCAGTTTAGTCTGCCCAGTTGCCACGCCCACCCTCCTGTCAGGATCTCTCCTGTAGAAACAGTGTTGTCACTCTCCTTAGCTCCAGACTGGGGTAGCTGTTGGGACAACAGAAGCTACATTTGGCATAAGCAAAAGAGATAAGATCAAAGTCCCAACAAAAATAGAGTAAGAAATGGTCTGCCCTTTGGAACCTTGGCTGACTACACACTAACCTTGTGTTTATAAAGCCTTCGGCATCACAAGGGAGACGTGGGGGCAGAGAAATTGGATAAAATGTTTTGAGTCTTTCCATATTTCAGGAAAAGTCAGTTATATATCTTAGAATCCTTTTCCCTCCCTGTTATTTGAGTAGCTCCCTAAATCAGATCTTGTTGAAATCAGGCTGATACATTCCTTTTGCTTTGTAAAGACATGTTCAACTGAATTTTTAAAAGTGCAATGGATAACTTAAAAGTTAATAATTTAAGGTTTCTACTTTAGAAAAGAGGAATAATCAGAATCCTACATGGGTTTAAGATTTGTAGATCTGCCATTCTATTTTGAGATCAAAGACCACAAATTTAAAAATATTTCTTCCTTATTAATATTCTCCTCAGATGAATTCTTAGAGCTGCTAATCCTTTTGCTAAATTTTGTGGCCTAAGATTTCTTTTCTTTCTTTCTTTCTTTCTTTCTTTCTGCTTATTTCTCTCTCTCTCTTTCTTTCTTTTTTAAGGAAAATATAATAATACATGAATGTATTATTGTACAGAAGACTTTATTAAAACATGGAATCATTCATATAAATATTTCTGTTGCTATAGGTTTAATAAAACAAATGATATGTATAATTCATCCAATATTGGCCATATAATTAAAAATCTGTATGATTTTTTTACTGACAACTAGTGACTTAGGAAGGCCAGGTTTAGAATGTAGATAGTAGACCTAATTTTAGTATACATTAAAACCCTATTTATGCATTCTTCATTTTGTTGGGAAAATGGATATCATGGAATTTATAAAACAAGTAATTCAAGGTGTTCTGATTATTTATATTTAAAAAAGCTTTGCTAAAATTACCAGGAAGCTTGGATTCTTGGGCTTCAGTATCTCTGCTTTGAAATGTTTTTGGAGACCTTATATGAATATTCACAGTTCTAAGAAGTTTTTCAATTTTCCAAGAGTGATTTTGAAAAAGCACCACATGCACAAATAATAAACTGCATATGAAAATCATAAAACCATAGGAGAGAAAGGAGACTCCAGGACCTTTAACCTGGTATCCCAGGGGATATAGGTTTTTCCTAGTGGCCTAACACATCTTTGTAAAGATTTCATGGCTCTTCTTTTTAGCTTCTCAAAGGAGTCCTTGGCAGACAAATGGTTAAAAAAAACCCTGGTCTATGCCTTCTTACTGCTAGAAGGGTAATCAGTCTTATTTTTACCATTAGATTAGTACCCAACCAATAAGTACTATATTAATCTTTAGGGCGACCCATCATAATTTTTACACATAGGAATGTTATAAGTCATAACCACAAAAGCAATGCCTCTTGTCCAGTTTCAAGTAGAGATTAGAAACCGATCAGCTTCTGAATGAAATGATAGAGCTTATTAGATCTGGAAGGATGTTGGAGGTGATGTAATTTAACTTAGTCTTTCTATAGATGAACTAGAGTCCAGTGAGTAGAAATGTGTTAGGCAAAGTTGACATAGTGCGTTGATGGAAGAGCCATCTGCATTTCTATCATGAAGCCCACACGTTTTTTCTTAACCGAAGACATTCCTGCCTTTTTACTAGATTCTATTAGCAAATTGAACATAAGTCTTGTGTTCTTGGCACTGACAGATAAAACCCAAAAAACGTTAGCTGAAGCATGATGAAAAGAAGATATATACAAGTATACCCTAATGACAGGAAGTATTTTAGAAAAAAATCATGATTTTTGAAAGAGCATTTAAGGTAAACACTTGTTATCTGGAAAACTGTCATATGGTGTAAGTTCTTACTCCCCAACCCACCCACCAGATAAAACAATGCTGTTCTTCCTGCGATAAGAGGAAAAGAGCTGGGCAGGGGATGATCTGACTTTCAGAGCCCTCCACAAACCTCACTTTGACTTGATATTGAAACTCTTATGACACAACATTGCATTGTTCTACAATTTCCTCCCTTCTTCATCTTTATTGAAATTAATTTTTAGGAAGAAATGACACCCAGGCATTAGAAGATAGAATCAGCCTTGAGGTGGGAAAGTGTCAAAGTTATTTATTCTCATTGATTTCAGTTTCACTGCAAATGGGTGGGATTTTTTGTTTGCTTTTCAGCGATTTTCTTAACTACTTCAGGTAAGTCAAATGAGGTGTTACATCAGAGGCCATAAACTGGCCGCCCATGGGTAGAATTTGACTTAAAGATTGTTTCTGTTTTTCCCCACAGAGCTCCTTTTACAATTTAAAGATTTTTAAATACAGTTTTTAATTTTGAAAATTTGAACAAAGAACATCTATCTATGCTTTATCTAGACTCCCCAATTTTTACCCATTTTGCCAAATTTCCTTCATCATTCTCTCTTTCTCTCTCTCCCAGTCTCTCCACACATACACATACACCCACATGGTTTTTAAAAACCATCTGACAGTAGATTGCATATATTGTGCATATATTGTGCCCTTTACTCCTTAATATATCAATGTGCAAATATTCTTAAGGACGATAATAGTCCCATAGCCCCAATACAATAATCAAATTTATAAATTTTAACATTGATATATTTATTTTATCTATTTTCCATATTCTACTTTTATCTCCTCATTTGAATAATATTCCTTAAAGCAATTTCCCCCAATACAGAATCTGGTCTAGGATAACATTTTGCATTTTGCTGTCATGACTGTTTCATCTTTTCAATCTGAAATGATCCCTAAGCCTTACTTTGTTTTTGCTTGTTTGTTTGTGTGTTATGATATCGATGACATATTTGAAGCATTTGGGCCAGTTATTTTATGGAATATTGCTCAGTTTGGGTGTTTCAAACGTTTCCTGGTGATTGGATTTAGGTTATGCCATTTTGGCTGAAATATTATGTAACAGATGTTGTGTCTTTCTCAGGAAAACTGTACCTGGCAGCACGGGATGCCCATCTGCCCCTCCTTGGTGATATTAATTTTGATCACTTTGGTTAAGGTTTTGTCTATTTTCTCTACTCTATTGTTTCTATTTTCTCTCTGTAATTAACAAGTAATTTGTGGAAGATACTTTGAAACTAGGTAAACATCCCATTCCTTATCCAATCCCTCTCCCCACCTTGATTTAGCATCCACTAATGCTTCTTGCCTAAATCCTTTTTTCTTATGATGGTTGTAAAATAGTGATTTTCCAACTTCATCATTCCATCTCTATATTAGCCAGAACTATACTGTAAGAAAGAAACAGACTTTCCTTCTTACTTTTCTTTCCTTCCTCCTTCCTCCCACTCCCTCCAACCTCCCATTTTTCATCCTTTCCTTCCTTCGTTCCTTCTTCTATTCCTTCCTCCCTTCCTCAGCCTCCCTTTCTGTCTTTCTTATCAGTGTGTACTCATGAATTGTTTTTTAATTCAACCGTTTTTAAAAGATTTTTTCCTTTTCTCCCAATTTTTTATTGTTGTAAAATAAACATAACATAAATTTTTCCATCCTGACCACTTACAGGTACACAGTACAGTGGTATTCAATACAGTCTTAATGTCATGCAACCATCACCATTTGTATCCATAATGCTCTTCATCTTGTGAAACAGAAACTCTATACCCATTAAACAATAAATCCCTGTTCCTCCTGCTCCCAAACCCTGGCAGCCACAACTCTACTTTCTGTCTCTATGAGTTTGACTACTCTAAGTAGCTCATAGAAGAAGCATCACATAGTCTTTGTCTTTTTGTGACTGGCTTATTTCAGTTAGCATAATGTCCTCAAGATTCATCCATGTTGTGGCATATGTCAGAATTTCCTTCCTTTCTAAGACTGAATAATATTCCATTGTATGTACATACCACACTTTGCTTACCTATTCTTCCAGCAGCAGATATTTGTGTTGTTTCCATGTTTTAACGATTGTGACTAATACCTCTATGAACATAGGTGTACAAATATCTCTTTGAGATCTTATTTTCAATTCATTTAGGTATACACCCAAAAGTGACATTGTTGAATCATATGGTAATTCTATTTTTAATTTCTTGAGGAAATTCCATACTGTTTTCCATAGGGACTTCCACTCTACATTCCCACCAACAATACACAAAGGTTTCATTTTATTCACATTCTTGTCAACACTTTTATTTTCTTTTCTCTGATAGTAGTCATCTCCTTGTAGATTTGATTTGCATTTCCTTCATGACTAGTGATATTTTGCATATAGTGCTTATTGGGTGGCCATTTATATTAATATATCTTCTGTGGAGAAATGTCTATTTACATCCTTTGCCCCTTTTGGAATTGGGTTGTTTACTTTTTTGTTGTTCAGTTTTAGGAGTTCTCTCTATATTCTGGATATTCATCCCTTATCAGATATGTAATTTGCAAATATTTGCTATTATTTGTGAATTGCTTTTTTGTTGTGTTGATATTGTCTTTTGATGCCCAAATTTTAAAAATTTTCATGAAATCCAATTTGCCTATTTTTTCTTTGTTGCTTATGCCTTTCGTGTCATAGTGAAGAAATCGTTGCCAAATCCAATGTTATGAAGCTTTCTATGTTTTCTTCTAAGAGTTTTATAGTTTAGGTCTTACATTTAGTTCTTTGATACATTCTGAGTTAATTTTTGTGTATAATGTCAGTTAAGGATGCAACTTCTTTTCTTTTGCGTGTGGATATCCAGTTTTCCTGGTATCATTTGTTGAAAAGACTGTTCTTTCCCCATTGAATAATCTTGGCACCCTTGTTGAAAATCATTTGACCATATATATGAAGGTTTACTTCTGGGCTCTATATACCATTCTATTTGTCTATTGGTCTGTCTTCATGTTAGTACCACACTGTTTTGATTATTGTAGCCTTATAATATTTTTTAAAATCAGGAAGTGTGAGTCCTCTCACTTTGCTTTTTTTTTTCAAGATTGCTTTGATTATTCAAGGTCCCTTGAGATTCCGTATGAATTTTAGGATGCATTTTTCTATTTCTGCAGAAAACATTGTTGGGATTTTGATAGGATTTGCATTGAATCTATGGATTGCTTTGGATAGTATTGACATTTTAATGATATTAAATCTTCTTAATTTTAATTTCCTTAATTTCTAGTTCTCACTGGACAATGATCTGTCTTATTTGAATCTCCCTTATTCTCTGTTATTTAATCTAACAATAACACTAAACATAGTTTCTGGATTACTGTACATATAACATTATAAAAAAACAAAGTTTCTGAGAAGAGATCAAGATTTCTTTGCAGTTTTTATTTTTGTAGACTTAAAATTTATAATTGAAATCTTCATATAGCTTTGCTATTTTCTTACTTATTTTTTATGATTTTATCTTTTTGTTGTTATTATAAATAGGGTTTTATGTTTCATAATATTTTTAACTTGTATTTATGTGTCCACACAATATTTTTTAATAGATTGATTGTGAATATTTTTAGTTTGAACTGAACTATTTCAGAGTCTTCACCACTACCCACAACCTTACATCTAGCCCCTTATTTGTCTAGCCCCTAAAGATATTTGAATTTTTCAACCCATGAAAAAATATTTCAAATTATTATATTAAAGAATCTAATGTAAATAGTTTGGATATGTAAAGAAACCATCAATAATGTAAATTTCACTAAATATGGGTGTTTTATAAATTTTACTTTTATATGTATGAGCTTTTTTTAAACAAGCATATTTATCTCATAATTCATTTTTATCTAAGACATACATTTTGCCACCTGGTGCTGCCACCAAGTAAAGCATTGAGTTTTTACTTGTGATTTGAGAGGATTCTCTCAAGCTTGAGCAATAATAAATACATATTAATACATAATTTATACAATATTAAATACATTATTTATAC
This sequence comes from Eulemur rufifrons, assembly GCF_041146395.1. Lineage (NCBI taxonomy): Eukaryota > Metazoa > Chordata > Mammalia > Primates > Lemuridae > Eulemur > Eulemur rufifrons. The sequence goes on from NC_090985.1 coordinate 71,609,524, forward strand.
AATAATAAATACGTATATAAACTAATAGCTATTATAACAAACTTTACAAAATTTTTTTCATATTTCTTGGTTCGCACTTGAAAGTCCAGTGACCTTTAAGAAAGAAGGTTGCATCAGGGGTTTTTGCCTGTTCCACTTTCAAGTCATTTAAAAATTGAGCAAAATCAGCCCTGGAATACAAAATGTAATTATAATGAATAACTGACCTTTCAATAATTTATTAACAAGCAGGATATAATTATCCCAGGTAATTACCTAATCAGCTGTTAATTTAAAATCATCTGAAGTATGGTGTTTTGTAACACCAACCAGTTCTTCAATTCTCTGACTAGGTATCCAACTAGGTATCCAAAAATTCAATTCAATTCAATGCTGACACCATCTACCTAGAGTTAGTGTCAGATCCCACAAGTTAAAGGATTCAGTCTCATAAGGATGCCTCAGACAGCAGTTGCAAGTGCTGGGCCACCTGTACCTCTGACCAACTGGCTATAAATCGAGGGTTCCCATAACGCCCTCTTCAGGTTCAATGCCTTGTCAGAATGGCTCACAGACCTCAGGAAAACACTTTACTTACATTTACTGGTTTATTATAAAGGATACTGTTGTCAAAACAGCAAGGGGGTTTCGGTCTGCGTCTGTCTAGTTATTCATCACACAAAGATCCAGTTATTGAAACAATGAGGATTGCCAAGGAAGAAAGAAATTTTTAATATGATAGAAGTCTTGTTGGGAGAATAGCAGAAGCTGCCTCAGATCCATCTCCTGACTAACAGAGGAGATCGTGAGATTTTAAAGGAGGGGACTTGTGCATTGGGGCAGGTCTTGGGGGATGGTGATTCTTGGCAACAGGAATCTTGTTCAGGGGCCTTGAGAATCTCAACTCTTTTGTCTTGCAGAACATCCATTATTTCTGGGAAACAACTCAAAAGTTCAAAGAGTTATTATAGCTAAGGGAGAGCATTATATAGGGGTCATGAAATTTGTTCAATGGGGGGCCACTTACAATACAACTAAAGAACAGTAAAATGGAAAAGATTTATAGGGCAAGGTATGGGGTTGGGGCTGTGGAGCTTCATATCCTCTCTGGGTGCTCCACCCCCCCAGGACCTTGGTGTGTTCACCAACTAGGAAGCTCTCTGAGTCTCCTTGTTCAAGTGATTTTATAGGGTTCAATCTGCAGCACCGTCTTCCCTTCTGGGAGGTCAGTGGGTGGGACTGAAAGTTCTAAGCCTCTAATCACTTGGTCTTTCTGTTGACCGGCCCCTTCCTGAGGCCATCTAAGGGGCCCACCCTAAGGCACCTCATTATAAACTCAGGGGTGAATGAAAGTGGATTCTTATAAATAACAAAAGAATCTCCCATTGCGCAGGATATTTCAAGGGTTTTAGGAGCCCTGGGGACAAGACCCAAATATATATCTTATTGCATTGTATGTAGATATTTCAGATATAAACTAAGGCTTTTCTTTGGATTTGCATAAAAAAGATGTAGAGAAAAAGCAATTGAGAGACACAAATGTGTGAATAAATTAAAAGGGAAAAAACAGGAGGAGAAAGGATATAGAGATAAAGGAGAAAAAGAGCAAAGTGGAATAGAGCATTTGTGTGCTTTAGGCAACTGTTTTAACTTCTTACAACATTCCACAGATTTTTATAGAATTAATTTGAAGTTGGAATTAGTATCAACCAAATATTAATTATGAGGAAATTTCTGGTCATTTCTAATAATTTCTTTTTTAATAATGATGATGACAATGATGATAAATTATACTATTGAAAGATAATGTCTTTTAAAGTTTGCTTATTATTTAAATAAGATTCACCATAAATGTTGATTAAGTATTTTCACGAATACATAGTTCATTTTCTTAACTGTGGAAAAAGTCACTTGCAGCCCTGAATATCACAAGAAACATGATCAAATTAATATCCTTGAGATTTAATGACTCAGGAACCACTGTAATGCAAGGCAATTATTTCAGGAAAGTTAAGGTATTATAATCATTCATTAGCCAATGGTAGAATGGTTCAAATATCTTTTCTATTGGAAATATGCAGCCACCAGAGTCATATTACCAGGTTACATAAATAAGCACGGCAAATTTGCTTTGTGCTTGCTTGTCAAGTGTTTAGTTCAAAAGAGAAACATCACTTTAAGATGTCTAAAATAGCTCCCAGATTCAAATTCAAATTCAAGAATACAGAAATAATGAAAATAAGAACAGCTCTTGTCATTTGAAGAAAACTGATTAATTGTTTTTTCTCAGCTAGAGTCTCTAGTGGACGAGTGAATAAGGGGCTGTGTCTCTGGGGCCAAATATCATTGGGAAAGTTCTGTGATTACCATATTTGCAGTAATAAGTTTTATTCTTAATGGCTTTCTGAATAATTTTGGTTGTCTACTTCATTGCCATACAGTTCTAAGAAGATATATTTAACAATTAATTGAAAAAGCCTTAATTTATATTGAGTTTGTCTTCAGATCAGTAGGAGAAACAATGAGCAGGTCTGAGAAAAAATATCCGAAAGAATAACCTACAGGGACAGTAATAGCAACAATAATAACTGCCATATACTGAGTGGTTTGTAGGTGTCAGCCATTGTGTGTCTCTTACATAAACTTTCTTATTTTTTTTTCTTAGTCCATTTTGTGTTGCCATAACAGAACACCTGGGACTGGGTAGTTTATAATGAACAGAAATTTATTGGTTCTGGAGGCTGGGAAGTCCAAGATCAAGGGGCCAGCAGATTTGATGTCTGGTGAGGACCCATTCCCAATAGACAGTGACTTCTAGCTATATTGCTCCATGGTGGAAGGGGCCAACAAGTTCCTTTAAGCCTTTTTTATATCTGCACTAATCCCATTCATGAGATTCTCGCTCTTAAGACATAATCACCTTCCAAACGCTTAACCTCTTAATACCATCACATTGGGAATTAGATTTCAACATATGAAATTTTGGGAAAGACACAAACATTCAGACCACAGCATCCAGGATCTAGGAAATAATGATAATGATGTTTGCATGCTAAAAAATGTTCCCTTAACTACCCTGGGAAGATAGATAATGAGGTGAAGATAAAACTAAATCCATATCTATTGTAGTAGGAAATAAATAATGTTTGAAATTGATAAATCATGAAATAACAGCATATAATTTAGCAATGGCTATCAGAAGAAATAGCATAAAACATTAGAAATTGGGCTGGGCGTGGTGGTTAACGCTTGTAATCCTAGGACTCTGGGAGGTCTAGGTGGGAGGATTGCTTGAGCTCAGGAGTTGGAGACTAGCCTGAGCAAGAGCGAGACCCCATCTCTACTAAAAATAGGAAAAATTAGCCAGGCGTGGTGATACATACCTGTAATCCCATCTACTCATGAGGTTAAGGCAGGAGGATTGCTGGAACCCAGGAGACTGAGGTTGCAGTGAGCTATGATAACTCCACTGCACTCTAGCCTGGGCGACAGAGTAGGGCTCTGTCTCAAAAAAAAAGTTAGAAATTGGTTGTCCCTAATAGTGGGGAGGGGTGAGACAAGATATAGTGGTTTCATATTATTGGCTATTAAATACTTTATTATTTTTTTAAGCAAGTGTTTGTGAATCAATTAAGGTAGGCTAGGTTCTGCTTCAGTAGTAAATGACCCCAAAATCTCTGTGTCTTAAAACAACAAAATGTAGGTTGCACTCAAGCAACATGTCCATCTGAGTCATCAGTGTGCCACCGGGACCCAGGCTGATAGAGGCTCATCTTCACATATGCTCACACATTTATTTGTAAGAGGCAGGGAAAGCAGACGGAGCAGGGCAGACAACATGCCATCTCTTAACTCTTCTACTAGGAAGTTGCACAGTCCCATTCTTTCATTTCACTGGCCAGAGCAAATCTCATGGTCTAATTTGATGGATATAGGGCTGGGAAATGTAGTCTACTCTTAGAGAGTTGCAGCAAATATATGAGAATAAGAATATACAACTGGGCATGGTGGCTCACTCCTGTATTCCTAAAACTTTGGGAGGCTGAGGGGGGAGGATTGCCTGAGGCCAGGAGTTCAAGAACAGCCAGAACAACATAACAAGACCCTGTCTCTATAAAAAAAAAAAAAAAAAAAAATTAGCGGGACATGGTGGCATATGCTTGTAGTCCCAGCTACCTGGGAGGCTGGAGTGGGAGGATTGCTTGAGACCAGGAATTTGAGGTTGCAGTGAGCTCTGATGAGGTTACCACACTCCAACCTGGGCAACAGAGTGAGGTCTCAAAAAGAAAAAAAAAAAAATGAATACAGCTTACAGGAGCCTATAATACTTTTTAAATAACTAAATATAGAATATAAATGTACAACATTTTGAAAAGTATCTGTCTCAAATTAATGGTAGTTATTTTCCAACTGCTTTGCCATTTTAAAAGAATTGATATGTTGCTCAATACTGACTGATCAACCAAAATGATTGAATTGTTGCTTTTATTTTCATTGTGGAAAAAACCCACATAACATAAAATTTATTCTCCCAACAATTTCCAAGTATACAGATCAATTTTGCCAACTGCACGCATATTGTTGTGCAACAGATCCCTAGAAGCTCTCCCCTTCCCCATCCTGCATAACTGAACCTTTACCCCAACCTGCCCTTCCTGCCAGCCCCTGGCACCCACCATTCTGCTTTCTGTTTCTATGGGTTCCACCAGTCTAGATACCTCAGGTAAATGGAGTTATGAAATAGACAATCACTGAATTGGTGTTTGCTTGTTGATGACAGTTCGACAATATAGTTGACTTATGAAATTCAGCCTTTTATCTCAGAAAGAAAATCACGAGCTTTTCACCACCCAATCTTTAGGAATCAAGTTCTAAGCAATCAACTCAGTAAATTAATTAAAGGATTAAAAGGGCTCTTCCAAATAGGTTCCACCGACCCTCCTAAAAATATTCTCCTGAAGTTTGAAATTTACTCGCTATTTAGACCCCAGCATTTGTAAAAATATGTAATGCCCAATGCTTAATGAAAGGAAACAAGGCAAATTCAGGTCACGTCAGTAGGTGAGGCCTGAATAGGAAACCACTGTGGAAAACTACCAAGAGGGCTAACTGGTGCTCTTGGCAGTACTAAATGTTTATCACTTCTCAGTCATACTACTTGGGCTTTCTTTCCTCAAATGGTAGCTTTCTTCTTTGCCATACACTGACTTTTTGTTTCTATGTACCTGCATGAGCGATTTTGTTGGCAGGAGCTATTTAACTCTCTGCTCTGTCTATAGCTCCTCCATAGGAACACCTGTAAATAACTGTATATCACAACAAAAATGAACCAACCATTCTTTGGCTCCATTCTCTTGGTTTTTCACAGATTAGCTCCGTTGGCACAGAGCTCTTGGCCTGCTTATAGAAAAATCAGCCTACTGAGTTTCAAAGGTGAAAAAATGTTTCCGCACTTTATGAAAAAAGGAACGGTGGAGCAAAGGCTCTCGACATGTTGGTATTCAGATTAAGTGAAGTGAGAGCTGCTGATCCACTGATGGAAATTAAAATCAATATTCCAAACAATGAAAGGCCAAGATCTCCTGGGAACATGAGACGGCTGCCAAATGTAATTACTGTATTGACACCCAGGAAGAAGCCAACATTTATCCTAGAAAACATAGGGGAAAAACAACCAGCCTTGAATTCAGTAAAACCTGGCAAACTTTTGTCTCAGAAAATTGACTTCATAAAGTTAGTTTTGACTAGAAGTAGAAATAATCAATTGTAACTTTATTCTAATTAGCTTTAGCCCACGTTTAAGTGGAGAAAAAGGATGAATAAACATGTCAGAAAATCCCGAGGATCCCTGTCCTAGTTTTCCTACATCACTTAGAAACACACATAGAGTTTACTTGATTTTAAAAATAAATTTCAGAGAGGTTAAACCAGTTGTTCTATCTCACACAGTAAATCAATTATTAGATAAGCTAGGAATTTAAAATTTGATTTGTACCATTTGTGAACTAAACAATGACTCTAAGCTCTTCCCAAGAGTATAGCCTTGTTTGTAAGAGAAACTTTTAGCCAAACTGGGTCATCCAATGAGGCTTCACTGTAGTGGTCTTCAGTTATTCACTCAGCTGGGGGTGCATTCTGATTTTTTTTCAGGTTGTCTTACAACACTGAAATCTTAAAACTTAAACTCTGAAATCAGAAGCAAAAACTTTTAACATTTTCTTGACATAATCCTCATTAATAGAAGTAATATTATGAATGAAGTTTCCAATATTTTCCAGGGCAAATGTCCTTTTTAGTAATGGTCTCTTAATAATTGCTCTGTGAACATCTAAACAGTACAATTACAGTTCTCAAAATGGCCAGCCGTCATTACTCAAAAGCTTCCTTACCACACAATTACTGGGTCATGTGGTTCTCTTGTGCTTCTGGGCTACTCTGACATGATTCAATTTTTGTTTGGGAAAAAATAGATGTTATTTGTGTCAGCAACAAAAAAATCACCATCTTTTATGGTAACCTAAAAAATGAAAACTTGCATACTTCTTAGGAAATCAAGTTTGTGGAAAGTATGCATTAGGAGTACTGTATTTCTATTATGTGACCAAACATTGATTGATTATGTACCAGGTTTAACATTTTTATAGGGATTATCTCATAATTTGGACAACACTCCTTTGAGGTGAATACTACATTTAATTCCATTTTACAGAGAAAACTGTTTAATAACAATTCCTGTGTAGCCCAAAGCCATACAGTAAGTTAGGATATGAGATATGAAAATAATTCTTAGAAGAGATACTGAAAGTCCTGGGCATAGTGGTGAGGAGAGGAGGAGGCTGATTATGTGAGAGACAGAAGGAACTGAAGGGACAATTGGAAAATCCCTTGATTAATATACCTGGCAAAGCACCAAAGAATTGAAGGAACCATTTCTAAACTTTCATGAATCCAGTCTCTGCTCATCAAAAGTCATGCTCTACCTTAAGGCTTCTGGATATGGGTTTAAACTTCTCTTTGGGGTTCAAAGGCACGACATTAGGTTTGGGGCTGATACATCCAGCCAATCTCTCTAAGATCACGGGGGGCATGGGTACACAGGCTCCTGTGTCTCATCTCCACCAAAGCAGAACCAAATGGAGGAGGTTGCCCTAGAAAAGAGCATTTAACTGCCAATGGAAGTTTCAGGGATGAGTGATAGGGAGCAGAAATATACGCAGGTAGATTTGGGGGTTACCAAGTTGGAGATCAGTCATCTGCCACTTGTACCATGTCATCAACATAGGCTCTTTACAAAGTTAAAATTCTCTTTGTTTGATAAATAGGGAAATCTAACAATGATTTACAAAGTTTTTTTATTTGTGTCTTACTTTAAATCCTAAGCTGAATGAGGACTAGATCCTAATAAGCTACAATTGTGCATTGCTTTCCCCAAACTAGAAATCATAATAGATATGTTGTCTTTTGTTCTTTGCCAGTGTTGTCAGACTGAGTCTTTGCACTATTGTTAGGCTTCAGGATCACTACACTCTTCCACATTTGGTGACAAAGCTCCAGGCTGCCTGTGTCCGAACCAAACAATAGCTAGGGAAGGACAAAAGTTCATTCATGAGACAGTGTCAGAGCTCCTGCAGAATATAGAAACTAATTTTTTTCCCTTTTAAATGGGGATGAAACACACAGGATAGATTACTCTCATTGTTTGTGCTGTCACAAGGACAGATAGTGACATTTGCAGCTCATAAGTCTTTCCTTTATTCCTGCTGAAAAACATCCACTCAGACTATTCAGAGGAGAAGAGGTAGGAAGATTTTACTTGAACATGAATGTTTATAGAGAGGGTCGACGGATTCTTACTGGATCTTGACACTAGTTCCATTTAAAACATATCCTTTCCAAGCTTCCTCTTAATATTTAATATTAAATTAATAAACTAATAACAAAATTGACACATTAGTTAATTAAATTAATATTTAACATTGGAAAGATGCCTTTAAATAATATTAATAACATAATAATAATGCCTTTTAATAATGTAAAAACAGAGAGATTTTACATAGAACTTTCTAGGCATGAGGTAACAAGAGGCAACAGGCCCACTTTGATGTAATGGATGAATAGTTTAAATTCTCTTCCTTGTTCTGTTAGACCTGGTGATTGGATTCTGGTAACAGCCATGGGTTTAGGTGTATGAAGGAGACTATCTTATAGAAATCTTCAATGTTCTTGTATAAAGACAGATCTCTCTGCCTCAAAATTCGATTGATCGATTTCACTCCTCTAATTTACTACCATTTCTCAAATCTGTCTTACCCTAAGCCACTTCTGCAAACTAAATGATCAAAAAAAAATTTATTTATCCATTCATTCATTCATTTATAGAATACTTAACAAGCATCTACGTGCTAGGTACTATGCAAGGGGCTGGAGAACAAAGATGAATAGTAAATCACTCTCTGGCCTCAAGGAGCTCACAGATTATTTCTGTAGGATCAGTGATGGACATAATCACAGTAGTAGCTAACATGCGTTGAGTGCTTACTATGTGCCAGGCAGTTTTCTAAGAACTTTACATGTATAAGCTCTTTTAATATAAAACAATATTCTTTTGGAGATAGACATAGTATTCCTATTTCACAAGCACAGAAACCAAGGCACAGAGACATTAAGTGACCTAATCCTAAAACTACACAGGACAGTAAGGGGTAGAGGTAGGATTCCAATGCAGGCAATTTGACCTGGAGCCCATGTTCTCAAGCTCTGTGCAGTGACGAAGGTGGTGCTATGGGAATCACAGAGAGAGAGCCTCAACTGAGCTGATGATGGAGGCAGGTCAGGGCAGACTTTCAGAATGAAACAGAACTGAGGCTGAGCCTTAGAGAGTGAGTAGGAGTTAGCCAGCAAAGTGATGAAGAAGACAAGGTGAAAGCATTGTAAAGATGGCAGCAGAAGGCAAGCTGAGGCATGCGTGTGACATAGAGCATCAAGAAGGGACATTTGCACTGCTGGTGGTGGGGGCTGGGGTCTCAAGGAATCTGATGTGAAGAGGGAAGCAGACGGTGCTTAGCAGCGAGGCTAGTTGGGGGGGCCCGTTAGGATGGCCCTTGATGCTTCTTTACGGAATTTGGATCTTATCCTATTCCTGACACTCATCTATGTTGTTGTTTTTTAATTTTGTTTTGATTTATTATTTGTTTACATTTATTTGAACTACAATTCATGAGCTGAGTAAATGCTAAGTCAGTTTTCTAGGGCCCTCAGTTTCCTCATGTAAAATTTATGAAGTTTGGGTTAGATGACCTCTTAGACCCCTACTAGTGTAGAGATTTATATCTGTCTGTCATATCCTTTTAGTCTCTTGTGTATGTGATTAAGTTCTTTCTAAAGCTGAACTTTACCAAATCAATATATCTCTGCCTCAGCTCAACATAGAAGCAAAGTCCAGTGAAACCCTAGGTAATCACAGTTTAAAGGAGTGATGCCTCCCTTTCCTCATGTCCATGCAGAAGACAGTCATAACGTTAAGGTATGGCACCGCAGGAGCAGAATTACACTTTTTACAAGGTGTGCATGGGGCCAAGTACAAATTGTATACTGGTGAGGCATGATTCTCATTAAACATTATTACTGCAGCGTATCTAATCCTTTGTTCTTTGGCTTTCCTGATGGCAATGAACTCTGATTCAGACATGCAACTATGAATTTTCATCTCTTCTCCCAATTGCTTCATTCCCATTTCTTGTTCTGCCAAAATTATGTTATCTTGCATCCCAGTCAACTCCATCCTTCCAGTCTCTTGTTCTCATCTGTGACCTTCCTCTGTTTGGGGACCTGCCTGTGGAATTCACACCTTTAATCTGCCCTGTGCACAGCTATCCTTTCTCTCTCATTTCAGGCAATAAGCTTTGCTTCCCACTTCCCACAGTGTTTTTTTTTTTTTTTTTTTTTTTTTTTTTTTTTTTTACATTCCTTGGTATACTTGGAACGAATTTTCATTTTGCCTTAAGTTTTTTGAAAACTACTTGTTTGCAAAAACTTCTCAGTTATTTTTAAGATTTTGGTTATAACATAGGAAGAAGGAACTGGCAAGACTCACAGGTATATATAAGGATAGGTTTTTTTTTCTTCCTTTTCTTTCTTTCTATTGGTTCCTCTCCCATTCCCTCCCCTTTTCTCCTTTCCTTCCCACCCAGAAAGGATGTAAAACAGTTTTAAGAAGACACAAAATATAACTGGATTTGATCAAAGTAAAATTTCTGTGGTTGGGAGATCAAGTCAGAGGGGAAATAAGAGAGGCAAGTGAGGAATGAGGCTACTTTCAGACAAATGATATGAAGCTCTTGCTCCATGTTTGCAAGGGGCAAGCCACAAACTTGGCTCCAGACAATTTAGCAGCTAATGGGTAAAGGATAGTCTGATTCACTGTATCTTAAAGATAGTAATGAAGCAGCATTGTGGTAAAGAACAACCTTTCTTGGGGCTGAGAATTGAGAAATTTCTCCCATGAACCCTCCTAACAAAGACCCTCTATGTGCAGCATTCCCCGATATATCCTTACAAAAGCCACACACATGAGACTTTTTACAGGTCTGTACTTTGGGGTTTATATCATGCCAAAGCCAATTCAGTAAAAGTAATTTAGGGGGCTATGTCGTGCTGCGGTCCTGATGCCGGGCTGGTTAACGCAGGGATAGATTTTAGACGCTAGCCGTGTGTATTCTACGGTTCATTATTCACAAGAGATGACCTGCAATGTAAAAAAGCATCCATGGCCTAATTAATTTGGGTATGAAAATTCTCTTTAAAGATTCAAAGTGCACATTAGCATATAAGGACTGTGAAAAGTCCTGCAGTAAAGAATTGCTCTTACCTTTCCTCTTACCTTTCCAAACATATTTAAACATAGAACTGGTTTTTGTTATTGTATTGTTGTCTCCCAATTCATTACTTGGGCCACTTCACTATGTTTGAGTGTAACCAGCTCCATGAACCTCTGTATATTTTTTATAATCCTCTCCCTTAATTAGCTACTTGACCCTTTAAGTTGTTTCCCAGAAATGATGGACTTGAGGTCCTGTCCTCTAGTAATCCTCCTGCTTCAGCCTCCCAAAGCGCTGGGATTATAGGTGTGAGCCACCACACTTGGCCTGAAATGATACATTTTCTACAAGAGAAAGGAGTTGAAATTCTGAAGCCCCAGGGCAGACTTCCTGATGTACAAGATTCACCATCCCCCACAACCTGCCCCCAAAGAAAGTAGCCCCTTGTGAGATACACCACAACCTACCCCAAGGCACGTGGCCCCTTCTTTAAAAGCCCATGATATCCCTTAGTTGGAGAGGTGAATTTGAGGCAGCTTCTCCCCTTCTCCAGGCAAGACATCTGTCCTATTAAAAATTCCTTTCTTCCTTGGCAATCTCGTCGTCTCAGTAATTGGATCTTTGTGCAAGGAGCAACTGCGTCTAGATCGAAACTTCCTTGCAATTTTGACAACATGAGGAACAGATGAGTAGTTAATGAAATAATTGGGTTAATCAAACACAGCTGTATTAGAGATTATACCAGCTTTTAGATTGTTACAAAATCATTATGGATATTAGGTGGAATGGAATTAAATCTCACAAAAGATTTCAATAACATTTTACTTTAGGTCAAACAAAAGCTGTTCCCTTTGGAATATAAGAAAACGTCCATTTTGATATTTAAAAAATGACTGCTTAGGCCGGGCCCAGTGGTTCATACCTGTAATCCCAGCTTTTTGGGAGGCTGAGGTGGGTGATTGCTTGAGGTGAAGTTGGAAACCAGCCTTGGCAATGTAGAGAGACACTGTTTCTACAAAAATTTTTTTTAAAATTAGCCAGGAGTGGTGGTGCACACCTGTAGTCCTAGCTACTTGTGAGGCTGAGGCAGGAGGATTACTTGAGCCCAGAAATTGGAGGCTGCAGTGAGCTATGATAGTGCCACTGCACTTCAGCCTGGGTGAAAGAGTGAGATCCTGTCTCAAAAAAAAAAAAAAAAAAAAATTAAATTAAATTAAATTAAAAATAAAAAAAAATTTTAAAAGACTACTTAAAATACTACTGATATCAATTTAACATACTCATTTATTTACACTTGTTTTCAAATATACTTAACATAATTGACAAAGAAACCTTGCAACTGCTGAAGGCTGAGGTCTTTCTGAGCAGAGTTTCTTTTTTTTTTTTTTAAAGTGAAACTAGTTAATCATTTTTAATATTGTAGAGCTATACCATGATTAAGTTTATAAAACAAATGTTTCTTAGATAAGCATCAAAAAACTCTTCTAGGGAGCTTTGTTTATTTAATCTCTAGGTAGAAATGAATAATTAACAATAAATTCTATCTTAGTTTCTTTTTTCATGTAAAGAGGATAGTAATGAAAAATATTTAAAGAAACACTATTGCAAGTGTTCTGCTTCTATTATTAGATGTGAAAAATTCTCATCAAAACTATTTTTCCCCCAAGTAAACAAATAAACAAGCACCAATGAATGAATTGTGTATGAGTCAGAAGTTTTCCCTGAAATATTTTCAAAGCAGCACCTTTGCAGTAGTTATTTCTTTTGCATTCTCCGTCCTTTTCTCCCCTTTAGTTATATCAACATGCTATTTTGGGATCACTCTTTATCTGAGGTATAATGAAGATTCTAGGTAATCTTCATTTTTAGAACTCACATAACAATTAAATTCTCTTGCTGAGAAAATTACTAGGCAGAAAGAAGAAATCCTCCTTTACTACATTAAACTTTGCTGGATGAGGAGTTTTGCACATGGGACATTTTTAAAGAATTATAAACTACCGTTTGAAACTTACAGTGAGAGATATGTTTCCCTTTTGAAAGCTACAGACAGTACAAAATATTACAACTAGAAGGGGTCCTATCCCATAATTTTATAGACACAGATATTGACAAAAGGGATAGAAATAGATTTTCCCATGATCAAACACAAGTTAGTGTCAAAAATGAGAATAAAGCCTGGACATTTTTTTTAAGATGAAAAGAAAATTTATACATTTAATTAACATTTTAGAAAGCCTAGACATTTTTTTTTTTTTGTTAGCTAGTCATGTAAAGCAGTGAAGGAACAAAGGAATCTGTAACTAACCGGTCATGATCAATTAGCTGTAAACACCACTGCACTGGCACCAGCCTAGACACTCTTATTCTTATTCCTAGACCATTGGTTTCATTCATAGAAATCTCTCTAAATAAATAACATGTTTTCTGTTGATCAGATTGTCAGGTTTCAGTCTGAAATGTTGGTTCTTGACGCGGTCATGGCCGAAGAATGACCAGATGCACCAAAATTAGGTTTACTGAGGAGAGAAAGATAGGATTATGGGGCAAGAGCAAGATATAGGTTTACAGAGCAAGATACATATGCCACAGATGATGACCGGACCCATTATTGCAGCAAAGGTAGAGCAAAAGGAAGGGTGCAAAAAGGGCCTGGTTATGGTCTGCATCTTGTTTTATACTGCCTGGATTGGGACCTCCCTAGTGGCTCAGATGTCACCATGGAACCTCTTTGATTGGACAGTTGGGAGTTGGATTACTATGCGTACAGATTGTTCTAGGTTAATTTCTGGACTCTATGGTACCTATGCGGCTTGGCCCGTTGGCTAGAGAGTCCTCTGCATTCTTTAGCAGCTGGCGCACTAAGTTATTTATGATTGCTCAGGCAATGGTTATTAAAAGATTCTCTTTGATTATTATGTAGATGAGGGCCCGCAGATAAACTCTCAGAGCTGCCCTCAAAAGAACAAATGAAAAGTCTGTCTGGGCATGGTGAGGACCCCTAGTCTCTACCCTTCTCTGGTGGTTGATCTTTCTTGGTTACTTGATGAAATCGCTAGATTGCTAAGGAGAAGGCTGTAAGACAATTGTATTTCTTTTGGAAAGAAGCTTTCTTAGTCAGATAAGAAAATTCTAGAAAGAGTCCCACCCAGTGCTTCCAGGAAAGATCAGAGAGACAGAGAAGCGGGGGGCAAGGTCAGAAAAAAAAACCTCAGTTCTGAGGCTTATTTCTGAGGCCTTTCAATTTTCAAAGCACTCAGCATGTGGAAGCACCGTATTTTGGGAAGTCTTTTTCCGTGGCCCAACAGTATTCAGCATGGATCCTGGCTTAGGAACTGGCTGATACTAAAGCCATGTTGCTTGGTTCAAGCTGCTGCTTGAGTTTCCTGTTAATACAAAAACACATATTCAGTTTCCTCCTTATTTTGTCAAACATCATAAGACATAAGGAAGGGAATATGCTCTTTGGGGGTGTATAATTAAATAGGTTATAATAATTTTCATGAGACATATTAGTAATCTCCTCACTTGGGAAAGACATGTATAGATAGATACAGAAACACCCAAAGGGCAGCATGTTCTGTCTTCTCCTTTTAAAAATATTTATTTAGCTCTAAGAAAGGCATGAAGTTAGCAGTGTAGATAAATGTTAAGCAAATAAAGGTTCACAAACAAAGGATGGTAAAAATGAACTGGGGTTACAGTCAATGGAAGAAGCTTTAGAATATATGTGTATAAATATGTGTGCATGCACTCACGTGATTATCTCATTTTCTCCTATTCATGATCAAATGCAATTTTGAGCTATTGCTTTATAAATATCAAGACTGCAGCTGACAGCCCTGACTTTTGAAAAATGGCACATGGACTTTCTGGAAGATACAATGGAGGATAAGTTGTTTATTCTCTTAATTCTCTTCACTGTAATTTTCCTCACAAGCTCATTGATTTGATCCCTTTTATGATTTTCTTTGCCACTATTTTAAAAAATCCATACTTTCCTTTTAATTCAAAAAAGTCAAAGAGTCTAATTAATGGCACCTGCAAAAGCTAGGCAGCAAAATAGACTACCTGCATTTCATAACTCTGCCCTATGAGAAAGCATCTGGAATTACAAAAGGGCATTTGTGCTTCAGTCAATAGATGTGCTATGTCTTTCCAACCAGATACACTTGGCCAAATAATTCATATGATTCTTATTCAGAAGAGGAATCCTCAAAGAAAAGTCCATCAGCTGTGAATCTCTTCCTTTCTTTTCATTCTTCTCTCCAATTCTAGAGTACTCTTAATAGTTCACGTATCTGAAAAGGTCCACAGAACTCATAAGATTATGTTTAAGAAAACACTGTCGCAGATGGGGGGGCCATACAGATACAAAGTAGATTCACAGATTCATAGCACTTTCAGAGTTAGATAAGAGCACTCAATCCAACTTCTTTATTTTATAGATTAAAAAACCTGATTTTGTCATAGAGAGGTAATTCAGACTTAGGTTACACAGTCAGTAAACAGACAAATTGATGTTAGTACCCAACATGATTGTTATTTCATCAAGGAGCATTGAGGACAGAAAGGATGACAGGAGCTGTTGCATTAAAGCCACATGTTCTGACGTAGCATTTAAGTAAATTCTATTCTCAAACCCATATCATCAAATTACCTCATCTAAGTTTAAGCATGTCAGACCTGAGAAGAAACCCTAGAGTTCTAAAAATATGGATAGGAGTGAGACAGAGCAGGGACCCCTCTGAGGGTCCTGCCAGGCCCCTCAAGCATGGAAATAAAGGAAAATCTTGAATTCCTTCAGGGGAAGTTCTGGCACCTGGCTAGCCTCGTAAAGTGAATGGGCAACCTGATGGGAACACTGGCCCTCCAAGGGAACTAGCGTCACAAAGTATTTTGGCTGCCTTTGGAAATTAAAAGATGGTACCTTAACATCTGTTCTTTTTTTTTTTTTTTTTTTTTGAGACAGAGTCTCACTCTGTTGCCCAGGCTAGAGTGAGTGCCGTGGCGTTAGCCTAGCTCACAGCAACCTCAAACTCCTGAGCTCAAGCGATCCTCCTGTCTCAGCCTCCCGAGTAGCTGGGACTACAGGCATGCACCACCATGCCCGGCTAATTTTTTCTATATATATATTTTTAGCTGTCCATATAATTTCTTTCTATTTTTTTAGTAGAGATGGGGTCTCGCTCTTGCTCAGGCTGGTCTCGAACTCCTGAGCTCAAACGATCCGCCCACCTCGGCCTCCCAGAGTGCTAGGATTACAGGCGTGAGCCACCGCGCCCGGCCTAACATCTGTTCTTGAGTCATTTTTTTAGAACCCCCCATCTATGGAAAATTCAGATAAAGCGGAACTGAGGAATCGAACTCTGACTGCCATTCTTTGTTCTAAATTTCTCCCGAGGGGCCTGTCACACCCATTTTAACATTCTTTTCACTAATCCAAGAATCTCTGAATCCACCTACGTCCTTACCATTTCAGGGTATCTACCATTTTGGGCCAGAACTGCTTGAAATGTACCCCTTACCCCTTTAACTTAGGCCTTGTATCATGAAGGTACCTATAGACAACTGAATAGGCATGGCTGTCTTCCAATAAAGCTTTACTTATGGACTTTTTGAGAGACGGACTCAAGATTTTTCTTTATTTCCATGCTTGGGGGGCTGGAAGACCCCTCAGAGGGATTCCTGCTCTATCTCACTTGGGGAAAGTCTTTACATGCCTGCCAAGCAGTCTAAATTTATCTTGTAATTAATGGGGAGTGGGCATTGGTGGGCATAAGAACCACATAATAACTATAAACATATTGAGTACTTACTATGTTGTAAACACTGCTCTTATTACCTTACAGGTATTAAATTACTAAATCTTCAAAATTCTATGAAGTAGATGCATACTAATATTATTTCAATTTCGTAACTCTGGCTTCCTTGGAGGGCCAATGTTCCCATCAGGTTGCCCACTCTCTTTTCAAGGCTAGCCAGGTGCCCAGATCTCCCCCTGAAGGAATTCAAGGTTTTCCTTTATCTCCGTGCTTGGGGCACCCAGCTGGCTCTGTCTCATTTGAGGAGAAGTTGAAGCAACCACTGGACTCTAGCACTTAGCCCAGTTCCAAACAAGTAATAGGACTTGAATAAATATGCGATGAATGAATCAGTGAATGAATGAGTAGCTTACGCTGAAGTGGGGCCCAAATAGGAGATTAGACTGGGCTCTACTAACATGTTTAAGTCTTGGGCTAGAAAATTACTACCTCCTACAACTCTAGCTGTAGAATGGCTTCCCCCATGAGTCCCTCCTCTTGATGGGGCTGTCTATGTAAAGAATGCTGAAGAATTTCAGAGCTAGAAAGAAAAAAAATTTCAGAGCTAGAAAGAAAAGAAACTTCAACCTTCTCAATTTATAGACTGAATTCTCAAAAAGTTTAGAAACAGATCTAAGAACTTACAGTGAGTGAGTGGAGGATCTGAGACCCTTTCATTCTGTGCTTTTCCTATAGCATCACCAAGAGTTATGGTGAAGTTTACATGTCTATCTCTTACAAATTCTTCAAGGGCTGGGGGATGCTGTAATCCTTTGAATAAACCCACTGTTGCTCCTAGCACCAAAGGAATGCAGGGAGAAAGTACTGGAGTGGATAATCACCATTTCTGTAGCTCAGTCCTTCAAACCACTATTCCACCCTTTCCTCTTACACATCCATACTACTTTGAAGGGCTAGTAGGAGAAGCTACTCCAGTTAATCACTCATTTATAAGTATATGCTGAGGATTGTTCTAGGCACTAGAGATTAGGGTAACCAACCCTGCCAGTTTGCTTAGGACTTTCCTGGTTTTAAAACTAAAAGTCTGACATCCCAGGAACTTCCTCAGTTCTGAGCAAACCAAGATGGCTGCCACCCTACGAGGCATAGAGTGGCAAAAAAAGAGTCAGACAGTCTCTGAACTCGTGGACTCTACAGTCTAGCAGGGGGAACACACACACAGAACACATGATTACAAAAAATATATGAATATTTTAAAATTTAAGTACAGTTATTTAATTTTATTTATAATTTTACAGTATTTTATCTTATTTAGTACTTACAATATTGTATTTAGTTATAAATCCTACAAAGAAAGATAGTCTCATAGTTCAGAGAATGCTTTTCTAAAGAATGGTTAGGCTGAGGACTTAAGGATAAGTAGGTGTTAACCAAACCAGGAGGAGCAGCAAGAGGAAGCAGCAGAATCTGGCATTGAAGGAGGACAGTTCTTTGTGCAATTGAGAAACAGACAGGAGCCCTGATGATGATGCCTGGTATTGAGAGTTTTGTTAGAGGTTTTTAGCATTATACACAGAGCAAAGGGAAGTTTTTGAAAGATGCTAAGGAAGGCTGAGACATGATCAGAATTGTTTTAAAAGGTTATTCTGGCTACTGTTTGGGGTATGAGCTGGGGAGTAGTGCAGAGTGGCTGTGGCAGAGCAGTGAGGAAGCTATTGTCCTAGTCAAGGTGGCTTGAACCAGATGGACAAAGGCAGAGGTAGAAAGATGAGGATAGACTTGAGAGATGTGAGGGAGACAGAACTGACAGGACTTCGTTGGTTGAATGGATACCGGGATGAGAGGCCATTTACTGAGATTACTGAGTTACTCACACAGTAAAACAGCGTTGAAATATACTCAGTTCAGTTTTAGCAATGATGCATTTGAGGGGCTTGTAACGTATCTGATGGGAGAGGCCAAGCTGTGTGTGTGCTCAGAAGGCAGAAGAGAGCATGGAGGTGCAGACGCAAATTTGGGAGTGGTCAGAAGATGACATTTAAAGCCACAATAATGGATAATATTACTTGGAAAGACTATGAAGAATGATACAAGGAAGAGGGCTTGAATTGAGGTTTGTTCGTTATTGTTGTTGTTATTTTCTAGGTAGATGCAGTGGGAAGGCGGGAAGGTATTTGCAAGACGGTGATTGAACAAATATACTATGGGATCTGAGTCAGTTAAGTGAGGGACAAAAGACCAAATAAGATTATGAATAAAGAGAAGAGAAGAAAGTGGAATGAGGGGGTGATCCAAACATTAATGAACCCAGTGATGGAGAAGAACAACTGCAGTAATAAATAGTTGAGCAAGTGAGCTAACTAGAAGGTTAAGAGGAGTGTGATTTTTAACTAGTGATTTTGCAGGTTATACGGTTTCACCTTGAAGACACTGGTGTGGCCTTGGGAGGAGACGGCTGTTTAACCACATTAAAGTCACCCAAGATGGTGGCTGACATTGGGGTGGGAAGGAAGTGTTTCTCATACACGGAGTCTTCAATCACTGAAGAGGATAAGGTTGAGACGTCAGTGGGTGGCTATAAGGAGGAGGAGAGAGCGTGGTTTAGCTCAGGGGGAGGAGCATCAAAACAGATGTAGTATTTTTCTTTTTAAAACAGTGGGGCAGGGAGGGAAGGAGAGAAGAGAGTCTGCAGGGAGGGGAAACAATGGCCTGAAAGTGGGGGAGCAAAGAAGACACTGACCCACTTCTCATTCCTGAGCTACATGGAAGGTAAGAGAAGAAATGCATCTACTTGAGAGTGCTATGGGAAGTGTAGGTCCCTCTGAGAACAGCCAGGTTTCAGGTAAGGCAGGGAGGTGGAGGAAGCTGAATATGTAAGGCCATAAAATTATGTTCCAACAAGCATAGCCAAGGTGCTTGGGAGGTAAGCAAGGAGTAGAAGTTTGGGTCCCGACAGTCTAGAGATGACAGGTTCATTTAACAAAGGAGCTTTTTTTTGAGCAGTAACTGGGGAAACCAGGAATGGGTGAAAGGTTGATTGACAGTCTTCTCTTGTAGGCAGTCGTAATGAGCATGGCAGGTGTGGCTGGGAAAGCACTAGAAGTGGGCAGCATGGGGCAAGTTGGTGAGTCATCATCCCAGGGCCGACGAGAGGACACCTCCAGAGCCACGCTGCCAGATGGCGACTGCCTGCTAGCATCCCTCTGCTTCCTCACGACCTTCCTTCCTCCACTGTGTTCAGTGGACCTCTAATTGAAAGGGTCTGTGAAAAAAATTCTAAATATCCTGATGTTCTCTTATATTTTACAGTGCCCTGCTTATCCCTTTGTAGTTGCTGGTCTAAATAATAAAAAGAATAAAAGCATGAGTAAATGATCCATTGATTTCAAAATCTCCCGTTTCCAAAGAGTAGAGGAAAAAACACTTGAAATTTATGTTGTCTTCTCTGGTTCTCATGGAGTTGATCTGGGGCTTTCAACATCTCTAGCTTCCACTTGATGCTCAAATTAACTCCTCATGGAAGTGCTCTTAATTAAGCATACTTTGATCTTTGCGTATCTATCTGTATTTTAACATTCAATAAGGGCTTTGTTCCAATTGTCATGGCTTTACAAATTGTGCTTTGCTAGGTGACAACTATTATTGTGTATCTATCCAGTTTTGTTTTATCCATCCATTTTCTTCAATATCAGCCTCCATATTTAAAAATGCTATTTCCCTCATTGAGTTTCTTGGGTTAGAGGTGCTAAAAGCTGGCCCAGTGATGTATCCAGCCTCCCACCATCTCTCTGTGTAACTTCTAGCAACCTCATTGCAATGTGAAAGTTCACTCTTATGAAGTTTCCTGATGCAGGACCTGAGAAAGAACAAACGAATACTAACATGCCAAGAGTCGAAGATTATTTTTTATATTTCTGTAAGCTGTTTCCTTCCTTCTGCAAAATAACCAGTTCATAGATTGCTTGTGTTAGTTGATAGCTATGGGATGGAAACACCTTGAGAGTATGTCAGATTTTAGCTATGAACATAAAAATTAAAATTAAGAAATAAAAGGCTACGAATTTGAACTTTCCTATGCTCTGGAACCACACTCTGCATATTGTGTTTACCCCTGAGGGTGAAGTAGTTCAGTCTGATCAGCCAGCGCCATACGGATGTCAAAGCCCAAATCCCTCCGGGTTTTTATTTATGTAACATTCTCTCCTTGGCCTCATCACAGATAGGCTAGAGGTCTGCAGCCGTTATCTGCAAACCACACCAGTGATTTTTGCCTTAGTTCCTCACTTCATTTACTTTAAGGTCTTTAAAGAAACTAGACAGGCTTCTATTTAGAATTACCCACAGCTAGACTAAGCTGCTTCATTCCTTGCTTATGGCACAATCCAATGAAAGAGAAGGTCTGGGCAGAGTTTTCTAGGTGAATAATGCAACCCTTATTCCTTGTTCTGGATTGGGTCAGGATTTGTTTGATTATAAGTTGCATTTGTTTGCTTGATTTTTAAAAATATGTATTTGTTTGTGTGATCAGTAAACCTCAGGTTCTATGCTCTATTTAGTATTTTGTAAAATAAACAACAAACACAATCAGTGTTGTGTATGCTCAGGGAAGGATCAAGCCCAGACCATAGGACCAAGTGCATGGACCTCATTGTGATCCATGCCTCATCCTGCCAGAGGATCCTGCTCCTCCAAAACAGTCTCGTGTGCTTCATTTAGAGAAGCTGACACTGTTCAGGAAAATTTAGAATTAATTTCCCAAAATTATCCTCAGGGAACCCAGGAAAATACAGCTCATCACCTGAATGTCAATACCTCAATTTTACTAAAAACAAAACAAAACAATACACCCCCCTGCTATCATCCAGTTTAGTTCTCCCACCTTATTTATAATGAATTCTCAATGTATTTTTAGAGTTTCCCAAATAGTGAGTCCTCTCTCAAGGTAACTATTTGTCACTGTTGAATATATTGGAGTATTGAAGGAAAAAAATTGGGGGTCAGAAGTTGAGAGTCTGTTTCGTACACCTAGGAAATTGACTTTGTGAACGCCATTCACTTCCTCCAGTCTCCATTTTTCATCTGTCAAACATGGTTAATAGTCATCCCTTCAAGAACGCATGGAACAGGATCCTGTTAGCCGTACACTCCCTGAATGTAGATCATGATAACTCCCAGGTTCTTATAAGGACTGGATAAGACAATGTTTGTGCACTGGCTCCACGAATGAAAGTGTTATTTAATTAACACACTTCAGGCCCTGAAAACAAATGACAAAGAAGTTCTGGAAATGTTTTGATCATTGGCAGCTTCAGCAGAGTAAATATTTGGCTTACCAAGGTGCCTGGAACTCAGTGAATAGTTATCAAATGGATAAATTTATCGAGCACTGGGACTGCAGGAGAAAATCAATGGCTATACTCATGGTCTGGAATATGTGGGTAAATAAATGAAAGATGATACAAACTGGTAAAATACACAATCATATATGTTAGGTGAGGTATCTGACATTATTTAACACCTAAATTTCATACCTTAAGAAAGCTACCACTGAGGTTTGATTTCCTAGAGACAAAAGTTCTGGTTAACAATCTCCTAAAGAAACTAGAAAAAAAAGACCAGGCACAGTGGCTCATGTCTGTAATCCCAGCACTTTGGGAGGTTGAGGCAGGAGGATCACTTGAGCCCAGGAGTTTGAGACTAGCCTGGGTGAGACCCTATCTCTACAAAAAAAAAAAAAAAAGAAAGAAAGAAAGAAAGAAAGAAAGAAAATAGAAATCTTTATGTGATTCTCTTTCCTGGCCTGATCATTAGCTATTAACTCTTGGTTCTATTTGAGGATAAAAAGCCATTCCTTCATTTGTTACTTCATTCTTCACTTTATTGAGCATCTTTCTGTGATAAGGGCTCGAGTATACCATGAATGAGACATTCTCCCAGCCTTTGTGTCGTTCACATTGGCACTTTGCAACTTTCCTAAATCCAAAGGCTACTGAAGGGCAGATAATCACAGCCAACTACAGCACAGCACTGGATACTACATGCACTGATAATTTCTGAAATAATAGGATCATCTTGCTGTGATATTGCCAGGAAAGGGCTCCACAGGCAAAACAGAAAGGGAGTGAATCCTGTACCTGGATAATTGAGGTCAGGTCAGAACAGCTTCCTACAGATGATTTTCGACCTCAGGGTCTAGGATAACTACCCACTGTCATTTCTCAATTGTAATGATAATACCAATAATACATTTGTATAGTGATCTCAGCATTATCTTCATTTAACACATAAAAGTTGGGACTTAGAGAGCCAAGGAAGCATAGTTTGGGGTTGATACAGCCAGGGCAAGATTTCAGGTCTCCTGATTCCCAGCCCACACATGTTCAAGCACACCATGATGTCCTTCTTCTGACCATTTCCTTCCCCTTCATTTCCATATTGAACATTCACAAGCTTTATTGTAGGATATAATAGAAAAGTGTGATCATTTCATTTACTAAGATTTTTCTTGGAATTGAGAGAATACACTAGTTCTTAGTCTAAAGAGTACTTAATAGATTTGCTCATAGACATGGCAACCATCATGAAACAGTCACTATTACTGAATCTATAAATGCTTTATTGGGTTTCTTGCTAAGAGCAACAAATATTTTACATGTGATATGTTAAACATTATCTGTAAACAAAGGAATTTACAGAAGACACATCAGAATATTGATGTGATTTATTTGTTCCAAATGAACTAATTGATCAGCACAATTAAGAATGGATTCACATAAAGGTGGATTTTTTTTTTCATTTTCTTATTTTTTATTTTTTTTTTTATTTCAGCTCATTATAGGGGTACAAAAGTTCAAGTTATATATATTGCCCATGCCCCCCATCCCCCCGAGTCTGAGCTTCAAGCGTGTCCATTCCCTAGACGATGCACATCGCACTCATCATGTAGGTACACACCCATCCCCTCCCTCTACCCCCATCCCCCCCAGTCAGAACTTCAAGCGTGTCTATTAAAGGTGTTTTTTATTTCAGAATTTTTATTTAATTAGCCTTAAGTCAGTGAAACCACACATATGCCAGCACTGAGAAGCAAAATGGTTTTTATATTGATGTCATAACCAGATGTGTAGGTATGTGATATACAGCACAGCAGCCTAATGTAGAAGTTGCCTGAACACTGACTTTGTGAGGGGCTTTGAGCCATTTAGTTGAACCATTCTGAACGTCTGTGCGAGGGGTGAGTCTAAATTTCCAGGGATACTCTGAAGATAAGTAAAGTAGCAGGCTTTTAATTTTAACCAAGGACTTTGAAGTTGGGAAGACCAGTGTGGATCCTAGCTCCCCTCCTTGTCAGCCATGTGCCTTGGATAGATTCTTCCTTCATAATTCTGCACTTCAGTTGCGTTGTCTATAAGGAAACGATACCTACATCATAGGGAGGATGATAAAAACTGGTGAAATATATAACCTTGTATGTTAGGAAGGAGGATTAAATGAGATATTATGTTCAAAGCAGTTGGTATAATATCTGGCACATAGTTGTCCTTCAATAAATAAAAGATCTTAGTGCTACAGAAAGAAAAGCTATTACATACTGGCCAATGAATTCTCAATATTTGTTTTAGTGGGAAAGAAAGAAATGTAAATATCCTAATGGTGTGTGCACCTTGAAGTAGGAGAGAGTCCAGATAAATGCATCTTATGTCTGAATAATAGATCAGGTTTCAAAATGCAGGCTAAGCATCAGCAATGAATGGGTCCTGTCATCAAATAGTCCTGGACTTCCCAGGTGGGAGGCATTACACATTCCCAATAAAGAGAACTATAAATCTGTCTACACAATAGCATGTCCTGTCTTCACCTTAAGTGGAGTCAACTCTGGGGAATATGATGTAAACCTAGCAAAAGCTTTTGACTCAGAGACCAAGCAGCCTGCTGAGAAATTTCTTCAGAAGGGAGAAGATGGTTGGGTCAATGCATTTGGCCTAATTAGAAAGCCTTAGTCACGAGTGGATGAGTACAGTATGTATGGTGTTGGCCATTCAATACAGCTTGGATCCATTAGGCTTTATTTCTTACTATCTGGCTTACCTTGGGCAAATTACCAGTATTAATACCCTATTGCTATGTAACAAATTACCACAAATTTAGCCCCTTAACACAACAGCCATTTTTATTAGCTGACAGTTCTGTAGGTCAGAAGTCCAGCATAGTGGGACTGTGTTCTCTGCTCTCTGAGTCACACAGGGTTAAGGTCAAACTGTCAGGTGGGCTCGGTTCTTATCTGGAGGCTCTGGGGAAGAATCCACTCTCAAGTTCATTCATGTTTTTGGCAGAATCTTGTTTCTTGCCCCATAGGCCCGAGGTCCCATTTCATCACTGTCAACATAATGCCAATATCTTCTTAGAGGCCACCGCATTCCTTGTCACATGTCCTCCTCTACATTCAAAGCGAACAACAGCACATGGAGTCCTTCTCATGCTTAACATCTCTCAGACTCCCCTTCTGTAGCCCACTGGAAGAAAGCTCTGCTTTTAAAGAGCTCACCCGTATGGACCACACCTACCTGGTTGATCTCTGAATCACAGGGGAAATTGACTTGGGACTTTTAAGTACATCTGTCAAAGGCCATCACAGCAGTACCTATATCAGTGCTTGCCTCAATAACCAGAGAGTGGGAATCATGGGGGCTCCTCTTATGATTTTGCTTACCATGTTATCTAAATTCTTTGAGTCTCAGCCTTCTCTTTCATAAACTTGGAATAATCATAGTGCCTACCTCATAAAGTTGTTGTGAGGGTGAGATGATATAATATATGTAAAGTCCCTAGAAAAGTTCTGGTACACAATAAGCGAATTGTTAAGTGTTTATTATTATTAGTGTTGAGGCCTAGTGGCTCTGTCCTGACAGTTGTACCCAGTTGACTCCATGGTGGTTGCTGGTTTCTATTAATAGCAGTGCCTGTAGACATGATGTCAGTGACCGGGAAGAGACAGACAGACCTGGTGGGAAAGCACAGGAATGTGGCAGTGCCAGGCAGACAGCGAAGTGCCCAACAGAAGAGGGCACACTGGGACAGAAAGTAAGAAAAGACACAGAACACTGGGGACTGACCAGACTTATTCCTGAATACACTGGAGACATCTTTCATGGACTTCCAGAAATGCTTAAGGGGTACTTTTCAAGCTAAGTCCTGGCTGCACATTAGAATCCCCTGGGAGGCCAGGCAAGGTGGCTCATGCCTATAATCCTAGCACGCTGGGAGGACGAGGCAGGAGGATTGCTTGAGCTCAGGAGTTTGAGACCAGCCTGAGCAAGAGTGAGACTCATCTCTATTAAAAATAGAAAAATTAGCCAAGTGCTGTGGCATGTGCCTATAGTCCTCAGCTACTTGGGAGGCTGAAGCAAGAGGATCCCTTGAGCCCTGGAGTTTGAGGTTGCAGTGAGCTATGATGATGACAGCACTGCACTCTACCCAGGACTCTGTCTAAAAAAAAAAAAAAACAAAGAAATTGAACTCCTCTCCTCACTATCCCCTCTTAAAAAAAAAAAATAAATAAATAAAAAGAAAAAGAAAAAGAAAAAAAGAAACCCTTGGGAGCTTTTCATAAAACTTAGCCTGAGCTTCACCCTAGACCAAGTGAATTAAAAATTCAGGCCAGTGTCTAAATAGATTTTTAAAAGCTCCCCAAGTGTTCTGATGTACTCAGAGGATTTAAAACTATAAGGCTAAAGAGAGTTGGGAAAACACAATATGCTTCTGAAAGAGACCAAAGAATTCTCATTCCTTAGAGGCTACACTATCTAGGGCAGAATATGCAACAATCCATTTGAAAGTAAAATCTCTTTTTCTTTTGGGCAGAAAGTACCTTGGTTGCTAGGAGGGCAAATGGAGGTATGTTCTGGCCTGGTTCTTGCCAAGGCAAGATGGAAGGAGGGAGGGGCAGTGGCCCCAGTAGGACACATGGGACAGGGGAGCAGCAGTGAGGAGAGGCAGGAGTGTAGTGGGAACAGCAGCAGTGCAGGGAGCATCTTCCCCTGGTGGGTCCCAAACTCAACCTGCCAGCCACTGTGCAGCATGTGCATTGGGCCAGGCAGGGCTGGGTGGTGCAGGGGGGTGGTCTTAGTCCCATTTTCTGTTGCTATAACAGAAGACCACAGACTGGGTGAATTATAAAGAAAAGAAGTTTATTTGGCTCTTGGTTCTGGATACCGGGAAGTCCAAGAGCATGGCATTGGCATCTGGTGAGGGTCGTCCCATGGTGGAAGGGTGGAAATGAGCATGCAAGACAGAGAGAGTAAGAGGGGTGGACTCCCTTTTATAACAATCCACTCTCGCAGTAACTAACCCACTCCTTAGACAATGACATTAGTCCATTAGTCCATTCATGAGTGCTCTACCCATCTGACCCAATCACCTCTTATCAGGCCCCATCTCCCAATACTATTGCACTGGGTATTGCATTGGGTATTAAGTTTTCAACACATAAATTTGGAGGACACATTCAAACCATTGAAGGAATCTATTAATAGACTCAAAATAATGAAAATTAGTAGAGATGCAACTAATACCACAGTGATTGTTACCAAAGCCCTTGATTTTTCTCTATGATTGCCTAGAGACATAAGGGTAACATGTGGGGGTTAAGTTTATTGTATTTTTTTTTATCAGCAGATTTGTCTTGTCTGGCATTAAAGCCAGGTTATGGCCCCTGGGCACACACCAGCTGGGGGAAATTGAAAAGACATCTATGAGTGGGTTGAATATGGGTTAGGAATAAGGAAGTCAGCTCAAAGCTATCGCTAATCCACAGGGAAGGCAAACCACATAATGGAGAGTTAACAATATGTTAAAACATGCAGACTTTTTGCATAATGTTTCCCTTTTAAAAATTGCTTTCATGACTTCTCTATGCCTATTTGATAGTATTTGGATTTTTAAAAAAATTATATTTATTCATTAACATCACACCTTTATTCCAAAAACAATTTAAAGTAGATTATTGTTCCACTTATAAATTCCTAGGTCAATTTTTAAAAATTTTAAAACCTTGATAATTTATATTGCAAAATATTTAATGATCCCATCTTTGTTTGTATACTTTTCTAGTAAAAGTTTAACTTTAAAGCATGTCCTTGAAGGATAATACTGCCATTAAGTTCTCTTAAAGTGCTTTTAAACTTTATCTTTAAAGCACTTTCCTGAAAAGTACATTTTCTGGCACATTTTATGCTCTACTTGATTTCGAGCCCCTTGATTGGCCAAGATATTGGTGGGAAAAGTTGCATGAATTCAGGACCTTGGGCACTTTCAATTTTCTTCACAGTGAACTCAAGACCCAAGGCAATCATTTAATACTCTTTCCCATATTTAAATTGGTTTTCTCATTGTGCCAGCTTGACATGCCTTTGTGTCTTAGGGCTCAATGCTGATGTTAATTATTAAAGATAAAACTAGTAGGCTGATCAAGTGGAAAAATAGATTACAGGCTGTAGAGGCCTGTCAGAGTGGAACCCAAAATAAGGGGAGGCCTGGGCCAGAAGGCAAAAAGACCTAAGTCATTCCTGAAACAGAAAACAGAATCCAGCACTCTTGATTTCCAGACACATAACAGCAGATAGAAAACAAGTTTTTCTTTCTTTTTAAAGAATTACCTTTACTACCTAATGGCTTATCAAAACAGTCCCAAATCAAAGCAGATAGAAATATAATAACTAGGTCATTGTACATTCTCAAATCTAAATTGGCTCCCTAGTTGTGAAATATGCATATTTTTAAAATTGTGTGCAAAAGTGGCCAGAATTATGTTTTTAAGTTATTAATTTATTATTTGTTTTATGTATTAATAATTAACTTAGTTTGGTAAAATTTACCATTTGGGGGGGGATTTTTAATATTATTCATACAAAAAGCATGTTTAAATGCTTTTAAAGCCAAATATAACCGGATAGAGGTGTTATCTGCTCTGTGGTCAAGATGCCTCCCAGCCATTGATGGAGGGTGGGGAGCAGACGCAGGCAGAAACTCATTCAGAGATCAGCCACCATTCCACCTGCACCTCTAGTTTTAAAATATAACCTCTGGCTTTGTAGAAAATGAATCGGTGACGTGAATGGTTGGCTACCTAATTTAGTGAAGCTATTCCAGATTTTTTTTTATTTTAAAAATGCAAAACTGCCTGAGAATGTTGAAGCCCCAGCAAGAGAAGGGCAGTGCTATTTTGGGCTGTCTCTGAAGAATATCACAGAGAAGGGAGGGCAGAAAACAGAGGTAGACGCATCTGGGATGCTATTTTCAGGTTCCTGGATCCCAGAAAGACTGAAAAGCTGGAAAGAGAAAGAAAATGATTTATGAGTGAAATCGTGGTGGAATAATAAGAATGACTGCTCAGGGTGTAGCTGAGAACTTGAAAACCAAGGAGGACAAGAAAAGGCAGGGAAGAAATCCTCACCTGTGTCAGTCCCTGGGGGGATTATGCATTGTATAAGAACCAGAGCCATAATTATGTCAATAAGTCACTGGTCACATTGGGGCTGAATACCTCCAAGACCTTGAAGCCTGTGGATCAGATATTCTGAAGACAGAACAGAAGCTCTCAGTCCCAGCTGCATTTTAGCTTCCCCCGAGAAAACTTTAAAAAATCCCCACACTTGAGCCTCAGCCCCAGAGTCATTGTTCAAGGACGGTTTTCCATTTTGTGAATACCTGTATAAATTACACAAAAACATTTTTAAAAAGAAATATTCAGGTCAAAGATACTTTTAAATAGCAGCGTAATACTATAATGGAAATCTTAGTTAAGTGATTATGGAAACTTTTAAATTTTAATTTGAGGAACTATAATTAATAGTAATGAAACAATTTATTGTGGTGACTTTCTACAATGATTATTTAAACAAAACAATGGAGACTTCTATACCCCATAAATCAGTCCTCCTCAAACTTTAACAGGCATAAGAATCATCTCATGAAAGTCATTAAAATGCAGATTCTGATCAGGTAGTTCTGCAAGGGGCTTGAGATTCTGCTTTCTTTCTTTTTTTTTTTTTTTTAAAAAATTCCCCTAAATTATTTTTTAAAATTTAACTGACACATTATAATTATACATATTTATGGGGTACAATGTGAAGTTTCACATTGCATACTGATCCAATCAGGGGAATTAGCATATCCATCACCTCAAACATTTATCATTTCTTTGTAGAGAGAACATTTAAAATCCTCTCTTCCTGCTATTTTGAAATAGTCAATATATTATTGTTAGCTACAGTCACCGTATTGTGCAATAGGACCCCAGAACTTGGATGAACCTGGAAGACAGGATGTTAAGTGAAATAAGTAAGGCAGACACAGAAAGACAAATGCTGCATGATCTCACGCATATGTGGAATCTAAGAAACTGATCTCATAAAGTAGAGAATAAAACAGTGGTCACCAGAAAGGGGCAAGAATAGAAGAAAGTGGGGAATGGGGAGATATAGGTCAATGGATACAAAGTCATAATTAAATAGGAAATTCTGCTTTCCTAGTGAACTCTCTCTCAGGTGAGACGGAAACTGCTGGGACAGGCACACACATGGAACAATGAGGCTGCAGTATTTTAAGGGACCTCTTTTCCCATATTCTCAGATCTGGCAAACATCCAGAAATAATGTCTACATGAGATTTGGCACGTTCACTTTCAATCCAGGAGGGTGGAGTTGGAAGAAGAAAGATTTTTTTTTTTTTTTTTAATGCATCATGAATGACTCAGCATTTACCTTAAAAATATAGAGGCCATGAGGAAAGCACTTCTTAATTAAAGAAATTTCATCCCTACCATTTCCAAAAAGAGTCAATTCATGTGCTCTAAAATTAGATCTTGACTTGAAATAAAATGTTAAACGCCATAAATAAACTATGAGCACCAAGAAAAGCAGCAATTTCTTTCTTGCTAGGAAAATAACTTGCTCCTGTTGGGGTCTGGCTGTTTTTTGCTGCAAATGCAGTACCTGGTCTGCAATCACTGCTAACATAAGTATGGGGCATGTGTGTGTCAAAGAAGGTAAAGATTCATACACTATCCCTAAGGATATTCTTTAGAAAATATAAATATATGTTATTTTTCTTGATACAAAGTGAATTAAGTGAATTAAGCAAACAGATTCTCACCTTCTGAATAAGAAATGTACCACCACAAACCCAGTGCTTCTTTTCAGGAATTTGACTCTAAACAAGTTACTTTAAAATTGTAATTCATTACCAATTTTAAGTTGGCTTTTTTTTTTTCAAGTTTCAATTTTTTGAGCTTTTAAAATATCTGTAAAATGTCTGGGGGTTATGCTCCCAAATGCTTATCAATTTTTGGCCCAGGGAACAGACTGATTTTAAGCTCAAAATATTTCAAATCTGTGGCTACTGTGCTCATAAATATCATTAAGATGTTTTTAGAATCCAGTGGAAATAGAATAAGAGGCTGGGGGGCAGTGCAGAAGCAAAGAGTGTTTGGTAAATTGATATAAATTACAGAGGGAATAATGTACTCTTTCTAATGGGTATTTTTTTCTAATTGTGTTTCCAAATAATCATAGCTTTTCATATTTCAAAGACCACATGACAGTTATTCAAAGGAGGGTAGAAACTGTCCTAGACTTGGAAGTTGTGCTCTTTCCAAAGTTTCCTTAGTTTAAAAAAAATACCTTACTTTCCCCACATTACTGTGCCAATGGCTCTAGCCTCCAACCATCTTCTGAGAATGTCTACATCTGTGTCATTCAATATGGCAGCCACCCTCCACATATGACTGCTGAGTACTTGCAGTGAGGTTTGTCCAAACTGAGGCGTGCTGTAAATATATAAAATACATAATCAATTTCCAAGACTTAGTATAAAAATTGTAAAATATCCCATCAATAATTTTTATATTGTTTTCATTTTGAAATAATAATAGTTTAGATATACTGGGTTTAATAACATTATTAAAATTAATTTCACCTTTTCACTTTTTTTTAAAGTAGCTACTTTAAAATCACATAGGTGGTTTATATTCAATTTCTATTGGACAGTGCTATTGTATAGTGAATACCTAGATTGCTTGTTTTGTTTTGAAATAACATTCTACTTACTGAATATTTGCTATATCCTTAAGCTAAGCATTTTGCCTGTACTAATTTAATTTAATTATCTCCACTTTACAAATGAGGATATTCAGCTTACAGAAGGCAGGTAACTTGCTGAGGTCATAACCCTGGGAAGTAGAAGAGATGGATTCAAACCCATGTCTCTCTGAATCCAAAGCCCATTTTCTCAGCCGAGGTGAGGTCTATAAGTCATCTTCCTTGGGCACAAAATTTAAAGGGTATCAAAACAACTCAGTAATTAAGATGTATAACATTTTAATAAAATTTTTTTAAAACAAATTAGTGCAAAAAATCCATGATGAACCAAATATCAAAATTTTAAATAAAGACAGAATTTGATTCTGCACTTGCATGAGGTGGCCTCACTCAACCACCCCTTAACCTTGGCCCTGGCAGTCTCTCCCCCTTGCTGAATGACTGCTCACTTCCCTGTGACTTGTCTTTTAACATACATTGTCAGCTTTTGGAGAGTGGGGTCCACACTTCACATTTCGTGATTGCTCCTGATGCTGCCCAGGCCTTGGTGCAGTACTAAGCACATGGAAGCTATTAGTAAATATACAAACAAGAAGAAGAAGAAAAAGAAGCATACCACAATGTTTAGAGATGTTTTCTCTGTGAGGTTGGATCAGGGTAATTTCCACTTCACTTCATATATATATGAAACTTACAATTAAAAACAAACATAAAACTTTGCTGGATAAGCTCTGGACTCCATTCAAAACCATGGAGCAAGCATATCTCCCTGAGAAACGTACTTAACGATAAAAGAATAATCTTACATGAGAAATTAAAAGGCTTTCATAGCCAAACTCAACAAATCAATTACACTGCTGGGAAATCCCAACCTGCCCATTTCATTCCCATTGTTCATTATGTGACTCACAGGGTGGATCTTTTAAAACAGGCCCTTTCCAAACACCTGTTGTATGGTGTGGACCTGTAATAAAGACTAAAGGAAGCCAATCATTCCTCTATATTAGAGGTTCTCAACTGGGGCAGGAGGTGGGAGGCAAAGAGAATCTCTTGCAGAATTTTCAAATCCTCCTTCTCTGCCCCAAGCACACACAATCTTCCATGTCTTTCTATTTCCCTTCACAGCTAAGCTGCTTGAAAATAATAACCAACCCGGACTCCACTTCCTTTCCTTCCTTTCCCCGTTCAACTCACTTCTATCTGACACTCACCTTTCTCTCTTCACCAGAACTGCTTTTGTCATGGTTTGTATTGACCTTCTTGTTGTCAAATCTAATGGACAGTCCACAGCTTGTATCTTTCCTGACTCGTTGGCTGCTTTTCACACAATTGGCTGTTGCCTACTTTAAATACTCTTTTCTTGACTTCCTTGATTCCATACTCTTCTGATTTTCCTCCACATTCTCGGATACTTCTTCTGAGTCTCCTTCAGTGGAGGCATCTTGGCTTTCCCCTCCTGTTCTCCCTACCATACCATCCCTCTATGTGCAATGTTGCTCCTAACCTTCAGCATGTAAATCTTTATTCACCTTTTAGAAACTTTGAGTCCTACTATGTGTTTGGTATTGCTCCTCCAGGATCCATCACTTCCCTAAATTCAAATCATTCTGTTAACAGTAGCATTGGCCAGGCATGGTGGCTCATGCCTGTAATCCTAGCACTCTGGGAGGCCGAGGTGGGAGGATCACTCAAGGTCAGGAGTCCGAGACCAGCCTGAGCAAGAGTGAGACCCCATCTCTACTGAAAAATAGAAGGAAATTAACTGGACAACTAAAAATATATAGAAAAAATTAGCTGGGCATGGTGGCACATGCCTGTAGTCCCAGCTACATGGGAGGCTGAAGCAGGAGGATTGCTTGAGCCCAAGCGTTTGAGGTTGCTGTGAGCTATGATGATGCCACAACACTCTAGCCTGGGAACAGAGTGAGACTCTGTCTCAAAAAACAAAAAACAAACAACAACAACAACAACAACAAAAACCAGTAGCATCGATTTGTAGCATCAAACATCAATATCTGAGCTGATAATCAGCTGGACCTAACTAATTCAGCTGTCATAGAATATTCTACTAAAATCATCTGGTTTGTTCTCCCAATTGGATCTTGTCTACTTCATATTTACCATTACATCCTCAGCATCTGGAGGAGAACCTGGCACATATCAGCATGTATCAGTATGATTTTGGCTGGAGGTGATAGAAACTTCAACTCAAAATGATCTAAACAAAAAGAAATGGAGTCTATCCTACAACTGGAGGTCCAGCCTAGAGTCCACCAGTGTCTCCATGATGCCAGCAAGAACTAAAGTTCTTTCTGTCTCACCACTTAGTTATCCTTGGAGTCATCTTGATCCTAAGGTAGATGCCGTTCGTGACATAACGTAGCTACCAGTGGGAAGCAATGGAAACTGCATGTTCCCTTGTTCAAGGATTCCTGTCCTTTTATATCTCTGTACCTCTAGTTAACAGTGGATAGGCAACAACAATAATTTACCTAATCACTTTATTTGCAGGAGTTGGGAGGGAGGAACGCCAATTTAGAGTACTTTACCCAGAGGTGAAAACTTCTTAGAATAGATAATATATAAAGCCAATCAGATTTCACATATATAATACAGAGACCATACTTAACCAGTATAAGAAAAAAATCGTTGAGATTTCCCCAGGTATGAATTTTCTCTCCATTTCTTAAAGTCAAGCCCTTTTAGGAGCAAGTTTTCAACCTTTACTCCAAGAAAAGTGCTTTACCTTACAAATTCCATCCTGCTTTTCCACTCCCTAATTCCTGGGACTAACCACCCCCTTGATTTCTGAGGAATCAAGATTTTTTTTTTCTGTGTGAGTCTCTAAGTCTTGTCCTCAATTTGAGGAAAAAATAAATAAATAATCTCAGAAGCACCCTGAAACTCTGTTTTTTTGAATGGGTGGTCCTGCTAAATACCTTCAATTTCTTCTAACTGATTTAAATTGCCCAAACTCTAAATACCAAACCAAAATCCACTGTATGAAACCTAGTTTCCCTTTCTTTGTTGTGCAACCGTCTGGATGTTTCCAACTTTGGCTGTCACCCTTCCTCTTGCTCTGTTTCAAATCTATGTTTTCCTTTCCCTAGGCTTATCTGCTATTTTTAGTCCAATGCCTGTCCTTTGGATCTGTCAGTCTCATTTATCCCAGATTAAACCCTCAGCATTTTCTCAGTGCTTTGCTTGAGCGCTGCCCTGCCTGGCTCTGTTTTTGACTGCCCTGGGCTGTCAGTTTCCAGGACATCATATCCCTTTAGTTTCTCCCAGTTTGGATACTTTCTCCTTTTCCTTGTGCCAATTCTCCTCTTTTCATGTTTAAGTTTCTTCTTTTAATCCGTACTTGTCAGTACTAGGCAGGCTAGACACTAATTTCCCCGTTTGTCACCTATTACAGAACAGCTGACACAAGCATGCATTTGCATTTCCATGATGTAAGACACCCTTGGCTCTCCCAGTGCAGAGGGACAGGCTCAGCTCAGGATGGTAAAGCTGGTTCACTTTCAGGGGCCTGGTCTCTGGCTGCACTTGAGTTTCATGTATGTATCTAACTGAAGATCTGACTCACTCCATAGATGCCAATATCTGAGCTGATAATCAGCTGGATCTAACTAATTCAGGCTTGCCTGACTTATAATATCTGAAGAGACTCTTCACATATAAAGTTGAGAAAGTAATAACATCAATTATCAAGAAAAGAAAAACAACACAAAAATTTAGTTCAGAGTGTGCAAATTTTTTTCTGTAAAAAGTTAGATAGTACAAGGCCAGGCGTGGTGGCTCATACCTGTAATCCTAGTACTCTGGGAGGCTGAGGCGGGAGAATCGCTTGAGGTCAGGAGTTCTAGAACAGCTTCAGCAAGAGCGAGACCCTGTCTCTACTAAAAAAATATATATATATAAAATTAGCTGGGCAACTGAAAATAGAAAAACTTAGCTGCGCATGGTGGCATATGCCTGTAGTCCCAACTACTTGGGAGGCTGAGGCAGGAGGATCGCTTGAGCCCTGGAGTTTGAGGTTGCTGTGAGCTAGGCTGACACCATGGCACCGTAGCCCAGGTGACTGAGCGAACCTCTGTCTAAAAAAAAAAAGAGTTAGAAAGTTAGATAGCTAGTACATTAAGTCCTCACTTAACATTATTGATAGGTTTTTGGAGACTGACTTTAAGCTAAACAATGTATAAGGAAAACAATTTTACCATAGGCCGATTGATAAAAACAAGAGTTAAGTTTCTACTGTGTTATTTCTGGTAACAAAAACAGGAACAAACTTCTAAATAAAGACCCAAAACACTTCTAACACTAAACATTGAAATAAATGTGAGCTATACATACATTCAATAAAGATTAATAAAAACAAGTAAGATAATTATTTACCTAATTTTTCGTGAATCAGTGAATGATGGCAGTTGTAGTCATGGTAGAGTAAATCAATGAATAAATGTTTGTAAAGTGAAAATTGCAAGGAGCACTCCCCACCATCACGCAGTTCAAAAACAGACAATAACCACTATGGTGGGCTTACTGAGTACTTTTGTATTGCATGGTTTATTATTGTGCACTTGTATCATTATTGTTTATGAATTTTTAAATTTACAATAATTTGTATTCATTCATTTTCCATCCTGCTTATTCCAGTTCAGGATCACAGGTGGCTGGAGACTATCCTGGCAGCTCAGGACGCTGGATGGGAACCAACTCTGGACAGGATGCCATCCTATCACAGAATGCACTCACACAGACCCCCACGCTCACTCAGACCACTTAGACACGCCAGTTCACCCAATGTGCATACCTTTGGGATGTGGGAGGAAACTGCAGTACCTAGAGAAAACCCAAGCAGATATGGGCAGAATGTGCAAGCTGTAAGTATCTGTGGCTTTGTGAGCCCTAGTTCTCTGTGGCAACTATCCAACTCTGCCTTTGTAGTGTAAAAGCAGCCATAGTTGGTGTGGCTATGCCCCAGTAAAATTTTGTTTACAAAAACATGTGGTGGGCCACATTTGGCCCTTGGGAAGTAATTGTCAGTCCCTGATTTAGATGACCAGCGTACAGATAACCAAAGTTCTTACTTAAGTGTCCACGTAGGTGGTACATGGTGTATACCAGGAGGATGAGAAGGCATGAGACTTGCTTGCTGAAAGATCAGTTTATCTGATGGCAAATAATGTTGCCACCCAACTGGGTTATATTGCCTGCTGCACAGAGAAGAGCCAATACACTGAGGCAGTTGGGATTGCAGTGGAGAAAGAGTTTAATTCTGCAGAATGCTAAGCAGGGGAGAAGGGAGAAATTTCTCAAATCCGCCTCCATGAGAATTTGGGACATAGGGTTTTTAAAGATAGTTTGGTGGGCAAAGGATTAGGCAATTGGGTTTGCTAATTGGCTAGGTTCAGGGCAAAATCATAGGAGCGTAGAAATCATTTTCTTGTGTTGAGTCAGTTCCTGGGTTGGGGTCACAATTCCCCACAGTCAGCCAACTCACTGGAATTTGGGACCTGGAAGATATCTCAGAAACTACCTTTAGGTTTTGAAAAGGTGATGTTATCTATGGAGAAAGTTAAAAAATCAGCTATGTGACTCCAGAGTAGTAATTATAGAGAAGCAAACAGGGGGACAGTGGCTGATTATTATTGATATTTTTAGCTAGGCCTGTGCCTTCACAGAGTTTTAGGCTCTTGCCACAGTTCTCACCTTGCATCCCTTTATTAATTTGTACAGGGCAGTTTCAATCTCTCCCTGGGATTTTACCCAAGCTCATTCCTGAGGTGTGGGCAAATGAGAAGGGAAAGGGCAAACTACCGATCTGGCATCTTCCTGCTGATAAGGGGTGTAGCTGGGGTTGAGCCCAGGGTCAGATCCCATGTCATAGACAAATGGATATCCTGGGGGGCGTGCATGTAATGTCTCTGAGGGTATATTCATTTATGGATTCATTTATAGGGAGTTTAACCAGTACAGAATCAAACCAAGGGTCATAATATTCATAAGTTTTTTGAAGTCTATCAACATGGAATTTCAGGTGTCTTACCTGTTGGCATAAAGCCGACACCTCTTTAACCTGACTCCCTGTCCCATTCTGGTTACATCTCTTGGTCTGATAAACTAGGGATCAAGGTGGTCCTATGGACCACTGTTTTCTCTCTTGAGGAGTTGGGAAAAGTCCTAACACGGAGTACGGGTTAGGGATACAGCTGGGGTAGGGGTATCATGATGGGTGACCAATCAAACTTGAAAAGTGGTTAAGAACAGAGGAAGATCTAAGTGGGTGGTCATATCAGGGATGTCTAAAAAGTAACAGGGGTCACGGATTACAGATTTTTGTCTTGGTTGGGTTTGGGGAGATGCCGACAAATCCAATAATTAGATTTCCCCTGTTGTAATACTTTGGGATAGTTTAACACTGTGTTGTCATGGCATTCTAGGCCATGTGACAAAGGAAGGAGGGATATAAGTGCAGCTAAAGTCACAGCACCAAAAGATGGCATTCTCGATGAGTCTAAGTGTTAGGAGTGTCCAAACAAAGGTAAGCAGGGAACAGTTCTGGCATGGCATAGAGTATCCCAGATATAGGCAATCCCAGTAATAATGATAATTAGGGCAATCATAAAATAATGGTATGAATTACACATCTAGTAAAGGTGGGGGTCGGTATCCCACCTTTTTGCATAAAGCAACAACAATGGAAAAGATCAAAAGGAACTACTTACCTAGAGCTTTTCTTGAAGAGGTATTTAAGGTCTGTCAGGTGCTCACTTGCCCACTGGTCACCAGCAAGACTTCATAGAGCCCCTTCCACTGGGGCTTCAGTTGCTCATCAGGATGCTGATTTCTCCAGGTTTTAAGCGGTACCCAATATCCAGGCTGGATGTGATGTAACGGAACATCCACTGGGAATTGCAACCTGCTAGAAGCAAACTCATGAATAGCAGTTAGAGTCAGACCTATGGATTGTATATATCGAATGATATCTAGCTCTTTGATGAGTAAGCTGTTGGGGTTCCTTATTCTAGAACTAGAGCACAGGAAGAGTCTCCCATATAGAATTTCAAAAGGGCTCAACTTGAACCTGCTTCTAGGGGCCACTCTTACTCTTAGTAGGGCAATTGGCAATGCCTTATCCCATGTCAAACTAGTTTTTTGGCAAATCTTAGATAAGGTGTTTTTTATAGCATGATTCATCTTTGCAGTCTTTCCAGTAGACTGTAATATCCAGGCTGTGTGTAGATTCCAAGTTATGCCGAGGGCTTGGGAAACATCCTGTCTAATCTAGGCCACAAAGCCTGCAGCATTGTCACTCTGGATGGAAACTGGTACTCCAAAGCTAGGAATAATCTCTTTTATTAAGGCCTTAACCACTTCAGAAGCTTTTTCTCTCAGGCAAGGAAAGGCCTCAACCCAGCCCTAGAAGGTATCCACAAAAACAAGTAAGTATTTGAAATTTCCGGCTACCCTTGACATCATAGTAAAACCAGTTTCCCTGTCCTCTGTTGGCCCTTCACCCCTGGCCTGGACTCCTTGTGCTGAAGGAGGAGGGCCATTTTGGAGGTCATTCTGAGCACATAGGAGACTTTGTTTTATAAACTCCTGAACAGCTCTTTCATATGTGAGCCAACAATATATTTCTGCATCCATTGTAGGGCGGCATCCCTACCATAATGGGTAGAGGCATGAATATGCTTGACAACATCATTCATGAGATATTTGAGTACCAGAACTGCTCCTACCTCATATCCACCCATCCTGAGTCGGGGTTGAACCCCCAATCAGGAGTTCTTTTCAGGTCTTCCTCTGAGTATATGAGAGATTCAGGGCCAAGATTTATGTCAGGCAGCAAGAGCATCATAAAGGCTTGGGAGCCTCTTTCCTCA
Organism: Eulemur rufifrons; assembly: GCF_041146395.1. Classification (NCBI taxonomy): domain Eukaryota; kingdom Metazoa; phylum Chordata; class Mammalia; order Primates; family Lemuridae; genus Eulemur; species Eulemur rufifrons. Next base: position 71,649,069 of record NC_090985.1, read on the forward strand.
TTGCTTCTTTTATGGCCTGATCTGCCTGATGAATGCTCCTTGCCACCAGGCTGTCTGTCCCCTGATGACCAAGGTAATGCATGACAGCTACTTCCTTGGGGGCTAAAATGGCATCTAGCAAGGCTAGGATTTTTTTTTTTTTTTCAGCATGTTTTATTTCTTTATTGCTGGAGTTAAGTTCCCTTTCTTTCTAGATGGCCCCCTGAGTATGAACAACAGGAAAAGCATATCTGGAGTCCATATAAATGGTCACTCGTGTGCCTTTACCTAGTTGGAGTGCCCTGACCAGGGCTATGAGCTCTGCCTTCTGTGCCAACGTTCCAGGGGAAGCACTTCAGCCTCTAATATCTGATGATGGGTAACCACGGCATACCCAGATCTCCGTTGCCCCTGATCCATAAAACTGTTTCCATTGATAAACATCTCTAGGTCTGGATTTTCTCTGGATTTTCTAGGGGTGTGTCAATCAGATCTGGCTGGCTAGAATAAATTTGTTCAATTATTTGTAAACAGTCATGCACAGGTTCAGTGGCATTTGAGGAAGTAAGCTGCAGGTTTTAAAGTAGAGACCGCTCTCAGTGTTACATTTGGATTATCCAAAAGGATGGCCTGGTATCTGCCAAGCCTCCCAGAGGTCAGCCAATATCCTCCTTTCTGCTCCAGTAAGGGGAGCACACAGTGGGGCTGTGCACAGTGGTGGGCTGGCCTAATGGAAACTTCTCTGCCTCTTGAAGCAGGTCACAAGTGGCAGCAACATCCCGAAGGCAAGAAGACCATCCCTTTGGACAGTTGGACAATGTCCAGTTGCTTTGAGAAATAAACAATGGGTCTCTTAATATGTCCTAGATCCTGAGTTAGTACCCCTAGACTGATTCCTTGCCTCTCATGCATGAAAAGATCAAAAGATTTTCTTATATCTTGGATCCCCAATGCTGGGGCAGTCAGCAGTTTTTCCCTTTATGTTTAAGAAAGTCTTTTGGCATTCCCCAGTCCACTCTAAGTGTTCATTATCTCCTCCCCTTAAGGCATCATATAGAGGCTTAGCGATAAGTCCAAAGTTAGGAACCCAGATGCAATCAAAACTGGTCATGCCTAGGAAGCCCCCCCAGCTGTTGCTGAGTGGTAGATCTGGCTACTCTGGCAAGGGCCTCCCTCCGATCAGGGAGCAGGTTTCTCTGTCCTTGGGAGAGCTCGAACCCAAGATATTTAACTGAAGGCTGTGAAATCTGAGCTTTTTTCTTGGACAGCGTGTACCCTCACTCAGCCAGGAAGTTTAGAGTTAGTATAGTGTTCTGGTCAGATGCCTCCTTTATGGTGCTAACAACCAATCCTGGGCCCCATCATTCCTGGTCCCCATCCTGGATATCTTCAGCCTCAAGCTTTCTGTCTAGTTTGGGCATTTGGTGAATGGGAAGGGGATTCTTCCCAGCATGAGTCTTTTTAAGGTATGGGCAATCTCTTTTCCAGTGCCCTTCCTACTTGCAGTAGGCACATTGATTGGGACCCACAGTGGGGGTCTCAGGCATAGGGGGTTCCTACCTTGGATGGAGCACCTGAGTGGGGATCCACACCAGGGTCCTGGAGTTCTTTGAGTCAAAGCAGCAGTCAAAGAGCAGAAGGCTGGACTGTTGTTTTATCTTTCATTGCTCTCTTTTCTCCACCATCTCATCTCAATCCATGAACACCTTAGGAGCCAATTTCTACCAACTGAGACATAGATATGCCCAAAGCTCTATCCAATTTTTGTAACTTTTTCTGAAGTCAGGGGCACTTTGGCTGATGAAAGTCATATTTACCATTTTAGACTTTGCTGGTACCTCTGGATCAGTGTCTGTACACTGCCTGTATGCTTCAAAAATACGTTCCAAGAATTCCGAAGGGCTTTCATTAGTTTTCTGCCTAACCTCCTGAACTTTATTAAGACTCCTGTCTCAGCACTCCCCTGCAGAGGCCAACCAAGATGAAATCTTGGTAATGCTCAAGCTTAGGTCTGTCTCCATTGTTCACATTCCATCCGGTCCGAGGTGAGCACTGCGACCTGAGCAGCCTCCCTTACTGGGTTACTGGGAGAGTCGGTGTGCATGCTGTCTGCTTCTTCCCTGGCCTTACCTAGAACCATCCTCTGTTTCTCTGAGGTCAGTAAGCTGTTGAGCAGACTCTGAACATCTACCCAAGTGGGGTGGTGAGTTGCAAATATTGAGGAAAACAAGTTTTCCGTTTTTCCTGGGTCATCCGGATATGTAGGCATGTTGTTTTTCCAATTAAACAAGTCGGGGTGGAAAACAGAGAGTGGACCCAGAAAAATCTCATGGGCTGACTGTGACAGAGTCGATTCTCCCTGTGGGTGTCTGCCAAAGAGGACATTGCCCTCCTGGAGCTGTGGTGGCTCCCTGACCCAATCGAGTTCCCTGTTGGGTAGGAGACCATTCCTGTTGCTCCTGGCTCCTGACCCTGTGGAGATGGGGACCCTGGCTTAAGTATTGATGACACAGTGCCAGCCCCTACATAAGGGGAGGGAAGGGGAGCTAATGGCTCACTTAACTGGATAATCAAGGTATTACCATCCTTTTCTCGGGATTCAGACAGCACAGGCTTTTTCTCATCATTAGCCTGCTGGACCATAACTTTACACCCTTCCTGCATTAGCTTATTTTGCCAGAGTAACATAAAACAGTGTACATAAAGAATCTCATCCCATTTTTCCTTCCTTCTGTGAATAAATCTAACTGCAGAATTGTTCAGGGATCCATTCACTGGCCATTGTTCTCCTGTTCCTAGTGAGTACTGGGGCCAAGCAGTGTTGCAAAGAAAAACTAACTGCTTTCAGTTTAATGGGGGAAATCAAATGGACTCCCAGTTCTTGAGAAGGCATCCCAGTGGTCTACCTTCTGGTATCATGGATGCCTGGTTCCCCATTTGTGTTACAAGTTTATCTATAGTTCACAAAACAATACTTTGTAGGGATACCCAATCTGCTGAATTAGACCTAAATTAAACTTTCAATTTTCATGGCCTGATAGAAAGCCCAAAATGTCAAAGAAAAAATCATACAATAAGCACAAATACAGCCCACAAGATGCATCGAGGTGCTCCCCTCCTACTGAGTAATGCCACGAGATAACCTTCCCCAAGTCAATTGCATGCTCCCACTGTGGTTATACAGAGTCCTGTGATCCCCGTATACAAACCCCTTCACTGTCCAGAAGTTGTCTACCTGCGATAAAGCAAAAGGGAGGCATAGGTTCTGTCTCTCTGGAGAACCCTAAAAAGGATACAACATTCATATAACTTTAAAAGTGAAAATGTGCAATTAAAAGGGCTACAGACTTTGTTAAGCCAGGCTCTTGGGAATGCATTTTTGGCTCTTCTCTGCTATTAGGGGAATTTTGGTGGGAAAGTTTGAGAACCACTGACTTAGAGGCATTATATAAAGAATTATGACATGAGAATGCCAAAGTGGTTTTATGAAATCACAGCGCCTTCATTTCTCCAGAGATGTTTGAAACGTGGCCGGTGCTGTTCCCATTGCATTGTTTTGTGGCTGATATGCTTTGTACCCTTGATATTTCACAGGGGTCCCCACCTGGTAGCCACCGGGACTCTCAAATTTTCTCTGTAGTTTGTCAGAAGAATCCAATCATTTCAGTAGATAGTCTTGAGGTTTTCTGCTGTCGCTTTGCAGAAGGTGCTGCAGTTGTTACATCTTTTCCCAAGTAAATATTATTTTCTTTTATTGAATCTCTCTCTATTTGTTATTTAGGTTGAAATAAATAGTGTCTAGAAGCAGGACCTGAAGCAAGATCAGTTCTGGAAGGAATTGGTGATTCTTGGAACTGGCATGCAGTACTCACTTTGAGCCCTTTCAGTTCTACCCTTCTACAGCTCGCCTTTTCTGACCCGGTGAGTCTTCTGTCAGGCCAAGCCTCTCTCTTTTTGAGTAAGGCTTTTTGACTTTATTTGGGATTTTGGTTTCGTTAGAAGGCTGCCTTAAATAAAGCACCTTGCAACCCTCTTGGGACTATGGAAGTTTTTTTTTTGTTTGTTTGTTTTTTGACAAGCCCTTTCTGATATAAAGACAAGTATCTTTCTGGCTTGAGTACTCTGGTTTCTACAAAATTTACATTCTGCCTCAGTAGCATATCTTTTCTGGTGAATTCACTTTGGTTCTACACACCAGAGTTTAATATTTTCTTTGATCTGCACACTGGGTTAAAATTTTTGTGAACACTCTGATTTCGGTTTCATTTTTGTTTAACACTTCTGTAAGTGATTTGTCTCTCCTTTTCCCTTGCTTGTTTCTTAAAATCCTCTGAGAGCAAAAATAAACATCCTAAATGGTGGATGCAGGATGACTAATTAAAGAAGCCATTATCTAAAACACCGGTCCAAACTCCTGACGTTCTCTAACAGAATTTGCAGGATTTTCTTTGCTCTCAAGAGATTAATAAGAAACAAAATGGAATTCTGAAACATTAAGGCATGCCAGGTTTTCTGGGACTCCAGCTGGCTGCATATTAAGGTCTGTTCTCCTGCACATTTTTTAACTGGTGGGAAAATTACATCAAGAAAAATTCAGAGCTCCATGGCCATTATTCAAACTCTCTAAACTTGTTAAAAACCAGCAACCAACTCTAGAGTTAACATGTAGAGCCTTCTAAGTTCTCTATCTCTCTGTTTTGTTTTTTTTTTTTTCTGCCCACTTTGAATCTGCTAAATTTTCTACTGGTATTGAGATAAACTCACCATTTATGGTATTGCAGCCAAGGTTAAAAAAAAGTCTTAAAGGACTTTTAAATTAATGCCTTTACAAATTACAGCATCTCCATGGCAACCAACAACCTGGACACCTTTTGGAAATATAAATTTAGGTTTGCTTGACTAATAGTTGCTTAGGGTGATGGAACAGTTACCTGAAAGATTTATATTCTAAAAGAAAAAGAAGTAGATAAATTTTTATAAAAGTTAAGTTCTCAGATTGAGTAGATCAAAATCTTGAACTCAGAGCAATAACATATGATGTCTATGTCCAGCATAAAAATTGCTTTATCTGTCACTCAGGGCCAGAAAAAAGTAAATAAATAAACAAATAGAACTGTAATTAACTTTTTAAAAAGCCACATTGGCAAACAAAAGATAGATTTGCTACTAATTCAAGCTCATTTGGAGATTTTGTTTTTCTTATACAGCTCAGTAGGCCTTGTTAAAATGTAAACATTGAAAATTTAACCATAAACTCATTTACTCATTTAAAACTGATAAAGCAAAAAAGGGTAAAAGAGGTTTTTTTGTTAAACTCAAACTGCTTTTCCCAAAATTTTTGTCTACAGTCTTCATTGGATTACATATTGGGGTAAAGAAAGTTTAGCCATGTGAACAGGTTCCATTTTGTCAGAAATATAATTTGGATCCAACTGTCTTTAATCAACTGGTGAATTTGTGTTATTATGTTTTACTGTCTGGTGACTAAAATTTCAAAATGAAAGCTAGGGAATCCGCTTCTGTTTATATACCTGTGTATGTTTTTATGTTGTCTGTAGGTAATCTTTTTCTACTAAAATATATGAAAGAACTCTGATTAATTAATTTAAAAGGGGAAAAAAGTACATGAGACAAATATTTTATCAAAAATGTGTTTAATAGTAACTAACCCAAATGTTTTCAGTTTGCTTAGGTAAATATTTGATACATTATATGGTTTTAATTTGTGATAATATAAAAATAGAAATGTCTTCAGAATTATCAGAATTCATTTTGCCTGTGCTTACTGGTCACACAGGTTTATATCTGTCTTGATAGGTGTTTTAAAATATCAACATTTGACACAAAGCTTGTAAAACTATAAACTTAGCCTAAAAACAGAATGATCTTGTTTAATATTGTTAGTGTAATAAAAACAGCTGTGTCTTCTGAGTTATTGGAAAAATGCCCATATATTTAACTTTAAGTTTCTTACTTAGGTAAATGCTTGATATTCATAGACTATAAAAATCTTTAACAGGGAAATAGCGTAAAATGATGACTAGCTTTGTCTAATGGCTCAGTGTTCATAACTAATCTAGGTAAATTGTTTAAAATAAATTAGGTAAATATTGGCCAGGTGTGGTGGCTCATGCCTATAATCCTAGCACTCTGGGAGGCCAAGGCAGGAGGATCACTTGAGGTCAGGATTTCAAGACCAGCCTGAGCAAGGGTGAGACCCCGACTCTACACAAAAATAGAAAATTAGCCAGGTGTGGTTGGTGCATGCCTTTAGTCCCAGCTTCTCGGGAGGCTGAGGCAAGAGGATTGCTTGAGCCCAGGAGTTTGAGGTTGCAGTGAGCTATGATGATGCCACTACCCTCTAGCCCGGGTGACAGAACAAAACTCTGTCTCAAAAAAAGAAAAAATAAATAAAATAATAATAATCATTAGGTAAATATCAATGAGATAAACATTTATAAATGAACTTTTTATGTAAAGTCCTGATGTTATGTTAAATTAAGTGATATATATTCATTAAACATCTGGGTCATTTTCAAATTAGATAAAATACTGATCTGGGACAGACAGTTCAAAATGTCTTGCTTCCTACATTTTCACTAGGAATAAAGGTTACTAAGAGTTAAAAATTCTAATTAATATATAATTCAGTATACAAAATGTACCCCAACATTGTGTTTTGATGAGAAAATTATAAGAAAGGCATAAAATGTATTATTTATTGAGAAAAAAGAATACTTTTGTCTAAAGTCAGAGGTTATTTAAAGGTTTTTTTCAAAAAGTAAATTTAGAAAGAGAACAGAAACAAGGTAGGAAGGAATCAGTAAATAGTATAGAGAGAGAGATGAAGAAAGTTATAAATATGAAGATGTATTTTTGGTAAGAAAGATGAAAAAGAAAAGAGGATACTTTTGTGTGAGATAGAATCTTGTGCAGTACATTTTTGTTCTAAAGTAAAATGGTTGTTTAAGAAAGAGAGGCCAAGTATGGTGGCTCCTGCCTATTATCCCAGCACTTTGAGGGGCCAAGGCAAGAGAAGTGTTGCCTGAGGTGAGGAATTCAAGACCAGCCTGGGCAATAGCACGACGTATCTCTATAAAAAATTTTAAAAATTACCTGGACATGGTGGTGTATGCCTATAGGCCCAGCTACTTGGAAGGTTGAGGCAGGAGGATTGCTTGAGCCCAAGAGCTTTAGATTGCAGTGAGCTATGAGGATACCACTGTGCCACTGTACTCTCTAGCCTGGGTGACAGAGCAAGATCCTGTCTAAAGAAAGAAAGAAAGAAAAAAGAAAGAGAGAAAGAGAAAAAGAAAGGAAGGAAGGAAGGAAGGAAGAAAAGAGAGAAAGAAAGAAAGAGGGGGAAGGAGGGAGAGTGTAGGACAAAGCAGAGAGTCTAAGCCTGTTACCAAAGGTCTGTGCAAGATGTGAAAGGTTTGTGAAGGATGAATTTATGAAAAGAAACTTTGTGTGTGATAAAGTTGGCTATAATTAGAAGGAAATAATTTGTAAGTCTTTCTAAAAATTGAACTTTGATATTAAAACCACCAAAAGGACTAAAAAACTAAAAAAAAAAAAAAAAAAAAAAAATTGGTCCCCTATGTTAGAATAGCAAGGGTTTTTTTTTTTTATATTGATTTTTTTTTCCTTTACATTCAAGTGCTCTCTTCATATATATTTTGAGAGTACAATTGTAATGCAACTTTACATCATGTGACACCATCTCTGTGTCAAATGCTGTGGGGGGTTTTGGAAATATTTCCAGATCCTGCTTGAACTATAACAAATCAAGTACCATTAAAAAAATAAAAACTTTAGCAACAGGAAAATCTTGTCCATATCTCCTCTGTATGAAACTGTTAATTAGGAACACCCTCCCCCTTTCTGTAGGAATGGAGATGAAGTGAGGAATTCTTTTTTTTTTTTTAAATATTGATCTGTGTTTAGTAAAAGTTGCAAGAGGTCTTGATTTTTAATTCTGAAATATTTTCCTTTAAATTTTCAACCATCTCCAAATTTTCTCTTAAGCTGTCTATAGTTTGTAGTAATTTGGTAAAGTATACTTTTGTGGCCAAAGGTGGAAGCATTTGCTTCTTCTGCCTACTTGATCCCTCCAAAATTCAGAAACTACTCATGAATATTCTTACGGCAATATGGTTGTTTGCATAAGTTCAAAAAGAATTTGCTCATTCTTTACAATAAGATACAATTGGAAACATTGGTTATATTACCAAGGCTTTGACTAAAATGTCATATTTAAAAATATGCATAGATTGCCTGTTTCAGGGGTTCCTAGTCTTTCAGTGAATGAATAAAAATTATTACTTCCTGGCAGACCCAAGAAACTTAAGACCGTAGATAAAATCTAAAACCTGCCATGGTTTGTATTTCTAGCCACAAGAGGTTTTTAAATTTGAGGGTCCATGTGATCAATATATAGAAAAAAAGTTATGTTTCTAAAAGAAAAACTATAATACACCTGTAATTAGATTGTAGCCTATGTATTGTTTTTGAGTTCTTATTACTACCTATAGGCTAAACTAAATTCTAAATTCTTATAGATTCCTCTAATCCAACTTTCTTCCATAGAATTACTGAAACCAGGAATTGCTCTGTTCTTAAAGCCCTATAAGCTGAAACTAGATAAATTTTAAGGGTCAAATTTCATGCCTGATATGTAGGCCACACAGAAAATTCACCAAACTGCTCAATGCCATAACCAGCGATATTCAAACTGCAAACCGGGACAAGAAGTTGATGGTTTCATGCTGCAGACAACTTTTCTCAAGATGTCAGAACAAGATTCCATTTCATAAAGAGACTTTTATCCCTCTTAATGCCTATCTTTTTCACTTGGCGGGATAATAGTCATTTTATTTATTCTATTGGTTGCCTTGAAGCCTAGGTTCATGGCTTAAAACCATTATGCAAGCTGGAATTGTCATATTAATATTAATTTTACTTTATATTGTCCGTTTTTAAACTTTGTATCTGTTACTTGCTAAATTCTGGAGAGGTACAGCTCCTCACAAAACAATGTCGACCCAGCACTTTGAGATGATAGCAAAAGACTATAGAACACATGAGCTGAACTTGATGGACCTCAGGTAGACTTTACCTGGGAGCCTCTCCCTCCAGACCTCCCTTGTTTCTCAAACATAGCTACCGGGGTTTTGACACTGGCTCCTAGCTGCCATTTACTACCTCCGATATGGGAATAGACCAGCAACCCAGGACAGGTCCATCCTAGCGCTGGGGGACAATTGAAATCTAACTACAGGATCATTAATCAATGGTGCTTTTGGAGAAAGATCTCAATCAAAAGGGGAAAATATGAAAGTTGTCAGAATCAAAATGGAGTTGCTTGTATTAAAAACAACAAAAACAACAACCTGACAAAGAAAGCCAGGGAAGGCCTTGAAGGGAGGGGTCTCATGCATAAATTACTGACACCAAGAACTGTCATAAAAGACTGCAAAAACCATAACCTTGCACAGAGGCCATTGTAATCTTACAGGAAAAAATTACTTCTGTGAGGACATCTGCCTGGCAACTGCTTGTCCAACCTCAGACTGGCACCACCCTTGTTATTGATCCTCATAGCCAAGTATAATTATGTAATCCTCCTCATTTTTCCTTTAAAAACCTTTGTCTTCCTTTACCTCTTTGAATATGCACATAGTTTACTATGATACACATATTCCCATTGTAATGTCTTATTCCCAAATAAATATTATTTTTTAGAGAGCTTCTCTCTGTTTCTTATTTAGGTTTACAAAGTAAAGGAGATTACCCTTGATAATGTAGGTGGGCCTCATCCAATTAGTTTAAGGCCTTAAGTGCAAAAACTGAGGTTTATTGGAGAAGAAAAAATTCTGCCTCAAGACTGGAAAATAGAAGTTCTTGAGTCTCTAGCCCTCGGTCTTGCCCTGCATATTTCAGATTCAAATTACAACATCAACTTTTGCTTTAGCCTCCAGTTTGCTGGCCTGGTCACTAATTTGGGCTTGCCGACCTCCACAAATCATGTAAGTCAATTCACGAAAATCCCTCTCTCTATAAATATACGTATACGGTGATGCATCACTTAGCAACAAGAATATATTTTGAGAAATGTGTTGTTAGATGATTTTGTCATTGTGTGAACATCATAGAGTGTACTTATACAAACCTAGATGGTGTAGGCTACTACATATCTATGCCATGTGGTATAGCCTATTGTTTCTAGGCTATAAACTTGTATAACATGTTACTATACTGAATTCTGTAGGCAATTGTAACATAATGGTAAGTATTCGAGTATCTAAACATAGCAAAGGTACAGTAAAAATCTGATATTAAAGATAAAAAATGGTACACCTGTATAGAGCACTTACCGTAAATGGAGCTTGCAGAACTGGCAGTTGCTCTGCGTCAGTGAGTGAGTGGTGAGTGAACGTGAAGGACTAGAATATTACTGTAGACTACTGTAGACTTTGTAAAAACTGTTTTTTGTTTGTCTGTTTTTGTTTTTGAGACAGGGTTTCACTCTTTTGCCCAGGCTAGAATGCAGTGGCATCACCACAGCTCACTGTAACCTCAAACTCCTGGGCTCAAGTGATCCTCCTACCTCAGTCTCCCAAGTAGCTGGGACTACAAGTGCATGCTACTGCTTCTGGCTAATTTTTGTATTTTTTGTAGCGATGAAGTCTTGCTATGTTGCTGAGCCTTGTCTCAAACTCCTGGCCTCAAGCGATCCTCCTGCCTTGGCCTCCCAAAGTGATGAGATTACAGGTGTGAGCCACTATGACTGGCAGACTTTATAAACACTGTACACTTATTCTACACTAAATTTATTTTTAAAAATTCTGTCTTCAATAAAATATTAACCTTAGCTTACTTTTTCACTTTATAAACTTTTAAATTTTTATTTACGACTTTTTTGTAATACCAATTAGCTTAAAACACAAGCACATTTTACAGCTATACAAAAATATTTTCTTTCTTTATATCCTTATTCTATAAGCCTTTTTTCTATTTTTAAATTTTTTTCTCTCTCTTTTTCTTTTTTTACTTTTTAAACTTTTCTGTTAAAAACTAAGACACAAACACACACATTAGCCTAGGCCTACACAGGGTCAGGATCGTCAGTATCACTGTCTTCCACCTCCACATCTTGTCCCACTGGAAGGTCTTCAGGGGAAATAACACACCTGGAATGGTCATCTCCTATGAAAACAATGCCTTCTTCTGGAATATACCCTGGAGGACCTGCCTGATGCTATTTTACAGTTAAACTTTTTTGATTTATTAAGTAGAAGGAGTACAGTCTGAAATAATGATAAAAAGTACATATAATGATAAAAAGTACACAAACCAGTAACATAGTCATTTATTATCATTATTATTTTGTAGTACATAATTGTATGTGCTATACTTTTATATGACTGGCAGTGCAGTAGGTTTGTTTATACCAGGATCACCACAAACATGCATGTGTTATGATGTTATGACTTCTATGATGTCACTAGTCGATAGGAATTTTTCAGCTCCACTATAATCTTATGAAATCACCATCGTGCATACAATCCATCATTGACCAAAACGTCCTTATGCAGCCCATTACTCGGTATCCTGTTGGTTTTGTTCCTCTTTAGAACCCCGACTGATACACATGCCAAACACTAACGTCTTGTGGACAGTTACGTATTTCAGTCTGACTAGTACCGTCCTCCATTCACCCTCTCACTAGTTCATCAGTTCAATCAGTAAGTATTTTTTAGGTATCCATTTTATACCAGATATAATGCCAATAGTGAGATTACACAGAAAAAAACCCTGAAAGAACTTCCATGCTGGTGAGAAAGATAGCCTGAACATCAAAGCCATAGCTCACCTAGTCAAAGGGCAGTAATGGATCCACAAAAGAAGGGCAAAAGCTCAGAGACTAACATCGGCTGGGGATGTTCTGTGAATACTTCTTGTGGAAGTATTTTGAACACGAAACAGCTTTAATCCCTGCCAACATAATTTAGCAAAAGAGAAGATATTTTAAAACATTCCTGAATCCTTTAAACTCCAACATGTAACAGCCTGTATGCACACACACCACAGCTAGATTACAATAGATTTTCTACATGGAAACAATGAATAACAACAACCAAAGAAGCACAGGTAAGAAATAACAAGAGAATAGGTACAAAGAGGAGTGAAGTGTTGTCACATTCACCTTTCAAGTGTCTTTTAATCTCAGCAGAATACTTCAAGTTCCTTTTCTTTTCCTTGCAGATTCTGATGATCTTGTAAAATGTGAGAGTTCTGATCATTTTTCTGATCTACTTTTACCTAATGTGATCCTACTCAGGTCAGAATTCAGCATAAGAAATTGTTTTCTTTTTCCTCTATGTCTTTTCAGGAGTCACAAGTGAATTTTCTTTCCTCTATTAAATTATAAGGTAAAATTATAAAACAAAAACATAAGAAATTGAACCAAATGAGCTACTGAGTTGTTGGACTGAACAGAGTCACTCAGACCTTTGAGAGCAGCTTTGTCCTTTGAGTACAAGAAAGCTGCAATTTAGCTTGCTATCATTTTTCACTGTTTGTCACAAAAATGCCTCAAAGCTGGTCTGTATTAGCCACTCCAGTTTACAAATGAGAAACCCGAGGCACAGAAGGTAAAGTGATTTTACTCTATGAGTCAGCAGAGCCCTGAAAGGCCATGAGGAAATATGAGCCACAGGCAATTTTGTGTAAGATGGTTCTTAAGTCAGCAAGCGACCTTATGAAGAGGTAAATTTGAAATTAAGAGCTATAATTAACTCTCTAAGCTGAAGCTTTCTACTGTCCTATTCATTAAGGGAGAATGAAAACAATTGCTTATAATTTTAAGAAATAAATAAAGGAAGGCTGATTAGGAATGGGGAACCTCCGTGGGTTGTGCGTGGGTAATGACACCATGCTAATGACACTGCTGGTATTGTGACATGTAGGATTGTGATAGCTGCATTCGTGCAGAAGGAGAAAACGTCCTAGTGCACATTATGAGTTATACGGTATATACATATATTAATGTGCTCCTGGGTAGAGGGACTCTGAGTCATCTAGAAAAATATAAAAAAACTACATAACTCACAATCCACTTTTATAGCTGGTAGGAAGCTGGGACATTATTACTTAAGAGATAAAGTTTGAAGTGTGCACCGATAATAACCCAAGATGGCAGCTTAAGCAGCTATAGAAGGTTGAGAAGCTGAAGAAATGGGGAGATTGCAGTTCCGTGGCTTATAGACTCTGCTCTGCTCCCAACTTGCATTGTCTTTCTGGGCAAGTCTTTTCCTGTCTGTTTCTTCATGCGCAATGATGGAAGGGAGCTGGATTAGGTTGTTTCCAGGGTTCCACGTGGCTCTTGCGTTCTCTGACTGTATGTTTGTGTGAGCAGCTTCCGCCGGAGTCCCAAGGGAGACCCACTGGGCAGCCATCACCGCAGGGCCATCTCTAGGCAAACATATCAATGAACAACTGTAAACTTAGTACTTTGATTTCTTTTCCTTTCCGTGTGATGGTGATCTCTCCTTCCCTAGCGATGCTACCCCCTAACTAGAAAGATTGCTCTGAAATTCCTCCCAGCATATGCTGGAAAGAGCAAGTAATTTGAAGTCTGGCAGAGCAGAGTTCAAATCCTGCTTTCTCAAATTACTGACTCAGTGCTGGTGGCAGTTTCAGGCTTACTATGCTGCGTGACCTGACGCTCTTTCTAAGCCTCAGTTTCTTCATCCATAAAATGAGTACAATTATAATAGTATCTATTTTACACTTTTGTATGGATTAAACAAATACAATCATGCTAAGTGAGTCTGCCTAATATAATACCTGGCACATAACAGATTTCAAAAACGTTAGCTCCTTCCCTACTCTCTCCACACTCTGTACTTCCTTAGTGCTAAGAGATAAAGGGATGGTACTCCTAAAGTCAAATTTTAGACAACATCCAGCGACGAGGGATAGATTTGGCTTCTCATCCGTGAAACTCCATTATGTAGGCAGTTACATATTCTGCTTAAACAGCAGGTCCAGTCCATAAGTACACCACCGATTCTCTTTTCAATAGACGGGAAACTTGGGCTCCCAGCCAGCAACCCACTAAAGACCGGGTAAGAGTAAATAGCAGTATGTAGGCACTTTATACACATCTAACAATCCATATTTATGCCATACCTGTGGGGCTGAAGAGCTGAAATAGAACATAGAGATCCTTCCAATGTGGGCAAAAGGGGAAAGGTAATGGATGCTGATGTAATGCTTTCAGGAGCCAAAAGAGGCTACAACAGCCAGATTGCCCCAGAGAAACAAGAGGAAACAGGCAGGATCACAGCCCAGGAGTGAGGAGCAGGGTGTGGTGAGCACTGTGATTCTTTTCTGTTTACTCAAAGCCAACTACAGTAAGGAAGAGGTAAGGAGTTTGCCCTCTGGATTCAGATTTTCTATAAATAACATTATTGTTTCCTACCTAGATTCAAACCTTCTATAGAATAGAATTTCTTTTGGGGGTACATCAGTCGCTGCTCATTGGCTAGAGAAATCTAAACTGAATAATGTGAAAATTCCTAAGTATCCATTAAATCTGAAGAACACAAAGAACACTGAAGGCAAACTGTGTTTCTCGGCAGCATGTTCTTGGACGGTGGAAGGAAACCCCTTGTAGAAAGCAAACGCCCTGAGGTCAACAGATCTTGCTACTGTCTACTAGGTTGATTCCCCATCCCCACCCTCCACCCCCATTCCTTTTGTTCTTAGCTTTAAATTCCAAGAAAATAAAACATGGTAAGAGCATGGCAAGAAAAGTTTTAAGTGCTTTGCATAGCATTTCACATGTCTGGGTCCTCAGAGGACATAGAGAGACTATGAATGGCCTGAAGCCATACACTAGTGACTGTGCTGTAAAGAGAAACCAAGTTACCAGTCAGAGAATCAAGGATGATTTTAAATGTTCTGCCAGTTTATTTTAGTGTCAGGCACAAAGCTGGGTTTGGAAGATGCAAAGATTAATATTGTGTGTATGGTCTGACCTTAAGGTGCTCACAAGTTAATGGGGTGACAGACTCTTTATCCTTAACTGTCATTAACAAGGTAGGAAGTCAGCATCGTGAGCTTCCATTTGCAGAGGTAGATGCCCAAAGAACAAAGTGACCAGTGCAAACTGAAGGGCAGAGTGGTGCCAGTGTTGCCACCATACCCACACATGCCTGTTCTGTCTCTTTCTCTTTTATGAGGTTGAGGTTTTGCAAACTGAAAGCAGAGAATGAGAAATGATCCTGGGCCCATGGGCAAGTCTGACATTGCAAAGCATCTCCAGATATCCTATTCCTATGGATTTCTGGTTTACACCCTTGATTTACACACATGCATCTGTACATGCTGCTTTCGTCATTTTCACATCACTTAGTGTTTCTCTAATGTGAATGCTTCAAATTAAGCTGAAGTGTTATCTTCAAAACAAAGGAAATTACAGAGCTCTCCTAGTTTTGTTGCTTGTTCTAATATGATGAAAATTGAACATATATAGAACCAATTCCTATTCTTCTCAGGCAGACATTTTTATAGTCTCTAAAATGTGATGATTGCCAACCAAATGTTTGAGATTTCAGTTCAAACAAAGCATGGCTCTTGGCTTCTTGGCATGAATCAAGGCGAGCTTGGGCTTTCGAGACAAGTATTATGCCTTAGGGATTCTTGACTGAAAATAAAGGACAGGATTATCATTTGCAAATGCACAGGGTGTCAGAAATACAGGATGGGTCTGGGACTATACAGTTAAATGATGTCATCTGAATGAATCGTTGGAATTATTGGTGTTTCTTAAGCTATTTTTATTTTCTCACATTAGTAGTTGTGTGCTGATGTTTCGGTGCCAAGGTGAGTGTGTGATATCGCAGGTTGGTCAGAATCCCAGCTCTTACTCTGCACCAGCTTGACAAAATGATCCTGAAGGAGTGACAGACACATCTGTGGTCAGGGTTTGGCCTGTGCGCAGAAGCCATCAAGCCTCATGAACGCAACAATGTAAGGTTGGCAAGGAAATGGCATGATCTTTTGTAGAAAACAGTGGATGTAAGTGGACCTCTTTAAATATGGGATCTTGATCTATTTCCACTCCATGAAAAGGGGCATTAGGTTATATACCTTCCCGGGACAAACAAGGGTTTGAAAGAACCATCTATCCCTATAGTATTCTTTCAAGCTAGACAGCTTAAAATAAGGAAAAATAAGAACCAAGTATAGTAACCAAGGAATGAGTACTTTCCCTTGAAGGTAAAGAGTGAAAGTCAAATACTGGAGGTTCTCAGGCTAGATTCACTGACTCAAGAATGAGCCTATTGTCTCCTAATTGCTTGATGTGTTTGGGATCCTTTTCAAATTAGCCACAGTTATACAAAATTAGAGAGCAGGGTTTCCCTACTCTATATGCTATTTCACCCCATATACTTCCACAAATCAGGTGAACAAGTGCATGAGGACTTTGTGCAAAGAAAAATAAGTGACCTGGAAATAGTTCGGGAGAGCTGAAGATGCGGCAAGAGATCATGGTCCACAGCCCTGAACACCAGCCCAACCTCCCACTCCTGGAGGTGCTGTTCAGGTAGTAAGGGGTGGAAAATATCCTCATATTAGTGAGTTTTCTTTTAAAATGGATGCTCTGAAAAAAATAAACAAAAGAAGCAATAAGTTCTGGGGGAAAAAGTAATGATTGGACACTAACCTAACCCAATAGTAAAGCATATTTCGTGTGTGAATGTACAAAACAGTGAGGCAGCATTCCATGAATAAACAGAACAAAAGAACAGGACAGGAAGTCCAGAAGTGAACAGAAAGTTTAGACATACGTAGAAAGTCGGATACAAGAGAGAATTTAGTATCTGATAAAGTTGGCATCTCAAACAAATGTAGAAAATATGGATATTGTAATAAATGATATTGTACACCTGGGTGACTAACTAGGAAACACAAAGTTGGATCTATAATTTATGCTGAACTAACAGGATAAATTATTCCATAAATGATTCCAGGGAGATCAAAAATTTAGATAGCAATAAATGGGAAACCCTAAAATATTAGAAGAAATATGTGAATATTTTTATAACTAGAAACCAAAACTCATGAAGGAAAAATAGACTAAATAAAGTTTATTTTGAAAGTCTATTTAGGCAAAAAAAGTTGTAAACAATATCAAAAAACAATTTACATATTGGAAAAAATATGTGCAATTCATATAACAAAAGGTTAGACTCCCTAATATATGGAGCTTCTAGAAATTTATAAAGAAAAAAACCAACCCCAAAGAAAAATGAGCAAGGAATAAACAAACGGTCCACAGAAAAATAAATAAAAATAACTCTTACATGTATGAAAAAACACTCAACCTCATCACTAATAGGATACATGCAAATTAAAACTACACTGAGACACAATTTTCTACCAATCAGTAAAAATCCAAAGTAGCAGCACTCTGTCGGCCTGACCAAAATAGGTGCTGTTGCGTACAGCTGGTGGGAGGGTCAGTTACTATAACTCTCATGGAGAACGATTTGCATTATCTATCAAAATTACAAATGCATATTTCATTTGACCAAGCAATTCCATTTCTGGATGTTTACAGAAATTTTCCATTGCAGCAGCAGTCCCCAACATTTTTGGCACCAGGGACTAGTTTCATGGAAGACAGTTTTTTTACAGATGGATGACAGGGGAAGGTGGGGGGAGGGAGATTGAAAGGGGAGAGGGGGAGTAGGGGGTGCTTACCTCCTGCTGTGCAGCCGCCCAGTTCCTAAGTTTCCTGGAAGACAATTTTTCCACGGACTGGTCTGCTGCCTGGGGGTTGGGGACCACAGTACTACAGCACTTTTAATAATAGAACAAATGTCCTTCAGTGAGAGAGGTTAAATAAATTGATACATTTATATGATAGAATACTATACAGCTGCTTACAAAAGAAAAAGAGGAAATGGGATATATACACTAATAAGGAATATTTCTATGATTCATTGATGAGAAAGAAATAGTGCAGTCTAGTATGTATGACATGCCCATTTTGGTGGGGCAAATAAATAAGGAATAACAAGCTGTACTCACATTCATTGATACATCCAAAAAGTAACTCCAGAAGGACACCTAAGATATTTCTAACAGTAACTACCTGGGTGGTGAAGGGATGGAGCCTGGGGGTAGGAAGAAGAATTTTAGTCTTCCAAAAGAATGAGTTTCCAAAACTACAGCTGAATGAGATTAGAGACACAGTCTGGGGTCATGGAATTGACCAGCCTTGGTGGCCCACTCAGGACCAGACACATGGCTTTGCCCTCATTATCACAGAGTTCTTGCCAGCATCACTGGCCAGCTCTCAGGCTGTAAGAGTACAGTGCATTCCAGAATCAAAGATTATCACTATAAGATACGTCAAGGAGCCTTTGGAATAAGGCTCGAACTCAATAAGCCATTTGAGTCCTTCTCCTTTACTTATTTTATCTTCCACTAGACAATGATTCTCAACTGGAGGTCATTTTGTCCCCAGGGTACATTATTGGTTGTCACAACTACAGAAGAAGGTATATGCTACTGGCATCTAGTGGGTAGCGGCCAACAAGCTGCTAAACATCCTACTATGCATAGGAGCACCTTCTAAAGCAAAGAAAAAAAAAAAATTTGGCCTAAAATGTCAAAAGTTGAGACTGGGAAACCTTGCGCTAAAGTAAGATGTCATGGAAAGGATGAAACCTGTGAGGCAAAGCCAAAGGAAACTAAGGAATCTTCTACCATAAATGAGCCCACCCCTGTGTCTGAGGTAGCTTAATTAGAGTCCTGTGTAGGGGCAAGAGATGGGAGACTTTTCTATACCCTGGAATGACAAACGTCGTAAAACACAATCCTGGATAAAACACAAAACAGACCTAAAAACACAGTGCCATGGTGAATGAATAACAATTCCTTCAATCCCTGCATGTATCGGAAATTGTTTCTAGTGTTGGCACCTCTCATCATTGCCCATTCCACTCGCAGTTATGAGGTTTGATTTATAGAAACCCCCCTGTTGAGAAACCCAGAATCAGTAAAATCGGTACTGCCACTGCAGAAAGGCTGTTGTCTCTGGGAGGTAATTCAGTAGCTGCCAGGAGTCTCCCTTCACTGCCAGCATCTAAGAGGAAGAAGAATGATGTGCTGACTCACTAATTGCCAGACACGTGGGGGGCGGGGTGCGGGGAAAACAGGAGAGGGACGTCTGGAAGAGATGAGAGAAGCACTCGGTGAGCCAGCATTCCAGACATCAGAAGCTGATGTTCTAAAAAGCAGGGAATCATTTTCCATGGCAGAAACACGACAAAAAATGCATTCAAAGCCAGGGAAAACATAATCAGAAGGAATGGTAGCAAGTAATAAAGAATAGATGATCAGCGGAGTGGAAGAGAGAGCTGGTATTCTGCTCAGATGAGCACCACTGCTCCCCGGCCCCTAATGGAATTCCCACAGCTGGGGCTCCCCACGGGAGGAGCTGCAAGGTGAGGACAAGATGACCACACTCAGCCCGGGGCATCCTGAGAGTGGGCACGCAGCTGCCCGCAGGGGGCATGGCATTTGTCCAGTGCCTATAGGAAATGTGCTCACTTTCCCACTTTTCCAGGAATTGGGGGCGGGGGGGGAAGAGTCACAATGCCCCCCGTGCCCCGTGACACTCTGCCTGGAGACTTGGCTTCACGGAGCTTTTCCTAGTTTCCCACTGGAGCCAGTCCAGCACTCTCAGTGAATAAAGTGGTGGCCTTCAGGGACACTTGCCCACTCCCTCACTCTCCTTCACTTGATTGTCACTGAGTCATCATGTCACAATCTCTTTTAAAACTGTTCTTTCTTTTGCTGATTCCAATTATTCCCTTCTGGCCAAGATTGTGAAACTCAGCCTCGTGTTGAACAAGGAGGTGAAACTCATGCTTTTTGAGATACGGTAGTAGTGAATTCCAGCAGGGAGGGACAAAGTCTGTCAGACTCTTGGGTTAAAGCAACTCAAATATTGACCAGTTATCTTCGGCTACTACTTTATGCCCTGAAGGGAAAACACCAGCAACAAAAATCCTTGGAAAATGACGGAAAAAAAAACACACTCCCCAAGAAATGGAGTAAGAATCTACCCCAAATCTTTCTCTCCTTTGAAGGATCAGTGGGAAAACTATTCCATGCGGAGATCAAGATTCAGATTAGCTACTCCTTGGGATGGCAGTAAAAATCAGAAGAACTTTCATTTGCATGATCCTTAATACTGAATTTTAGGCTGTTGCCACATATCTTATCTTGTTTAACCCTTGTACTACCCCTGGGAAATTGCCGTAGTATTCTCATTTTAAAGATCAAGAAGCCAAGGTCCAGAAAATGATTGTAAATTGCTTAAGACCATCAAGCCAGTAACAGAGATGATTTTTTATGCCCTGGTACAGCAGACACTTTGTAGCAACCAGAAAGAACTTGAGAGAACAAAAGCAGCAAAGATTTATTTAGCATTCACTATGTGTCAAGCACTATGTTAAATGTTTGCATTCTTAATTTCTTTAGTCCTAATAACAATCCTATAATGTGGGTGCCATCATTTTCAGCATTGACTAATGGAGGATGAACTAAAACACACTACATATATACGGCAGGAAGATGGGAGTGCACTAACAAAAAATTCATAGGTACAACCTGCTTCGGCAGCTGAAAATATAGTCAAATCTCACTTTTCCCTATTAACTGTTGAGGGATGCACGCGCGCTCATTACTAGGAAGTCTGACACATCACTGTTAGGGTATCAATACTATGTACATGTCCTCTCATTGAAACTGTTCAAGAATACCACATGCTTGCTCATTTCAAAAGAATTAATCCTCCCTCCAAATCCCAGGCAGAGAGAAAACTAACTGGTCCACTTCTGTCATCAACTCTTGTCACTCTGTCGCAGTGTCTGCTACTGTCTCTCGCAGTGTCCTACAGAACACTCTGGTGTTTCCAAGGCCCCGTGGTCCACAGCATAATCTTTCTCCCTGTCAGGGAAGCCTCTGCTTGTCCTGATTCTTGCAGAGGCTGCTGGAAACACACTCCCACTTGAATTATTTAGTTTGCACTCACATATTCAACCGCTGATCCCAAAACAGAACCATCGTGCCTGCGGGGATCGGGTCTGCAGGGTATCAGCCTCATCTGCCTCCTGAGCCCAAATGAGCTCTTCACCAGGCATCTGTAGACACAAGTTATAACACGGGCTCCACCTTTGTCCATGGCAACCTCTCCTTCCAGGCCTGTGATGCCCTTTCCCACCAGCGGATGTCTGTCATTGCCATTTCAACACAGTAGGGAGGTTTATGCTGAAATCCCAAAAGAAAAGAGTTTTGATCTATTTACTTCCAAGCAGTTACTTGGTGTCTGAGTAAATTTTCCCATCTTCTTTCTAGAACCAGTTCCCATTCCAGGTAATATTGGGAGGGCCACTTTCAGGAGACCATATGTGGTCTATTATTCCTTCCCCCCAGGACAATAGGTACATGTTGGCCTTACACTGCCATAACTAATGTAGGCTTTTCAAGAAATTTCTCCCGTAATAATAAAAAACTTGCCTCAAAGTGACTCGGCCTCTGGGCACAGAAGGAACTGACACAGTTTTCGGAGTTCCATCTCACCAGAAACTCCTCGACTTCGTGTGTGAACCCCTCAACTGGACGACTTTGTTAATCCTACCAGTGCTCTCTGGTCCCCCTAAATATACCCAGCAAGATAGTTTACATTGAGATCTAAGCTATTTTCCCAAACTACTGGCATAAAACAGAAACAAAATATCTAAATAATTCCAGAACATCTTAATAACTATCCCATCGCTGTGGAAGTCACAGCTCATAAATATCTTGGTTTTATCAACACACAGTTATATAAAAGATTAGACATGGTACTGCAGATGGTATGTTTCCTGGTGACACATTATGAGCAGGAAAAAAAAATGCACAAACACCTCCAAAACAACAACAAAAAAGAGAAGCAAAATTCAAACCACAGGAAGCAGGCTAGAATCTTATTTTGTGAAGCCGGGAGCCATTTCACATTAATGCATAGTAACTCCTGTTACTTTGGGAGGAACATTGAACATTTAAAGAAATGTTACCTTACCAGATAGACTGCATTGAACATATATGCTTTCTTCTTTTGTTCCCTCCCAACTCCCCACTAAAACAAAAGACAGTGGACTTTGTTTCAAAGGTATGAAACACAGGGGCAAAGAAATGGGAGAGGGCATGACAGTATCAAAATTTTGAAAATAAAAAAGATGAAAAATGCAGCAGACCTGAGGAAAATGAATCCCAAAATTGGTAGCAGGGAAAGCTGAAAACCAATCTGACTTATGCCACGAAACCCCGAAGGTTCCAGGTATCTCTGGAAAGGGGATGAAGAGAGACAGACTGGCTAAAATAGGGAGAATGAGTTGAAACTATAAGAACCGTTAAGAATCCCCAAACTCTCTCCCTCACTTCACTAGCTTGGTAGCCGAGCCTCCCTGCTCTGGCAGAAGACTGGAAGCTTCTTCTCTGTTGAGGGCAAAGCAGAGTCTTCAAACTGGGAGACATTTACCACAATTACGGTGGGGGATGCTCTGCGGCAGTAACTTCGTAAGTGGAACTCATGCATGCTCCATAACCTGCCAGTGCCACTCCTAGGAATACACACAACAGACTGGTGCATGCAGCCCACCACAAGACATGTTCACGGATGTTCACTGAAGCATTACTGGTAGTAGTCAAAAATTGGAAACAACTCAAAGTTTCACCAACGATAGAATGGATGAATTAATTGTGGCATATCCTGCCAACTCCGGTTACCTAGCATTAAAAAAAAAAAAATTCTCCATTTCTTCCTAGCCCCTTTTGGTGAGCAGAATTCTAAGATATTTCCAGGATTTAGGGCCCCTGCTATACTCACACCTTCTCCCAGTTATTCGTAATTAAACACCATTCGACATGCTAAAATGAAGACATTTTTCAGATGTAACTAATGTCCCAGATCAGTTGATCTGAAACTAAGGAGTCTATCTTCACTGAGCCTGATTTAATGAAGTGAGACTATTAAAAGCAGAGAGCTTTTCTGGCTGATCAGCATAGAGGAGATCGGGGATGTACTCTGGCTGACCTGGAGAAACACAGACTTCCATGTGTGAACTGCCGGTGGGACCTGTGGCATCTTCTCGAAGCTGAGAATGGTCCCTGGGTACAAGCTAGCAGGAAAATGCGGACTGCAGTCCTACAAGGGCCAGGAAATGAACTTTTCCAACAACGAGTGAGCTTGGAAGAGCTCCTTACGAAAACCACAGCCCTGACCTACACCTGCATTTCAGCCTGAGGAGTGCCTGAGCAGAGAATCCAGTCCATTGTGCCTGGACTTCTAACCTACAGGAAGTGTGAGATAATAAATCGGTGTTGTTTAAAGCTGTTGAGCTTGTGGTACTTTGTTATGCAGCAGAACACTAACACAACTATTTTCTCCCAATATTCCTATCAGCCACCATCTCATTGTCTAGGTTACATTTCAAAGAGACTAATGACCAGTAACAGCTGCCCTCTTCAAACTTTATAAAATCCTCTAATGCGAGAGTTTGCTTGCATTCCTCTTAGTAGCAGATCAACGAAGTCCTTATTAATACCTTACTAAAGTTTAGAACTCACTGGCCTGTAACCTCAGAGATTCAGAGGAGCTAAAGGTGAAATCTAGAAGAAGAATAATAGTGGGAATAAAGCAAGCCCAGATGTGTTGATCAGAAACATACACACGAATGAGTAACCTCTGAGAAATGAACAGTGCAAAAAAAATTTTGAAAATGATGTGCAAGTAATTTACCATCAAATTCGTTTCAACCAAAAAATAGAGATAGCATAAATAGATTTTTAAAAGCTTTGAACCAATGTGTGCTGCAGAGGCGATAGATGGCAACGCAGAGAAGGTGGAATCCAGTAGGTCTCTAGGGCTGACGTGAGGGAGGGTGACAATATCCCCAGCAGCTCTGCTGTGCTGATTGTGTCATTTGTGCACTTCACTCTCCCTTTTTCTACCATTTTTCCAGGCTGCTTTGTACTTCTGCCTCATCATTATGCTCAACATGATGCCATCTTTCAAAAACAGTTATAAATAGTACTTGATCACAAAATTCCTAACGGCAATGAAAATAATTTCCCAGGTTTCAAGCATACATATTCTCTATATTAAAATGAGGTGTGGTTGAGAAAAGCTGTATTTTGTGAAGGATTGCCCACACAGGTGCTGGCTGAATGCTTGAGGGTTTATAGAAGTAGAGAATCCCACAGACTTTTGTGGGCTGTGCCAGCAGGGGCGGGGGTTCAGGGCAGTTCTGAGAAACAATCTCATTAAATCAGCACATAATGGGAGAAGAAAAATGTCTCACAGGCCTAAAAACACGATGTGTCTTTGACTAGATGCAGACTTTGACTGTGTTTAAAGAAAGTGACTGCACCTAAAGAAAGCAGGAAGGCCAGCAAATGACAGCGAGACCCTCGGAGTGTCCTAGCACTGGCTGAGTGAGACACAATGCGTTTGGGAGGGGAGAGTATTCTTTTCAGCTGAACGATGGAATTTCATGGGTGGCAGAGTTATTTCGCCAAGCTTTCCTAGACTTTAGGGGACCTATTTCCCCAAATGAAAACCCTTTTCCTGATTTTATACTTAACAGGCGAAATTCTGATTTAATAAAGAAATTAGCTTTTCAGGTGCCATTTTATGAAGAAGGAAGTCTTGTGGATAAAAACTGGAGCATTTTAGGTTTTATGTTGAATTGTAAATTTGGTTGCCAATGGTGCTTTAAATATCTTACTTTTACAAATTTACAAAACTTTAAGGCCACCACATCAGCTTTGTGATAACTTCACTTCAAGTCTATGAGACAAATTCAACTATTGTTCCATTTAACTAAAGAGAAAACTGAGACACAGGCATAAACTTACCCTTGTTTACCCAACTAGTCAATCAGTGGTTACAGGAAGTGCAAGAGGGTCATGATGAGACGATGACCTTATTGGTATGGTCTGTGGACCCATTAATGCTGGAAACTCTCCAGTGGAGGCTGGAAAATTAGGTCCCTGCTTCCTTCCCTCGTTTTCTCACTTTCTTTCTATTTTTTTTTTTTTTTACTATTTTCTTTCTTCTTACAATTCATTTATTTAGCTTTCTTTCTTTCTTTGTTTTTCTTTCTTTCTTTCTTTCTTTCTTTCTTCTTTCTTTCTTTTCTTTCTTTTTTTTCAGTCTAAGGTCTACTGGCATATAATTTAAAATGTTGATTCTATAATGTGTTTACCAAAAGAGGCAGTCCCCATTCTTCCACTTGAAGATACAACTTTCAACTCTTTTCATAGATTCTTTTGTACTTTACCTCCATGTGACTAACTTGCTTAAATTGCTCTTTATGATTTTTTTAGTTTTTGGATTTCCTACTGGCATCCCACGAGGAAGATAAAGATTTACTTCCCTTTTATCTCCTCACCCTTTTTCACCTGTCTTCTGACAAAATGTTTATCTGGACCTCATTAGATCAATTTTAGTACTGACAGTATTATGACTACTTTGTTATGAACGTGTAAGTGCTACTCACAATTGAGCCATCTACCATACTAGAATAATTTTTCTTTTCGCCATAATTTTTTGTTTTCACAGGAATTGTCTAGTTTGTTTGCTTGTTGTTTTATATAATTATCACTAATTCAACCTTAAACTCTCTGCCAATGTCTAAATCACCTCCCAAGATGATTCATCTCTTATAATATGAAAAGTATGAGAGTTCCTACTGTTCTACATGCTCAATATCAACACTTGATATTGTCATTTTTAACTTTTAATCATTCTGGAAGATATATCTATAAATGTATCTTATTGTGGTTTTAATCTGCATTTTGGATGACTAATGAAATTGTGCAGTTTTTTCTATTTTTTTTTCTATTTCTTTTCTAGATATGTAGCTATCATTTATGATGGAATTATTCCATTCTTTTGTCCAGTTTTAATTGGGTTTTCTGTATTTTTTTTCTTCATTTTTTTCTTTTTTTCTTAGAGATAGCGTCTCACTCTGTTGCCTGGGCTAGGGTGCAGTGGCATCACCATAGTCCACAGCAACCTCAAACTCTTGGGCTCAAGTGATCCTTCTGCCTCAGCCTTCTGAGTAGCTGGGACTACAGGTGTGTGCCACCACACCTGGCTAATTTTTGTAAAGACTGGTTTTCACTATGTTCCCTAGTCTGTCTTGAACTCCTGGCCTCTAATGATCCTCCTGCCTCAGCCTCCCAAAGTGCTAGAATTATAGGTGTGAGCCACCACATCTGGTCGGTCTGCATTTTTTTTTAATGA
The DNA here is from genome assembly GCF_041146395.1 of Eulemur rufifrons. Lineage (NCBI taxonomy): Eukaryota > Metazoa > Chordata > Mammalia > Primates > Lemuridae > Eulemur > Eulemur rufifrons. Next base: position 71,675,431 of record NC_090985.1, read on the forward strand.
CCTGTAAAAATTCTTTATTCTGGATACAAGTCTTTAGATTGTATGTATTGTAAATCTCTTCTCCCACTATCTGTGTCTTTTCACTTTCTTAATAATGTTGTTTGAAGAACAGAGTTCCTAATTTTAATGTATGCCAATTTATCTATCCTTTACAGGACTGATTGCATAATTTACAAGGCTCAGGGCAAAATCATATAAAATGTATAGTTCCTTATTCAAAGTTAGTAAGAATTTCAAGATGAAGACATAGAACATTAAACCAAGCATGAAGCCGTCTGCTCTCAGAGCCCTGTGCAATTATGAGTCACACGAGAAGAAGCCAGCTCTGCTTTCACTTTATGTGTAGTATTTGTTGAGCCTCCATTTAGAGAATCTTTGGCTACTTCAAGGTCAGGGAGATATGCTCTTATGTTATTTTCTAGAAGTGTTATTGTTTTATCTTTTTTTTTTTTTTTTTTTTTTTTTTTGAGACAGCGTCTCACTCTGTTGCCCAGGCTAGAGTGCCGTGGCATCAGCCTCGCTCACAGCAACCTCAAACTCCTGGGCTTAAGTGATCCTCCTGCCTCAGCCTTCCGAGTAGCTGGGACTACAGGCATGCGCCACCATGCCCAGCTAATTTTTTCTGTATATATTTTTAGTTGTCCATATAATTTCTTTCTATTTTTAGTAGAGACGGGGTCTCGCTCTTGCTCAGGCTGGTCTTAAACTCCTGAGCTCAAACGATCCACCAGCCTCGGCCTCCCAGAGTGCTAGGATTACAGGCATGAGCCACCGCGCCCGGCCTATCTTTTATTTTTATAACTCAAATCTACCTAGACTTTATTTTATTTTATTTTATTTGAGACAGAGTCTCGCTTTGTTGCCCGGGCTAGAGTGAGTGCCGTGGCGTCAGTCTAGCTCACAGCAACCTCAAACTCCTGGGCTTAAGTGATCCTATTGCCTCAGCCTCCCAAGTAGCTGGGACTACAGGCATGCACCACTATGCCCGGCTAATTTTTTTCTATATATATTTTTAGTTGGCCAGATAATGTCTTTCTATTTTTAGTAGAGACGGGATTTCGCTCTTGCTCAGGCTGGTCTTGAACTCCTGACCTTGAGCAATCCACCCGCCTTGGCCTCCCAGAGTGCTAGGATTACAGGCGTGAGTCACTGCTCCTGGCCTGGACTTTATTTTTAATATTTTTTTGTATGTGAATGAAGTGAGATGGTGTAAAGATCAACTTTTTTCCAATATGGATATCGAAGTGATTCAAAACTGTTTAACAAAAAGGCCATTTTTCTTTCTCCACCAATCTGCAGCTCCATCCTTGTCATAAATCAAGTGTCATATGTTTACAGGTCTGCTTCTGTGCTCTCTTTTCACTGCAGTGATCTGTTGCTTTCTGTCCCACTACCATACGGCCTTGATTACTGCAACTTTATTATGTCTTAATACCTGAGAGTATGTCTTCCAAGTTAGTCCTCCTTCAAGATTGTCTTGGCTATTGTTTATCCTTTGCATTTCTACAAATTTTAGAATCTGTATGTCAATTACCACTAAAAAAGAACCTGCTAGGAATTGTTAATGAGATGGCATTGAGTTGACAGATTAATTTTGGAGAAATCAAACCTTTATAATATTGAATCTTCTATTTCATGAATGTGGTATATTCCTCCATTTATTCTGACTTCTTTAATTTCTCAATGATATTTTATAGTTTTATTTGTAGAGGTTTCACACATCTTTAATTCATAAGTATTTATGAGATTTTATTTTTGCCTTTGTATTTTTTAATTTTTATGTCTAATTTTTGCTATTATGTAAAAATACTATTGTTTTTCTATATAGATCTTATATCCAGCAAATATATTCCTTTATTAATTCTACTGGTCTATAGGTAGATTTGCTTGTGTTTTCTACATTCACAAATATGTCATCTGTAAATAAAAACAGTTTTATTTCTTCTTTTGTAATCTTCATATCCTTTATTTCTTTTTTTTTTTTTTTTCCTTTTACTTACTACACCAGCTAGAACCTTAGGTATAATGTTGACTAGTGGCATTCTCGTCTCATTCCTGATCCCACCATCATGTTGGCTGTAAGATTTCTACAGATAGCCTTTATCAGATTAAGAAAGTTTTCTGTTTCCTTAGCTAACCATTTTTTTTTATTATGAATAAGTATTACATTTTAGCAAAAGCAGTGATGGATCTATTGAGATAGTCATGTAATTATTCTCCTCTATTTTGTTAATGTGCTAAATTACATTGATTGAGTGCAAAGGTAAATTTGAGACCTAGAATTCCTGGAACAAACCCAACTTAATCATGGTATATTATTCTTTTTATATATTCTTAGATGTGGTTTTTAATACTTTGTTTAATTAATTTTTACTTTTATAATTATGAGAGATTTACTGTAGCTTTTCTTTTTTTAATATCATTGTTAGGTTTCAGTAGCAAAGTTTTAATAATCTCATAAAAGAAGTTGAGAAGCATTCCCTCTTTTTCTATTTGTGGAAGGATTTGGGAGAGATTGATACAACTTCTTTCTTGTTTGGAAGAATTTACTTGTGAAGCCTTCATGAGCTGGAATAGTCTCTGTTGCAGAAGAAGATGTACCGTAAAGCCAATATTATGCTGCTTTACCAAGTATCCCTACACAAAGGTAAAGGGCCAGAGGTCATATTGCATTGCAGTCTTGCCCTATGGCACCCAGCACCAAAACATGACAAAACAGGAAATTTAAACCTGCTATGTGGAAAATTCTTCCATTAGTAGATGACTAGAGTAGAAATAGAGGCTTCAGTTTTTCTCAAAGAATGGTCAAAAGAAGTCTTCTCCTGTCTGGAATACGCTTGATAATGCCCTGAAATTTTATAGTTTATATATGAGAGATTTGATAGAGGTATCACACAAATTGGACAACAATTTTAAAAGTTCATGTAACAATAATAAGTTATAAATATGAAAAAAACTTTCTATACTAGTAATAAAATAACACATTTTGATCAACTAGAGCAACAGTCCCCAACCTTATTAGCACCAGGGACTAGTTTCATGGAGGACAATTTTTCCACAGACCGGGAGTTGGGGGATGGTTTTGGGATGATTCAAGTGCATTACACTCATTTTGCACATTATTCTATTATTACATTTCTTTTTTTTTTTTTTTTTTTGAGACAGAGTCTCACTCTGTTGCCCGGGCTAGAGTGTCATGGTGTCAGCCTAGTTCACAGCAACCTCAAACTCCTGGGCTTAAGCAATCCTTCTGCCTCAGCCTCCCAAGTAGCTGGGACTACAGGCATGTACCACCATGCCCAGCTAATTTTTTCTATATACTTTTTTTAGTTGCCCAGATAATTTTTTTCTATTTTTAGTAGAGACGGGGTCTTGCTCTTGCTCAGGCTGGTCTCGAACTCCTGAGCTCAAATGATCCACCCGCCTTGGTCTCCCCATGTTAGGATTACAGGTGTGAGCCACCTCGCCTGGCCAGGATTTTCTTTAATATTCTTGTGTGTGTATGCCTATGAATGTTATTTCTTTTGTATTTTCATAGTGACAGGAATATACTGAATTAAGTACATACATGTAAATAATGAGCAAATAAGTAAATACTGGATGACTTTGTCTATGAGATAGACAAAGTGGATGGTAGATGGTAGATGACAAAGTAGACATGGTAGATGATCATACCATAAGCTAAGTCTTACTTTTCTTTGTTATTCCATACTACCAGCAAACTTCATAGAGTGTGGGTTTCCCTCCTTTATAAAATTGAACACATCTTCATTGTGGTAACCAGAAAGCATTCTATTCAATTCTGACCACTCTATAATAACAGCTGACATACACAGAATATTTACTATGTACCAGACATTGTTCTATTTGTTTTAATTTTTTTTTTTTTTTTTTTGAGACAGAGTCTCACTTTTTTGCCCAGGCTAGAGTGAGTGCTGTGGCGTCAGCCTAGCTCACAGCAACCTCAAACTCCTGGGCTCAAGCGATCCTCCTGCCTCAGCCTCCCGAGTAGCTGGGACTACAGGCATGCGCCACCATGCCCGGCTAATTTTTCTATATATATATATATATATATTTTTAGTTGTCCATATAATTTCTTTCTATTTTTGGTAGAGACGGGGTCTCGCTCTTGCTCAGGCTGGTCTCGAACTCCTGACCTTGAGCGATCCACCTGCCTCGGCCTCCCAGAGTGCTAGGATTACAGGCGTGAGCCACCGAGCCCGGCCTATTTGTTTTAATTAATTAACTTCCTTGATCCTCAAAGACATCCTATGAGATATGTATTATTGTTAATCGCATTTTATGAAGAATGAGACTGAGTCTTAGAGAGATTGACTAACTTGCCCAATATCACAGAGCTTGCCAGACACAAAGTCAGGCAATCTGGTTCTGCTGTCCACTTTGCTATCTTTTGGGTGATATTTCAGACCAAAGAGATACCCAATAAATAGTAGTCAGTGTTAAATTATGAAAGCTAATCAATTTAATGAATTTGTGTTATATCAGTACTTACTGACTTTTATGTGTTTGTTAATTGTAATTCTTCCATATTTCATAAGCATAGTGTTTTGATTTGACTTTAAAATGAGAAGCACAAGTAAAAAATGAAAGGAAAAAAAAGATCCAAATTTAAAATACTTGAGTGGTGGGTTTATCTTGTAGCATTAGAACAATAGAAAAAGAGAGTATCAGTAAAATTAAAAACTATTTTTCAGATAAAAGATTAAGAGAAAAATATCTTACCATGACTCTATTTATGGATGCTATACATTGTATCTTTGGTGTTTCCAATTTCCTAGCAAAAGATATCTGTACCAAAGTTGTCCTTCTCTTGCTGGAGCACAAGTATGAATAGCTGATTTCAGAAGTCATAAGACCATGTGTTATTTCTGGAAAACTAGGGGCATTACCTCTCACACTGTGATTAATTACTATTCTATAATTATGGAACTATAATCAAAATTTCAAACGAGAAAGGATAATCAGATTAATCATAAAGCACATGATGAAAAGAAAATCCTTAAAAATTAAATTAATTGAGGAAATGAAATCACAGCAGTAATTTTTATTTGTTTTGTAGGTATATCCATAAAGGATAATGGGGTTGGAATACCCTCAAACCATAGACTCAGAGGGATTATTTTAAAATGCCATTTCAGAAATTGAGTTATAAAATAAGTTTATGTTTTTCATAGACAACTTTGAAGAAACAAAAGCAACAAACAAGAAAGAAAAATTTTATTTATTTTTTAATTTTTCATTTCAGCATATTACAGGGGTACAAATGTTTAGGTTACATATATTGCCTTTGCCCTGCCTGAGTCAGAGCTTCAACTGTGTCCATCCCTCATACAGTGTGCACTGCACCAATTAGGTATGAATATACCCATCCCCTCCTCCCCCGCTCCCACCTGCTCGGCACCCGATGAATGTTACTACTATATGTGCACATAAGTGTTGATCAGTTAAGACCAATTTGATAGTGAGTACATATGGTGCTTGTTTTTCCATTCTTGTGATATTTCACTTAGTAGAATGGGCTCCAGCTCTATCCAGTATAATACAAGAGGTGCTAGATCACCATTGTTTTTTCTGACTGAGTAAAACTCCATGGTATACATACATCACATTTTATTATTCCACTCATGTATTGATGGGCACTGGGTTGTTTCCACATCTTTGCAATTGTGAATTGTGCTGCTATAAACATTCTGGTGCAGATGTCTTTTTTATAGAATGTCTTTTTTTCCTTTGGGTAGATGCCCAGTAATGGGATTGCTGGATCAAATAGTAGTTCTACTCATAGCTCTTTATCTCCATAGTACTTTCCACAGAGGTTGTACTAGTTTGTAGTCCCACCAGCAATGTATAAGTGTTCCTATCTTTCCACATCCACTCCAACATTTATTGTTTTGGGACTTTTTTGATGAAATCCATTCTCATTGGATTTAAGTGATATCTCATTGTGGTTTTGATTTGCATTTCTCTGATGATTAAAGATGTTGAGCAGTTTTTTCATATGTTTGTTGGCCATGAGTCTGTCTTCTTTTGAAAAGTTTTTGTTCATGTTCTTTGCCCACTGTTTAATGAGGTTGCTTGATTTTTTCTTCCTGAGTTCTATATAGATTCTAGTTATCAGTTCCATAAATAGAAGTAAAAACAAAGACCATATGATCCTCTCAATAGACACAGAAAACGCGTTCAACAAAATTCAGCACCCTTTTACGATAAGAACACTTAACAAAATAGGCATAGATGGGACTTACCCCAAAATGATAAAAGTCATATATGACAAACCCACAGCCAACATCATACTGAATGAGGAAAAACTGAAAGCATTCCCGCTTAGAACTGGAACCAGACAAGGTTGCTCTCTATCACCACTTCTATTCAACACAGTGCTGGAAGTCCTAGCCAGGGCAATCAGATGAGAGAAGGAAATCAAGAGCATTCAAATGGGGGCAAAAGAGGTCAAACTATTGCTCTTTGCTGACAATTTGATCTTACATCCAAATAACCCCAAAGATTCTGCCATGAGACTACCGGAATTTATAAACAAATTCAGCAAAGCCTCAGGTTACAAAATCAGTCTACAGAAATCAGTAGTATTCCCATATGCCAACAGTCAAACTGAGAACCAAATCAAAGACTCATCACCCTTAACAACAGCAACAAAGAAAATAAATACCTAGGAATATATCTAACTAAGGAGGTAAAAGACCTCTACAGGGAGAACTACAAAACACTGATGAAGGAAATAACAGAGGATGTAAACAGGTGGAAAACCATACCATGCTTATGGGTTGACGGAATCAACATTGTTAAAATGTCTATACTGCCCAAAGAGATCTACAGATTCAATGCAATCCATATTAAAATATCAACATCAATTTTCACAGATCTAGAAAAAATAATTCTACTCTTTGTATGGAACCAAGGAAGACCCCATATAGCAAAAGCAATCTTAAGCAAAAAGAACAAATTGAGAGGCACCAATTTACCAGACTTCAAACTGTACTACAAGGCTATAGTAACTAAAACAGCATGGTACTGGCACAAGAACAGAGACATAGAACAATGGAACGGAACTGAGAACTCAGATATAAAACCATCCTCATATAGCCATCTAACCTTTGACAAAGCAGACAAAAACATACATTGGGGAAAAGAACCCTTGTTCAATAAATGGTGCTGGGAAAATTGTATAGCCACATGTAGAAGACTGAAACAGGATCTGTACCTCTCACCACTCACAAAAATCAACTCATGGTGGATAACAGACTTAAACCTAAGGCATGGAACTGTAAGAATTCTAGAAGAAAGTATTGGAAAAACTCTTATAGACATTGGCCTAGGCAAAGAATTTATGAGGAAGACCCCAAAGGCAATCACAGCAACCACAAAAATAAATAAATGGGACCTGATCAAATTGAAAAGCTTCTGCACAGCCAAGAAAACTATCATGAGAGCAAACAGACAACCTACAGAATGGGAGAAAATATTTGCATGCTACACATCCAATAAAGGGCTGATAACTAGAATCTATATAGAATTCAGGAAAATCAGCAAGAAAAAATTAAACAACCCCATTAAAAAGTGGGCAAGAAAGACAAATTTTAAATTTTTCATTTCATTGCTAACCATAACCACCACCACCCTCATTAGTGCCCCTCCTATCCTGGCTCCAAAAAGAATCAGCAAACACTTATGGCTTCTTCAGGGAGAAAACAAAGGGCTTGTGGAATTCAGCAATATGTAACATTTTCCCTGTCTATCCTACCCTCTTCATCACTTTGTGGAATAACAGAAGGTGGAGTAGGCACAATTTGTGCACACCAGACTCCTGAACTGACATTATACAGGATTTAGACAGGAAAGTGTCTGACTCATGCAATTACTAAGAATTTCCCTTGAATATATGCAAAAGATAATGTAAAGCTTTTCATGACTTGTTAGCTGGGTGAGCAAACCACTTAATTCCACTGAGTTTGTTGTTTTCACACCTACTGAAAAGAAGATAAAAATACTTTCCCTACCTACCTAATCTTATAAAGCTGAAACTTTTGTGTGTGTATAATATATTGTATGCATAATATATTGTAGTACATATATAATACATATTACATATGAAAGAGTTTTAGAAAGGGACATACAAATTTCAGTGATTGTAGATATAAAAACAGACTTTTAAAACATATATTATTATATGAAGAGAGAAGCAAGACCTGTAAATTCTTTAGACCGCCATTATGTGCCTCTTTAGACAAATTACTTTGCTAGTCTTTTTCCTCATTTACTTGAAAGAATGATAATGACAGCTATCATTTATAATAGGGCCCTAGCAGTGTGAAGTATTCTACATCTCGTTTATCATCTCATCTAATGCCTACAACAAATCTTATCCATAAGCAATTTAGGTCTGGCACTAAGGTGATGCAGGTGAGGTACTTGCTTCAGGTATAAGATTAAGGGAGCACCAAAAACTCAGTTATCAAATACATAATATTTTAATGCAATATTTAAAAAAAACAAAAGTAACCCTAATAAATCCATGATAAACAAAATATCAACATTTTCAATAAAGACAGGCAGTCATCTTGTATAACTTTGAGTAAATTACTTCTTTGTGACTCCACTTGTTTATCTAAAATGGGGATAATAATAATACCTATTTCTTAGGGTTGTAGTGAGGATTAATGATTTAGGACAGTGCCTGCTACATTTAAATGTTTGGAATATGTTAAAGTCATTTTGCATTGTCTTTACTGTTTTTGCAACTTTAAATATGAGAAAACGGAGGCTTGGAGGGTTTATTTTTATTTTTTTAGAGACAAGGTCTTACCCTGTCACTCAGGCTGGAATGTAGTGGCACAATCATAGCTCACTGCCCCCTCAGAACTCCTGAGCTCAAGGGATTCTCCCACGTCAGCCTCCCAGCTAGCTGGGACCACAGCAGGTGCTACCACGCCCAGATAATTCCTTTATTTTTTGTAGAGACAGGGTCTATGTTACCCAGTCTGGTCTCCAACTCCTGGCCTCAAGTGATCCTCCTGCATTGGCCTCCCGAAGTACTAGGATTACAGACATGAGGCACTGTGTCCGGCTGAGTCAAAGGGTTTAAAAGGTACTCAATGTTACAAAGCCAGTCACAGGATTCACACTCAGGAAGTTTTACTCAAGAGCTCTTTTCTTAATCACTTGACTACATTGTTTCTCAGGAGAATGTTATGAAACTATGTGTTCATAGAGTGACGTGACTGCACATGTGTGTGCACCTCATCGATAGATGAATGAGTTGTACAATGAAAGGTTTTAAAATCTTTCGAAATACTACTAAGTGTTAACGCCTTGACTTAGATGAGTTTTACTGGATAGGCATTGTTTAGCAAACGGCACAGAAGGCAACAGAAGAAACCTCCTACAGGCAAACTGTGGGACTGTGAGAACAGGGTCTTCACTTCCCTGAAGAGGTTGTAATATTATGTAACCAGTACCTTGTAGATAAGAGGAAAAGCCATCTTTGTCAAGGGTTAGGATTCAGTCAGGATATATTAATAGTTAGGATTCAGCTTTAACTTGTTAGGTTTGCTCATTTGAACTTAGCTGTAGACATTTTTTAAAAATGAGAATACATACGAGTTGTTTGTCAATAGGATAAGTTGGAAACAACACACATGTGTGTGTTTATACATCTGTATCCACAATGTGCAGTACATGGCGCAGAATAAAAAGCACTCATTATTTATGAAGCTTATGACTTTAATTATACCTCTTGGTAAAGCAAACAAGGGATTATTTATATGAGTTTCTAGGTGGGTCACAGTGACACTTTCTAAGAATAAAGCTTAGTTATTTAACTTGTGACTCAGTGCTCTCTATCCTGACTGAAGCTGTGTTATTGCCTCTTAAGTGTTATCCCTCAGCCGGATTTTGGAAGACAATTTAATTCCCTTTATGAATGAACAGGGGCAAATTAGAGGATGCATTTCTATGCTTTGACTATTTCCTCACTGAATGCTAGGATGAGTTAAAGTGCAAAGCCCTGGCGTCTAGCCTTAAATGTAATCCTACACAGTGAAAACTGATATAAGAGAGAGAGCAGTTCCTCAGCCAAGCAATTCAACAAGAGCCACACAGACACATACACACTAACACACAAATATGACAAAACGTGCATAAATAGATGTATGTGATAGTTGAAAAGAGGACCCCTTTTTACAAAATGCTGAAATTTGCATGATGCCTTTTTCACAACTTGCATATATTTCACAACTTCACAACATTATTTATAAGCAGCTGGTTCAACAAATAGAAAATATGCCATTTACCTTCCTTCTATCTGGGATCTGCCACCAACTAACGCTGCAACTTACTGCTTCTGTACCCTATTTTCTTATCTAAAATGGGGTTAATCATAGGACCCATCTCATAAATTTGTTGTGAGGATTAAATAGGATAAAATATGCAAAGTGTTGAGAAGAGAACATGGTACTTAGTAACTGATCAAAAGTGCTACCTCTCCCAATATCACTTTTATTTTAGAAAAAGCCTTGAAACTTGCCAAAATAATGACACCACCTTTAATGATGAGTGTGGAAATGTTCCTTCTTGGATCCAGAGACCCTTATTTTACCCAGCTTTCTAAGGCATCTTTTACATCATAATAAGATAGCGAACATTCCTCTTTCTTTCTTCTTTGTCAACAGTTGCCATGGCCTTAATTATCTGTAAAAAAGCTTTAAAATGGGAAATGCAATGAGGTTTTTGACAGTAAGCATTCTGAGTCTAGAAAATCAGCAAAACAATAAATCAAGCTCTGATATGCAGAGTTTACCATTTTTTGAAGTGTAAATACTCTCACCATGGTCAATTTCAAGTTGTCAAAGTGATGGAAAGAGATGTACTGGACCACATTGTTATGTAGTATTTGCACTAAATAGTCACCATAGACATAGAAAACCTCAAGAGCACATAGCATAGTAAAATAAAGTAAAATATTTAGGAATTGATAAGTTCAAACCATTTATTGTTTTTGTTTTTAATATAATTCATTTAATTGAGGGTTTATATAGTTTAATTTTTAATTATGGCTGTGTTTAACAACTGGCTCAGGAAATTCCTGGAGATTTTACAATTGGGTCTCAGGAACCAGCATGAGATTGCTCCAAAACACCACTGAACTGAGTCATCAAATGGCCAAATGTCACGAAAGTGTGCTGGTGAAGGGAAAACCTGGCTAAGGAGATTATAAAGCATTACAAATCTTATCTTCCTTCAAATTCAAGTGGTACGCTCAAATCCATCAATTTGTGAGAATCAGATGAGTGAAATGGCAGAAAAATATTACTGGCTTAAAATAAGTCAGTCATCTTTAACATTAGAAATGCTGAAGTAATAATAACAGAGCGATTAAGAACTTGGGCCTTGGCATCAGAGAAACCAACATTAGATTCTTAACCCTGTTATTTAACTACCCGAGCAACTGGGAAAGAATCTTAATCATTCTGAAATTATCCATTAATCTTTAAGTGAGGATAATAATGTCTACCTTCCTGGTTTTCTATTATATAATAAAAAATTGACACAATGTTTCCATTGCCAAAGTGTGTTCCACAAAACACTGGTTTTGTTAAATGCCAATAGGTATTAATTTTGGGAAAATTCTGGTAAATAAGTTAGGAAGTTTAAATTTTTCAGGGTATTTAAATAGTTAAGAAAGGCATATAATAAGGAGCATTCCTGAAATGTATTTGCTCATTGGTCTCAATTTGTACCGAGTATCTTGACGGCCTATTTGTTGTATTCTGAGGAAGACACTGAAAAGTATTCACAAAGTGCTCAGCTTAGGGCTGGTGCATGGCTATGTGCTCAGTAAAGGAGAACAATGGTAATTTATTACTAGTAATATTAAAACTAATACTCTGAGCATTATTCTCTATAATATAGAGAGAATATAGAGAGTATATAATACTCTAAGTGCATGATGAAATATGACTTGTTTGTAGCCAAGGTATGGTGGTTAATCAAGGGGGAAAATAAAGGCTTCATGCACAAGCAGATAGGTCGAGGATATTAAAGGCAAGAATTATGTGACCTCTTAACCAATTTTTGTAGGTCCAGATAGAATAAAACCAAAATGAACTGAAAGAGAGTTGAAAGGCTAGGACAACAGTCAACCAGAAAAACACTGAAAGCAGAAGCTAAATGAAACCCAGGATGAACCAAGGGAAGATTCCTTTTAAATGACACATTGAAAAAAGAGAGTCCTGATCCAAAATGAAGACCAAATAGAAGATTCCTGCTTCTCTAGGATATCCTGGCCACGTTATTAGGAAAGATGAATTAAAAAAAATAAATAGTTCCCTGAGACTAAAAGAGTATGGATCAAGCTAGGAAAAGACCCAAAGTCCTAGGAATTTTCAGGCAGACTGATAGACTCCAGCATAAGGGGGCTGGGAGAAGCCTCAAGGCACAGAGAAAGGGAGCAGCCAAGTAGGGTTGGAAAGAAGAAATCTTACTTGAAGGAAACTGGTTTGATATACAGAACCATTTTGCTCCCAGTGAATTAACAAACGAATGAATGAATGGGATTACAATCACAAGGTGAGAGACCTTCTGTGAAAACTGATCAAAAGAAAGGGGCTATTTGAGGAGGTTGCGGCCTCATATATAAAGACCAATCAAAAAAGACTTGGCTTTTTCAGAACCACGGCCAAGAAATAAACAATTTCCTGGCGTGTATACAGTTTGGACTTGCAAAATTCAGCTTATGTGTTAAGATCTGCCAGGTGAGTCTGAGGCCTATCACAAAGGTACATGAAATATGACCTCTCCCAGGACAATAATTACTATCAAGGAGCATTGAAAATTAAAAAAAATAAAAAGGCTGATGAGGCATGTAGATGACGTGCCGATGGCCAATTCTGGAGGAGTCAGGGTACAAACTAGGAGTGTGGGACAATAATCGAGTCTAACTTCTACCATCTGGCATTGCCCTGGGACCCGCAGCAGTTGGTCACTGCCTGTACTAAAGACAGGAAGCCTCTGTTTAAGGATATCAGACTACACATCTTTTACCCTTCAGCTGGACTCGAGAAACTATATGATAATCATCCAAATTCTTAGCAAAAACTTAATAAAAAAACAAACAAAAACAATAAGGAGAAAATATCACAATTAATTCACAATTCTGGGTAACAATTGCGAGTACCCAAGAATCAAGATTAATCTCTCCCATCCCCCCAAGGCGTCCCTTTGATCTACAGTTCAGGATTTCCTTCTGACCTTGTCACTTAAATTGAACTGTAAGACGCCGTGATGCTTAATCTTTCCAAATAAAGCTCTAGTGAGCGCTGACCTCTATGGAGTGTGCCCCGTCAGCACTGTGCTGCCCGGACTGAAATGCTTTGAAAGAAGGACCAAGGCGGCTGGTCGTGCTCACTTCAGTTTGTCAAGGGCATTTATGATATCTCCTCAATTCAAAGTCTTTAGACATTTAAGGGTTCGCAACACAATCCCTTCCAAAGTAAGAATTACTTCATCACACATCCTCTGGGTTCTCTAGGCACAGCTTCTTTTAACTGTCCTGACCACACTGCCTTACTTCTGCCAAGGATGCCACCTTGCCCCTGGCATTTGGGGCTGACCCAGTCTGACAGAAGCAGGGCAGGCTGAAAATAGCAGCAGCAAAGGCAACCAGGGCTCCCCGGCTGCTCTAAGGATGCCTTTGCATTTTTTTCTTTTCTTTTTCTTTTTTAAATGGTGCAACGAAGCTTTACTGTAAGTCTAATGCATCTAAGCAGATATACTGCATATGAAAAATACACACACACAAATATATATATGATTAATCCTAAGTAATATAAATGCATTTTTCTAGTTCCATATCCTGAATTCTTAGCATGTATTCTGCGCTTAACCCAGGTACAACTAACTAGTTGTCTTTTTGCTCTACTGCAATTATTCTTTCCTCTGACAACAAATTTGTACCTCCAGTGCCTGGCATATGGTGATAATTCAATAAATCTTGAATAAACAAATTAATGAATATATACTGTATCAGTCAGGACGGCCTAAGTTATACTGCTGTAACAAGTGACTCCAGTGTTTAGTTCTTGTTTGTGCTTTATGTCCATCAAGGTCAGCTGTGGCTTTGCTTATGTCATTTTTTTCATTGGCCAGGGCAAGTCACATGTATAAGCCTGAGTTCAATGGGTTGGAAAAGTATAATCTGCTTCCAGGAAAGGATGCTGAATATCACAAATATTGACTTCTCTTCAGTGCCTATATACAGAACACACTTTCCTACTCCCCACAGGAGATGCCCTACTTGCCATAGCACCAGGCTCAATATCTATGGGCTGGTGATGGTCTTTACATTGGTCTAGAGACCTACAAACAAATTATCAACCCTGTCTATATCCAACATACAATTGCTGCACAGGATCCGGATACCACAGAAGAGGGAAGAAGGGGAGATACAGTTGTCACTGATCCATAACAGTCTGAAATCCTACTGGGAAGTTATGTAAGGGGCCACTAACCTGAGGGTGGGGAATGTCCCTTGATAATTCTCTGAGCCCACGTCCTGGGAGTGGCTCTACAGTTCATTGTTCTCCATGGGCCTTAGCTTTGCCCTCTGAGACATCTTCCTTTTCCATTATCTTCTTTGGTTACATTTGAAAGGAATATTGGAGATCATGCTTTCATCGGAGGCCAAGGTGAAATCTCAGCCTGCTTTCCACCCATGGAAGTTTAGGGGCCCGAGTATCAAGAAGTTGTAGTGTCTGTTAGTAAAGGTTATGTTTTTTTGTTTTGTTTTGTTTTTGTTTTTTGACGTAATCACCCACTCAGAAACATACTCTGCTTTTTATCTGTTTGATTTCATCAACTCTTTTTGCCAATAGATATGTCTTTCTCTCTGCACTTAATGAGAGTCCATTAATCCTCACAACTGCAAGTGTACCTTGTGACATACAAACTACAGGTGAGAAAAATCTGTGAGATTGCCACTGTCTACTTTTACTTTAACTGAAGATGCTTTGAGTTTAATGTCTAGACACCTCAATTGAATGCTCTCCAGACTCTAAGGAAACTAGTTTATAGACTGTTCTGAACATCAACTTTTGTATTTCTTCTGTTTGAAAGCTCATTTGCAATGCTATCTCCTGAAATGAGACCCTGCTGTTTGATTGGTCTGGCCTATTTTCAGAAACGGGAGACTGGTTTAATAGGATCCTTTGCCACTCAGCTTTGTTTGTTTGTTTTGGTTTTTTTTTTTTTTTTTTTTTGAGGCAAGTTTTCTCTCTGTTGCCTGGGCTAGATTGCAGTGGTACAATGATAGCTGACTGCAACCTCAAACTCCTGGGCTCAAGTGATCCTCCTGCTTCAGCCTCTGGAGTAGCTGGGACTACAGGCTAAGCCACTGCACCCACTTAATTTTTGTATTTTTTGTAGAGATGGGGACTTACTATGTTGCTCAAGTTAGTCTCAATCTCCTGGCTTCAAGCCGTCTTCCTGCCTCTGCCTCCCAAAGTGCTAGGATTACAGGCAGGAGCCACTGTGCGCAGCCAGCACTCAGCTTTTAACTCAATTTTTCTCTCCACAGCCACCAACTCAGCTTTTGGTGTGTGAAACTTCTAGGGAAATTTCAGACAGAGGAATGTTGGGTCTCAGAAACCAATACCACAAAATGTGGCACTTTGACCTGCTGGACTGAAGAAGTCCCAGGGTCTTTCTGGCCTCCCCATAACCCCCACCATCTCTCCCAAAGCATAGGCCTTTATCTGCCTAAGATCCAGACCCATTAAGGGGAACATTTTTTTTTTCTTTCTCTCTTTGTTCTCTTATTCATTAAGGGGAAAAAACGACCAAGAATGTAACCCACACTCTTTTACAAGATAATGTTCCTCAGACTTGTTCAAATTCCAAAGTTAATCTCTGTTTCTGGATTCATTCATTCTCCCTAGACATCCTATTGCCCTTCAACAAGATTTCCCTTCTCCTCCCTCCCATAACCTGCTTATCCAAGCCCCGACTCGTTCTGTAGCCTCAAGATGGTATATAAGCTTCTGTACCTTGGGGGATTGGGCCTTCATTCTGAAGGCTCCCGTGTATACATGTTATATATGTTTGAATGCCTTTTCTCCTATTAAAATAAAAATTCTCACAACTAATGTATAAATTAGGAATTATCTGAATACAACTGTCCCTTAACAAACAGGAAAATCGAAACAAAGAAAACAAAAGATTTCCTGAAGTGCTTCAGGAAATCAATGGCAGGACCCTGTCTTCATTCGCACCATTTAGAACTTGGATATAAGTTTAACCCACTCTTTCTCTATCATGCTTTTATATGGGGTGCATTTACTATGTGGTGAACCTAGGGAGAGATGTTTCAGTTGCAATTCAAATTATATTACAGATTCAAAGTATACAATATACAATAAGGCCCTTAGTTCACTATGCACTTCCAGAACCTGAATTTAAGGGGCCATAACTGGTAGACAATTATAATTAGAACTGAAGCTAACAATATCCATAGGATAATTCTCAGTGTTTATTCAAAACACTAGTTTTGTTGCCCTTGTGATCAACCAGTGTTAATGCATTCAACTTCTAATTTCTTGCTTGCCTCTACTGACAACCACAATTAATTTAAGAAATTTATACACACACAAACACACACACATATATACATACATATACTGGATATGGAATTTATAGAGAGATCTCATGAATTTTGAGCAAATTTATAAGGAAGCCAAAATATAGATAAAATCGGTTCAAAAAAACAACATGTGCCTCACCCTACTTTCAGTTTTGTGCTGTAAGTTGTTGGAAGTGACTAGGATCCAATGGGGAAGCAGCTCTTTCTCCAGATAATTTGTCTTACCTAGGTTGACCCAGTGGAAAATAAAATTATACAGTATAACACAATAATTGAGGAGATTTTTTTTCATGTATAATATTTCAAAACTCTTCTATTTCTATTATTTTCAGATTCTCCTTGGAGTGAAATACTACATAAGATCTAAAGTATAGTGAATATATTTAATAAATGATCATTTAAACTTTGAGCATGTTTGAAGAACTTTTTAGAAAATGTTTTCTCTAGAGTGAAACTGAACCCCATTTTTTGCATATTGATCTTTTTTTCTAAGTTGTTATGTTATCATTCTAATTTAACTGATTTTAATATTCAAATTATTCCTGAATCATTCAATTATCAAACTTTATGAGGCACCTACTATGTACAAGTCTCAATTAGACATGCTGTAAATATTTTTAACGATGAGGAGATGATAATTCCTAAATAAGGATTCACTCCCAAAATTGTCTTTCATAAGAGTAAAGACTTAATTTTTAAGAGAAAATTAGTCATTTATTTAATGAACTGGGAAAACTTCAATTTGGTTAATATTCCACTGATGAGGCAACTTTTAATAAATTGTTATTGAACCCAACTGGGGCCAGCTCACCTGGCGCAGGAAAGCCAGATATTGAAGCTGAGAGCAGTGGGAGAAAGAGGCATTTTTATTGCAGAGCACCACGCCAGGAGAACAAGCAGCCAACACTTAAAATTCAAATTCCCAATGGCTGACAAGTTAATATTGTTAAAGGTAAGGGTACATTTTAGGCAGTCCTGGCCCCAAAAGGCCAGATATGCTGAAGTGGGGAGGAGAGCATAGGTAGATTCAGAAATTCTTGGGTTAGTGAAAAGGAATGTTAAAATGAGTGTGGCAGGCCCTTCAGGGGGAAATTTGGAACAAAGAATGGCAGTCAGAGTTCAAGTCCTCAGTGCCCCCTTATTTTTATTTTCCATTCAGTGAGGCTTTCTGAGTAACTACTCAAAAACTTATGTTAGGACGCTGTCTTTTAGTTTCCAAGGGAACCAAAACGCCTCCTGACTCTGGCTACCCGGAAAGCCAATGTTCTCATCAGTTGCCCATTCACTGTTTCAGGCTAGTCAGGTGCCCAGAACTTCCCCTGAAGGAACTCAAGATCTTTCTTTAGTTCCATGCTGGCGGGGGAGGGGAAACAGGCCCCTCAGAGGAGTCCCTGCTTGGTCTCCATCTTAACATCAGGTTAAGTAGTCTTAAACAGTCTTAGTATTTTGTAATGTGTTTCTGTTAGGTGGATAATGAGGGATTCCTGGTCTCCTAGGGACAAAAGTGGGTGCTGTTGCCTTGGTGCAATTGCCCCACCTGTGAAGAAGGACAAAGGTGGGCCCCAGGCCCCCACCTTGGTCCTGCTCCGACCCTAATCCTCTGCCCAGTGACTGCCATACCTGGGGGAGGAGGGAATACTCTATGAATCTGCCAATCATAACTCAGTGCGCCAGCTGCAAAAGAATGCAGAGGACTCTCTAGCCCACAGGCCAAGCAGCATAGGTGCCATAGAGTCCAGAAATTGACCTAGAACAGTCTGCATGCCTAGTAATGCAACTCCCAACTGTCCAATCAAAGTGGTTCTATGGTGACCTCTGAACCATGAGGGAGGCCCCAATCCAGGCACCATAAAACAAGATGCAGACCATAACCAGTCCCTTTTTTGGCCCCTTCCTTTTGTTCTCTTTTCCTGCGTGACAATGGATGTAGTCGTCGTCTGTGGCCTATGCACCATGCTCTGTAAACCTATATCTTGTTCTTGCTCTATAATCCTATCTTTCTCTCCTCAATAAACCTCCTTTTCGTGCTTGCCTTCCTTTGGTGTGTATGGTCATTTTTTGGCCATTAGCACACTAAGAACTGACATTTTCACACTGAAACCTGACATATTCACCTAAATTACCGTAAGTATCTTAAAAATGCCAAATGCTACAAAAATTGTAATTCTTTTGACTGCTCTGTTCATCTACATCATAATCTAATTTTCTTACATAAATTGGTATAGATCACAGCCTGGATTCTTATCTGTCTCCCCTTATTACCAAGAATAACTCATCATTTTTTCCTACTTGGCCTGCAAAGAAAAGACCTTCTTGCTTTAGAAGTAAAAAGTATTACTTTTTGTATTTTGTTTTATCAAAATACTAAAAATATTCCATCTTTATAAAAGCAAGGTTTTTGACAAGTCTTTTTTTTCCCTGGAGTAAAGAATAGATATGTTTTATACAAGCTTAGCTTTCTATACTTATTTTCACAGAACCGGTATGTTGCATAATAATCCTAGATTTCCTCCCATCACCTGTCCCAATAGGTACTTTTCTCATGACTTATTTCTCCTGGTTTCTATTTCTTAGTCTCCCATTTAAGGTGGGGCCAACAAACTACAGAAAATTTAGGTTGTGAAAAGCAGGAAATCCTGTCAGTACTTAAACACGTCTATTAAATATGCCCCTACTTGCTCCTCTTAATTTATATAGCACTTGCTTTCAAGTTGTTATTGGGAAGGTATTTGGGTAATTTTATTGCTAAAATTGTACCTTGAGATTTAAAACAAAACCAAATCCATGTGTGGTACAGAAAAGGGAGAATACAAAATCCATTGATATAACAACGTAACTCTTTTATTTGAGAGGGTATTTTCAAATTCTGTTCAATTCCATGAGAATTCCTTGAGGGTTTTCTAGGTAAAAAATCAGTCCACAGGCTCAACCAGGATTACAAAACCATGCTTCCTGTTCTCATATTAATTTTCACTGAACTTACATATGGCATAAAACTTCTAAATTTGTGTAAACCTTTCTTCTAAATACTGTCTAATAGATGCTTCCATTATTATTGTCTAGGACAGTGTAGTGGTGGAAAACCTCATCTTATATTGACATGAAAGAACACATGCACAGAATCTACTAGAAAGGAAAATATGAAACAAAATTCTGGCTGTTAATTTATCTTAAAAATTATATTTCAGAAGTTTGGACTCAGTCGAGGGGCTGCACTTGGAGATCTGAAGGTGAGTTTCATTACTTTATCCTGAAAGATTCCTGGTTAACACAAAATTGATATTAGAGCGAGATGTTGTAAGTGACAAACACGAAAACATGAACTCTGTTTTCAGATCCTAAATGTTCTGTAGTTTGTTGGCCCCACCTTAAAAGGGAGACTAAGAAATAAAAACCAGGAGGAATAAGTCAGGAGAAAAGTACCTATTGGGACATGAGAAATTAACTCAATCAAGTTGCCATGAAAAGTAAAAAAGATCACTTTATCACCATTTTCAAAGATGGCAAGTCTTCTTAGGGTATGCTTATGTCAGCTGGTTTAACAGCCACTGTATCTTGTTACGTAGGCCATGTTACCACTGAGGTTAGAGCATTAGGAGACAGAAGAAAAAAATATCAGGATGTTGGAGCATGTTAGTCATTTCTTAAAGCTTTTAGTAAAGTCCTAAACAAGGTAAATGCCTAAAAACAGACACATATGGAAACAATAAGCATGCAGCCATGCTAAGGGGAGTCCTTGTTGCTAGAGGCCAGACATGCAAGACCTCTGAGAGTCAGGTAATCACAGACCTTGATGAATTGAAAAAGCTGAATTTTCTGACCCAAGTTATTTAAAGATGATATATGCACAGACAGGGAAGCAGGAAGCACAGAGAAATAAGATTGGAACACAGGAAAATCCAGAGAACTGGGTGAATTCTATTTCTCAGGTGCCTCCAGACACTTTGATGAACATTCTCAGCCCTCAGAAAGGGATAATTGTCTTCATTTTAAAGCACAATCTCATGGAATGAAGCCTGGGTATAAGGTGTGTTACAACCCAGCCTCATCAGTGTAGCCCACAGGTCTGTATTAATATTATCAGAACAAGATGAATGTTAAGCTAAGGGTAAGGGTAGTGGCCAGTTGAAAAACAGCAGATATGAGGTAGGGTTCAGATTCAAGTATCATATCTTGGCTTTGGTTTCCAATCCACAGGGTCTCGAGAATTCAATTCAGTCACCAGTAAGGTAAGACATTAAGGAACATTAAGGAAGTTGGAAAACCAGATAAAACCTGAGGCAGATAGCCAGAGGCCTCTGATTGTTCAAACCTGAGGCCGTCTCCAGGCTTCTGAACCTAATAGTTAAAACAGAATGTTTGCCAGAACAGGAATCCTCCCAAATGCCCCTCATCTTGCAGGCCATAGCAGATAGTTGAAAAACGAGTTTCAACTGGAAGTGAGTAAAACTGGAGTGAAACTGGAAGGGAGTGAAACTGGAAGCACCCAGATTGGTTGGGTAAGAAATTCACTCCTTTGCCAGGGCAGGGTGTGTCTGTTTTCCCCATCCAAGGGGACATGGTACATGCCACAGACTGGAGACCTCTACGTGTTGTTCAGCCTTCTATTTTCCAAATGGGAACTTTCGTTAGGGTTTTGTTGGATGGGCTTATCAGTAATTTAAGTTGTTAAATCTTTATTTGGACTAACCAAGGGTAAATGTACGTACATCATTCAGAGATCTTAAACTTGGAATTGGATGCAGTAACTGGTTGGGACTTCAAGTTGCTTCAACTTGTGGTATGGGTGAATGCACTTTCAATTTTGCACATGGCAAATGCAGGAATTTTTGAAATTGCATGTATTAGAAAAAAGATAGAGAAAAATTTTGTGTAGCTAAGATATACAACGTAGTCAGCACCTCATCTGTTGTTTCTTCCACCCAGCACCCATTCTCACTTCTGCTGATAATAGAATCTCTTCAACCAAAGAACATTTGTTTAGATAATAGCCTCTATAAAAATAATTGCCTAACATTACAAATAAGTAGAATATAGCTTGTAAATATGAACTAGACCCCACACAACTAAAAAGGGTGTAAGAAGTAACTCTAATGTGGCAGGAGTGTTTGAGTCTTCCCCAGGTACTCTGATTCCACTATACGTCTATATCGACAACCTCAAAGATTAATGTTATTTATGTGAACAATTTATGAACATGATCTTTTGTTTGCAGACTAATATCTGGACCATTATACATCTTTTACAGGCATGTATTTCAGATATTTGAAGTAGAGATGGCCCACAGCATCCCTGCCTCAGAAATGGGCACATGACTCAACTTAACCACATAATCCAAGGACATCCAGAGATTTGGTTTAACTCAAACTATGCCAGGTTGGGTCCTCCTCCCCACTTTTCTTCCAAAGCAATAAGGAAAGACATCCATTGTCTTGCAAGGATGTTGAGCTGGTAAGAAGTATATCTGGGACTACTGGCAGCAATATTACCTGCTGTATGGAGAAAGCCTAGCCACCAAAGGAGAAAGAGGCCAGACAATCACAGCATCATTTGAAACCCTGCATCTAGATATATGGCTAAACTCAGTTGCATAAGCCAATCAAGAATTCCATTTATGTATTTATTTAATTAATATTTGATTGCCTTGTTTCAGTTTTATTTTTTGCTTAAATTACTTTGAATTCTGTTACTGTCACTTGCAACCATGAGAACCCTAAATAATAAATGACAATTCCTTGAAAAAGAATTTAAAAAGCTTGTGCTATGGAACAATGCGGAAAGAAGTGTACATCTTGCTGGTGTGTTAGATGCCATCATGAATGGGTTTTTTTATACCTTTGTGGAATTTTCCATTAAAAGAATTTGGAAAACTTTATTGAAATCAGCAAGACAAACAGCTTGAGTAGCTATCTATCAGTGTAGGTGATAAATCCTTGGTCTGGCTGTTTCATTAGATAAAAAGAATAAAAATCTTTGACTGAATCATCATAATATGCTAATTAATTTTTAAAATATTTATTCATCACCCATTAGGTGTCAAACATTGTGCTACATCTGTTCTATGGGAAGAAATTTGTGAAAAATGAACCTCTTCTGTGCATTCAAAGAACCAATAGCCCAGATATATGAATAATAGACTCTATATCAGCCAGGTGTTGATATAGAGTGAATGTGTCCATCGGTGATCAGTTGCAGAGAACAGAATTCACACTAGCTGGTTTAAGCAGGACAGAATATTGACAATGGATCTTATAATTACCAGATAGTAACATACAGTGAATGTATCAGTCAACGTTCAGTTGCCAAAAAAAAAAATGTTTTAAGTAGAAAATGACTTTCACAGGTTGCTAAATGGCTTTCAGAATCAGCAAGGTGGTTGAAGAAACATACTCTGGATTCATTTTTCAGATACTCTTCTGTGATCATGCTAAATGGGAGAGTAACAGCACCAGAACCAAACCTTCATGGCAACATTAAGGGACCCGTGACAATCGTGTAGTGCTATGATCAGGAAGATGCTTCTGCATCCAGCTCCCAACCATGCAGCACCTGTGTCTTCTGTGTCAGAAAAATGGATGCCCCACATCCTGCCACTCAACCCCCATGGACCACACAGGGCCTTGTGCCCTACCAAGGCTGCCACTGAAAACCACATGGCTCTACAGGCAGCAGAAGCAGAAACGGGGAAGCATGGCCTCTACCTTACTTCTGCCTTTCAGAGGGGGTGTTTCTGACCAGCCATACCTAAATCACATCCAGAACTCTAGCTGCAAAGTTTCATTAAAAACGTAATTTTAGTGTTTTGGCCTCTGCTGTACAAGAAGGCCTACCAGAAAATTGTTGGACTAAATACTGAGTGCCAATCCACCGCATGCATGACAGAGAACGCCACCACTGTGGTTTGTTAAGTTGGGAGGACAAAATCCTGGTTTTTAAAAAATCATGTTTCAGAACACTTCTTTGGTATTTAGAAGATATTTGCATGTCTGCTTTGGGCTACTGATGCTTGCTTTTATTATAAAAGCCAGAGTAATAGTTTTCTGTTCCCTCACAGACATTTTAAAATTTAAAATAGACAGACATTTTAAAATTTAAAATAGAAGGACTGTGTGGTCCCTAGTTATTTGTTGCTTAATTGATATGGCCACTCAACTCAATGCAAGACTTCAATGGCCAAATATGCTTGCTAATTTGCTATTATTTTTTACTTCAGTCAGTTAATTAAAATAGATAAAATTGCGCTGGGAAACGGATCAAAAGTGGTTGTAAGCAACTTGCCAATAGCATTATGTGTACGTAAAATTAGTAAAAAGCAAAATGAAAACATGAAAATGTAGTCTTAAATTTTCTGACACTGTTTTCATAAAATACTATAACAGGGATACAATTTTTTCAGAAGTACAGACGATCCCTGGGTTATGGACAAGATATATCCCTGAGAATATCTTTAGATCTGATTTGTATATAACTTGGATCCCTGATGACTCATATACGGTAACAATAATAATAATTGTGCTATAGTGGCTCATATGTGGTAATAATAATAATAATTACAATGTAATATTGTAATAAAAATAATACCCCTGTACTATAATAGTAAGTTACAGAAACTATTGTGCTCTTTCTTTTAATTCAAATAAACAGAATATAAAAACAAACTCATACAAAAAGTTTAGAGAGAAGACATTTCAAAAAAGACTATTAAAAGTTAACATTCACCTAATGTTGCATCAGTATCTTGCTTACTGGAAGGAGCATTTTTGAGGCAAGAAAGTAGCTGACATTAATCAGAAGGTGACGATGGAGATGGTGCTGGAGAGTCAGGATTTGATTCTGTTTTGGAGGAGGGGAGCTCACCACTGAAGTTGGTTTCTTGAAAAAGGTATCTAGGGTTTTTTGCACATCCTTTTTCTTCTTTTCATCATAAATGGCCTGGTGGTAACTGATGTGCTCACTAAATGCAAGGTAGACTTTTGTAAATCACGTGATGTTTGTAAATCACTTGCCCCTCAAGCTTAGCAAATCCTGCTTCAGTGACATGAAAAGCTTCAGCTAATTCTTTTGCCATAAACTTTCTTGGCTCTGGATCTTCCAGTTCTTCATATTCTTGTGTATCTATCAGCTGCTTCTCTCTCTGTGAGACTAGACACCAGCGTAAAAAGGTTGCACCAATGAACCACTTACCCTATGCAGACTTGTTTACATGTGTGGAAGAAACCTGTTCTGGAATTATTAATTTAATTATTTAAAATTATCCTTATAGGGAGCCCTGGTAGCCTGTTCCTAAGTACGGAATGCTGTAAGTCAGTTCATTTGTAACCTTAGGACTTCCTGTTTTATATATATATATATATATATATTTAAATAATTACATCCCTGTATCAATAACAATAGATTTTTTTCCTCCAAATTAAAAAAAAATTAGAGAACACTAATTGTTTTTTTCAGAATAGAATTACTCTGCATAGAGGCTGTAGCAGTTGACAAATTTGTTATATTAATGTGAAATCATAGCAGAGAATATTCCAAACTGTAGTTTTGGACTGGTTTTATTTTGATATTTCTTTATGTGAGCTGCTAATGGCCTCTATTTTGAGAGATGTAGAAGTTAAACCACTTTTTCATAGATTTTATTTGTTTAGTACTAGTCAGTAAATGTCCTTTTCATTTTTTTTTAAAGGGTAGGCGAGTATCCTAAGAGTAAGAGAACAATAGAATACTTTTTGGCTTCGTAAGAATTTAGAATATAAATGTTGGTGGTGGGTGAAATTAGGTATATTCCACAAGCATCTATTTAACCAGTGGCTTTATTTTGGGGCCAAACAACCATTTCAGAGGAAGGTCTCAAAGCTTTGTCTTGAAGGTTCAGAGTGATTTGAGCATACTCGATGAATGGGTGTGTTTGAAATAGGGGCAGTTGGTTTCCAAGGTTACCAGGGGCCCTAAGAAGAAACTCATCACAAGAAAGGGTCTTGTCTGGGCTGATGGCCTGAGTTCTATGTCACTGTTTGGGTGTCAGAGAGGAGAACTGGAAGAGCAGTGTGGCTACACTCAATTTAACATGCCTCGAATAAAATGACTGTATGTTTGAAACACAAGAGCTGAGCACTAAAAGCAATCACACCTGGAAATTTCAACCCACTCTGGCATGGGATATTATAGTTCAAGTATTTCTTTGGTGATAGAAGATCCCTGTGGACACTGAGAAAGTATTGCAACATAAGAAGAACTTGGGTAGAGAACTGGCCATACTTCCTTGTTTCTTTGCCTTTGAAACTAGAAGTGGATCCTTTGACCTAAGTAAGCACTTTGGAAAAAGAAATATATTCCTCAAAAGAGATGCCTAAGTCATCCCCTGAACTACTTAGGTCCAATTTTTAAGAGGCATGGATGAAAACTCATTATTTTTTCAGAGTGCAGCCAAGGTTAAAAACCACTGAGTTAGATCACAAACTAAAACAGTATTATATGCTTTCATTCCTTGTCTTTTCTCCACAAGCCTGGAATCCTTCTCAGGTGCTAGATGAACTCTGGGCTTTGTCTATGAATTTGTATGAAAAATTTAGCTTCTTTCACATACGCTTATATTCATTTACTCTCTTGTTCAACATTCAATAAACATTATTAATACTTATCCCACATCCTCAACTAGATACTTAACATAATGACAAGCAGAATGCAATCTCTAGCCCTCCAGGAACCAAGGTAATTGCTTCCAGCTACCTTCAGTGCTAGATGGAACTACACACCCATTATCTCTCTCAAACAGACCTTATCAGATATTTTAAAAAGAAAATCAGTTGACATAAAGTTTATTCCTAAGTGCTTTTTTCTTCAATAAATGTAACTAATTTCTCATGAGATTCTCAGCATTTCCTGTTTCACCCAAGTTTGGAATAACTTGAACTCAGATGACCCTTGTATCCCAGTATATTCTCACTTTTGTCTATCTTAGTTCAGCATAATCAGAAAGACAAACAGAAAAAAAACATGCTTATTCACATTTGTTTTAATCTCAAGAAATATTGAGGCTAAATTTCTTTATTCAAAAGCAGCTTACTGCTCTTTCCTAGGTAACTTTATTATATTATGTTTTAGTATTCTAAAAAAGAGAAAAACTGCTTCTAGAGCTTTTGATTTGGAGGCCATTGTTTGCAGGTGATTTTAAAATGTATTTTTAAAAAGCCCCATTATGTTTCACTAAGGACAGTTTTCCTGGTTTCCATAGTGATATTCAAAAACGAGTGTAGGTGCAATCAGAGAGTGCTTGCATTAATAGGTGGTTTAGCATTTCTGTTGAATATGAAGTTTGCCCAACATTTTAGAATAATTGAGCTATTTTTTAAGTTTTCATTCTTTAATGGGTACACTTGACATCAGATGTCTCCTTTACAAAATGAGTAACAAAGCCCACTTTGCTTGAAATTTAAAACAGTTTCAAAGATATTGAAAGTTATTCTGGTCATATCCTGCTTTTTAAAAGATCATATGAATAATTACTTCAGGCAATTACTCAAAAAACGCATTTTAAATAACTGTGTTCCATGCCATAACAGGAAGAGGGAAAGAGATGTGTGAGCAGACACAAGATGGGGTAGATTCTTGCCCTCAAAGAGCTTACATCATTTTCAGTCTATTGGTGGATCCTAGACAGTGGTTCTGTTTAGAAGTTAATTTCCACTATGGTAACAACCAAAGTCAACATCATGTATAAACCCTATGAAATAGAGAGTAAAAAAATAGTTGAAGTAGCTCACAAAAAGCCCTCAAGATGCCCTTTTTCTCTTCTGTGTGCCCTGTGGAATTCACTCACTTAGGAGTCAGACACCTGTTGGGTTTAATGAATTATTATTTAATTATTTTAGAAGCAAATAGAATCAACAAGATGTGTTATGGCATTTACTCAGCAAACAACTGTTTCCCCAGCTAATCTCCTAGGATTCTCATGCATTACATGAACAATAGCCCTTTAGAAGAAAAGTTTAAAAACAAAACAAAACAAAATTTAAAAAATCCTCCAACTGCCTATATTAGCCAACTAGGAGAAGAATACATAGTAGCAGATTAGCAGAAGGATCTTGAGCAGAAGGATCTTTAAGCCACAAAACAAATCCAAATAAATTTAAAAGGATGATAATTATACAGGGTATATTCTTTTACCACAATAGAATTAAATTATAAATCAATAACAAAAAATATTTGAAAAATACCCAAATATTTGAAAATCAAATAACCTATGGGTCAAAGAAGAAATCACAAAGAAAATTAGAAAATATTTTGAAGTAAAAGATAATGAAATACAACAGATCAAAAACGTGAGATACAGCTAAATCAGTGGTTAGAGGACATTCATAGCTTTAAATGCTTATATTAGAAAAGAAAAAAGTCTAAAATCAGAGATCTATGTTTCTTTCCACTTTAAGAATCTTTAAAAAAAAAAAAAAAAGCAAGAACAAATTAAACCCAAAGTCAGTAAGAAGAAGGAAGATAAAACCAGAAATCAATGAAATAGAAAATGGACAAGTTAAGAAACCCTCTAAAAGAGGAAATAGTTTTTTTGAAAAGACCAATAAAATTGAAAACATTGTGATGTCATTTTTATGTTTGACTTTTAAAATTTTCAGGTATTTTAATTTTTATGTCAGTTAGATTAACACTTCATGACCATACTTTTCTCACATCAGTGTGTAGTAATTTTGTTACTAATAAAAAAATTACCAAAATTTTAAATGACTTTTTTATGATTAGAGCTTATTCAAATTTATTCCTATAATATTCTCACTAAAACCCATTAGTATATGCTTCCCTGAAAAAGAGGAAAAGAATGACATCTTAAGTTATACTTTGAGAATTGTATATAACCAGAGATATCCCAGGCTGGGCATGGTGGCTCACGCCCATAACCTCAGCAGTTTGGGAGGCCACGGTGGGTGGATTGCTTGAGCCCTGGAGTCCAAGGCTGCAGTGAGCTATGATTGTGCCACTGCACTCCAGCGTGGGCAACAGAGTGATATCTTGTTTCTAAAAATAAGTAAATAAATATAAAATTAAAAAAAAATAGACACGCCCATAAGAATATGTCTCCTATTGGAATATCACTTGGCATGCTTGTTGAGGTAGTGGGAAAAAATTTGAGACTCATTAAAGTGGCCTGGCTAATGAAGTCCCTATGTTAGAACATGAATATTTGTCAAAAAAAATTACTTGGAATAAAATCACAGAACAATGATCACAGAACATGATCAAAGGGTTGAAGAAAATCATGAGTCAAAGTCTATTGGCACACACACCCATTCCTGTGTGAGAATCCATCAGATCCCAGTCCCAAGCTTGTAAAAGAGTTATTTCTAAAAATAAACTCTGCTCTTTTAAGTTGAGAGAAATGTTTTGTGTTTTACGTGGGTCTTTCTGAAAACTTCAGATAGAGGATTTATAAGCAGTGTCAAAACCTTTCAGGGTAACATCAACAGAATTACATTTCTTAAATAAATGTTTCCTTTGCTTCATTCCTAACCATCTTCCCTATATTTCTAGTTGCTTTTTTTTTTTTTAATAAGGAGAGACCATGACTATCTTACCTATCTAATGTAGAAGTATGGAAGTAAAATTAGTCCTATGTCTGGGCAAGCATTTGGTAAAATATGTTATTAGAAAAAATTGTCAGTCCTTCTAACATTATGGCTATTTTCTAGAATGTATGCATCTTTTATTCATGTGACAACACATTTATGGAGTGCCTACTATGTACCAGCAGCTGTTTTAGGTACTTGGGATACATCACTGACAAAACAGATTTCTCTTTTTGTGGGATTTGAGATTAATTTTCTCAATGCAAAGTTCCAATCATTTTATAACTGTGTTTAAAAACTTTCAGTAGTTTCTGAGTTTCTGCTAAGTCTTCCATTAAGACAGTCCATAATCTGGTTTAAACTACGTTCCCATGTTTGTCTCCTGGGTTTCATTTCCCTTGGGATGATTTTACACTCCAATCAAACTGGGAGAGCCTTACCTTTAGGTTCTTACCCACCTGGAATGCCTAGGTGCCTTCCTTTATTGCTATCTTCCTCTCTCCTTTCAGTCCACCTTATTTTTTCTCCTCCCTCTTTATCTTCCTTGTGACCCTCTCTCCCTTCGTATCTACCTACTCTCCTGCCTCAGCAAACATTCATAGAGTACCTACTATGTGCCAGGCACTGTGCTAGATGCTGGGGAGATAAAGGCAGTTTTCTCCTGTTTCTACTTGTTGAAATAGAAACAAGCAACGCTTGGATTTGAGGAACTAGTCTAAGCAACATTCCTGAGTGTGAGACAGGATGATGTCACTCAAATGTCCCTCAGCCCGATTATCGGCCATTGTCGAGCTATAAACTCAGGAGTTTGTTTGATTTTTAATCCCTGGCACCTGGCACATTCCCTGGTATATGGTTGATGTTCAGTGAATAACTGTTAAATGAACGAATGAGAACTACAAATAAGCCCATAAAATGCAAAAGACAACAAAATATTTGAACTGCCCAGGATATTTGAAAAGAGGGAACTTGGAAGTCCTGGAGTTGGAATGATAAAATCAGTTGCAATCCGAGCTTCAAATATTGTTGGGTTGTTACTCGTCTTTGGACTATCCCCAAGTTTGGTAAGATATGAGAAAGAAAATGTATTTATTTTAAAGATATATTTCTTGAATCCAGGGCCCCCCAATAAATGTATCCTTTCAGATGCTCTTCCTTTTATTAGGCAATGAAATTCACATCCATTTCTCTTTTTCACTTATTTGCCAGGAAACTCAGCTAGATAGCGTTCAACTCTCAACTACGCTGAGCCTCAACTATAAATGCAGATGTTATCACTCTCATTAGGGTATAGTTGAGACAAAGTGTGATCACTTAAGACAAAAGCACTACACTGGCCCAGTTACATAGGAGGCACTCAATAAATGCAGTTACCTTAAATATTCCAGGGACCTTTTATACTTCTGGTTTCTAGAAATAGGGTTAACTTGTTATGGATCCTGGCATGCTAGTGGTGTGGTCTCTGGATCCTAATCCTGGCTCTGTCAATTATGGAAATTTCGGCAGGTTACTTAACATTTCTCTGCTTATTTCCTCATCTATAAAATAGGGATACTATTAGTATTTACCCCATAGGGTTGTAAAAAAATAAATAAGTTAATAACTATAAAAGACTTGTATACATGCCCAGCATATGGAACGCATATGGTAAACATTAACTCTTACCATATTCTTGGTTGTAATCAACACAGAGCCTTCAAAGCAAAATCATAGTGATTAGGAGCCAGACCGCTTGGGTCAAACTGCTTGGAGGTACATTGTGGATCTACCACTTCCTAACTTCCTTTGTGAACTCCAGCAAATGAATGTCTCCAAGTTTAAATTTCCTCCTCTCTAAAATGAGAATACTAATGGTTCCCCTGTTGTAAGGTTTTGTGAGGTTTAAATTCAGTAACTGATCTGACACTTAAAACAGGATCTGGCACATCCTCATCACTTCATAAATATTAGCCCTTCTTATGAAGAAAAAGTTCATAACTCAAGGTGCTCACAGTCTAGCAGGAGAGGGAGAAAGAGATGGAACAAATAATCACAACATATAATGGTAAGTGCTGATGGACATAACTATAATGCTTAATGGGAGTATGAGAGGTTCCTTTATGTGGAACTTTAAGGAAATTATCACCTAATTGATAGTTAACCAAATATACTGGGTTTACTACAATCACTTAATTACCCGATTGGGATAACAAATATTAATAAAGAAGAGGAAACCCTACTAGAGAAAATAAGTATTCTCTTAATGAGATGTCTTTGTTTTGATCACAAATGACATAGATGCATTCCATTTCTTCTACATTTCCTAAAAAATTATTCAACTGTGGTAATAACAGTGAATCTGGCTCTTACTTCATAAAGGCAGAAAATATGCTTAATTAAGAATGCAAATCACAACAGCCCCCCCCCCCCGCCCCCCCCGTAACTGTGCTATTGTCACAGCTTGCTTCATACCTCTTCTACCAGCACCTGGTAATTCTTTGTGTATTTTTGTACTCCAGGGGAAGTCATTGCCGTTGTCTCAGGCTATGTCTAAATAGGTTACACGCACCCAAGAGTTCTGTGCTATTTCTTCACAACTCATCAACTCCATCTGTCTACCCTGTTCCTTTTGTTCTTTCTAGTTTTTTTTTTTTCTATAACCATGCCGAGAAAGATCAAAGAGCAGATTTCCACTTTGTATGAGCATATTATTGGGGATGTTTGGATATAAGCTAAGAAGGCTTAAACCAAAACCATCAGATCCTAAGTAAGCTTGACGCACGCATGTATGGGTCTGCAGCGACAGCTCAGGTTTGTCATTAGATGAAGTAACAATTAATGCACTTGGTTCTGTGAACATGCTTATTGGCAGAAAATTCTGGTTAATAGAATTCTGAGCATGTAAAAATATATTTGGTTCTATTCTTCTGCTTGTCACTTAGTTTTCTTGATGATCTTCAGTTCAGATTTGGATTGAAATATATTAATATTTTTCTTATCCTGTCTTTCACCTTAGAGAGAAATGTATTTAGGTCATTAAGGTCCGATTTTGGATCAAAAGTTTAGTTTATTATATCTCAAACATGAAACAGTACAATTAATCAAAATATGAGCCTAAACTACTGACACAGTTTTGCCATCTTAATGGTAGCTTGTTTATGCCAGCAGCTAAGACACCTGGAGAGCAAGTGGTGATGAAATCGTGAAAGGCGTTTTCCACAGCTTGTTGAGACTTGAATATTTTTCCTTACAAGAAGTAGTCCAAAGCCTGGAAGAAGTGGTCGTCAGTTGGTGCAAGGTCTGGTGAATACGGTGGATGACAGAGAGTTTCCAAGTCCAGCCTCTGTAGTTTGAGCAGCATTGTTTGTGTGACATGTGGTACAGCGTTGTCTTGCAAGAGGATTAATCTGTCTCTATTGACCAATCTTGGCTGCTTAATCCCAAGCATATTCATCATTTCATCCAATTGTTGCAGTAGACATCTGCTGTAATCGGTTGACTAAGTTTCATGAAGTTGTAGTGGATAATACAGGAGCTGGACCACCAGACAGATACCATTAGCATTTTTGGATGAGTATTCAGTTTTGGACTCTGTTTTGGCACTTCATCTTTATCCAATCATTGTGGAAAATGCTTGCAATTGTCAAAAAGAATCCATTTTTCATCACACAGAAAAATACAGTGTAGAAGTGGTTCAGCTTTATGTCGTGAAAGCAAAGAAAGGCAAGTTTCGAGACGATTTCCCTTCTGACGCTCATTTAATTCATGCGAAACTCATCTATCCAGCATCTTTAACTTGCCCATTTGTTTCAAATGGTCCAGTATTGTTGGAATAGTAACGCCAAACCTTGCTGCTAATTCATGCAAGATTGAAATGGATTTTCTTCCACTGCAGCTTTCAGCTCATCATTATCCGCCTTGGTCGCAGGTTGCCCATGTGGCTCATTTTCAAGATTAAAATCACCAGAATGGAACTTCTCAAACCATAACGTACTGTGCGTTCAGTAGCCACATCCTTCCCAAATACTTCATTGACATTTCAATCTGTCTGCGTTGCATTGGTTCTATGAGGGAACTCATATTAAAAAATAACACAAATTTTTTACTTATCCATGGTTTCACAAAATTGCTCTAAAAAAAATTGAAAGATAATCATAAGCCAAACTATGCATTTGAAAGACTGAGGATGTACCTTTACAATAAAACTATAACAAGAAGTGTCAGAGTGAAATGTCAGAGATAGCAATTGTCAAACTTAGTACTTAAGGAAATCAGACATTTCATACTTAATAAGCTAATAACAGTTTATATGTTTATTGTCCATGTGAGTGATTAAAAGTATAATATCCAAGCAAATCACACAGAAACTTCCTTCTCCACGAGATAACAGACCACTTTGAAGATTTTGTGTCCCAGAAACATCTTGCCAGAACTGAAGCGCTATTTCTTCTGGGAATAATGGTCCAAACCTCAGAAAAGAAAAGAATAACTTTCTTAAAGAGCATAACATTAGTCAATTTTGGATCATTCATGAAGAGAGGTCTTGAGAACATGCTTGTTCTTAAGCTTAAGTAACATTGAATAAGAAAGAAGTCCCATGGTAGTATTTTTATCATTGCATTGGTTGGAGTCTTTTTCCGTCCCTCATCCCTGCTTTTTTCTACTGACTTCAATATTAGTGTCAATGTAGTCATGCAACATCTGATAGTAGCTGCAGCCCTACATCCACCCGAGTGCACAGGCAGTGGAATTTCAGTCTCCACATTGATCTGAATTGAGTCATGTTGTTAGGTTGGTAGAATATTCCATTTGACTTAGGCATAAATAACATGCTCTTCCCTGAGCCTTTGGATTGAGCATTGGGGAAGGATGGTTTCTATGGGAAATTTTGAGTGTTATTAATGAACAAGCAAAAAAAAGGGGAAATGGAATAGTAGACACTTCCAATATAACAAGTATCATCTATTAATAAGTGCTAAGATTTTACTTAACCGTCAGTTAATGTATGTTGAGCACTTACTGTTTGTTAAGCAGTGTTCACTCAATGTACTGGCTCTCGGGACATTATTTGTCATAGGTTTAAGGTCCCTTTATAGGATTGTTCAACCTAGAATCTGCGTTTTCCGCACAAAACACTGTATAGAAATGTCACACTGCTCTATTTCTTTGATATAGAGTGATATTTAACCAACCTTTCTTCCTTCCTCCCTGCCTCCCTCCTTTCATTCCTTCCCACCTTCCTTTCTTTCTCCCTTCCTTCTTTTCTTTCTTGAAAAAGATTGTTAAATATATCTCATAGGGACAATGACATATTTCTTCATTTCTCATTCTCAAATATTCAAAGCTAACTGTAACCTCATCGACTAGCTAAAATTATCCTTCTGGACAAAAAGGGAATCTCCATTCCAATTCTAATCTCTAGATGTTTAAAAATGGATGCTTTGAGCTAGTCAGTCAATTCTGCTTGAAATCAACTTTTCAAGGTGACATGTGGCCTTTTTTGCTTCCAGCTGGTGATGAGGTGGAATACTTTGTTTATTTTAGTGGATTTTTCTCTAACAGCAGTAGAGTAGAAACCAAGTTTGAAGTTTCACTCTTCTCTTATCTAACTCCCATAAATTTTAAGAGTTTTCAAATGGTAACAGCTGGGAGGGTGTCAGAGGAAATTTTGAGGCAGCTTAATATTTTGCCCAGAACAGGCAATTCCAAGACAGCTAATAATTTAATAATGTTTTGTTTTGCAAAAGTGATCTGTAGGCTTAATTTTCTTTCTTCTTTAGGTTTGCTGAATGCTTTTGCTTGTCCCCTGTAGTTTTCTTCCAAGTTATAATTGCAGTAATGACTTATAGAAAATATTTTTCAAGATGAAGGTTCCATTTGTCATGCTTTATGCAGAAAGTCTCAGAGACAAAAGTACTGTGAAGTCTGCAGTTTAGCATCACAGTTAGGAGTTGTGGTCAGGCAGGCCTGAGTTATCTCTGTTCCCCAGCCCCTGTGTAATCTCCAGCAGATCACTTGACTGCCTGCCCTCAAACTATAAACTATAAATTAAGCTTGTAAATAGTTGCTACACACTATTGCTAGGCAGATCAAATAAGGCTAGGTTTGTTAACACCCAGTACAATTTTCAACACCTAATTAGCATTACATACATATTTGCCATTCTTATTATATTGTAGGATATAGAAGCTGAAGGCAGAGAGAGAAGAATAGGAAAAGACTGAAGAAACAGAGAAAGTTTACCATAACAAGAGAGAAAATAACAAAAAACATTTTTAAAAAAGAGATAGTTCCCAAAACAATAAATGTTGGTGTGGATGCAGAGAGAAAGGAACACTCCTACACTGCTGGTAGGACTGCAAACTAGTACAACCTCTCTGGAAAGCAATATGGAGATGCCTCAAAGAGCTACAAGTAGAATTACCATTTCATCCAGCAATCCCATTACTGGGCATCTACCCAAAAGAACAAAAGACATTCTATAAAAAGACATCTGCCCTAGAATGTTTATGGCAGCACAATTCACAATTGCAAAGATGTGGAAACAACCCAAGTGCCCATCAGTACAAGTAGATTAATAAAATGTGGTATATGTATACCATCGAGTTCTAGTCAGTCACAAAAACAATCATGATTTAGCACCTCTTGTATTATCCTGGATAGAGCTGGAACCCCTTCTACTAAGTGAAGTATCACAAGAATGGAAAAACAAGCACCACATGTACTCACCATCAAATTGGTATTAACTGACCAACACTTACGTGCACATATAGTAATAATATTCATCGGGTGTTGGGCAGGTGGGAGGGGTGAGGGGGGATGGGTATATACACACCTAATGGGTGCAATGTGCATGGTCTGGGGGATGGACATGCTTGAAGCTCTGACTCAGGTGGGGCAAAGGCAATATATGTAATCTAAACATTTATACCCCTGTAATATGTTGAAATAAAAAAAATTTAAAAAATAAAAATGAAAAATAAAAAAGATATAGTTTAACAAACATAGGAATAGCAAAAACGGACATTTGATTATGACAACTGACCAAAAAAATTAATGAAAAAGGATAAATCAGTTGCCAAAACATGTACTAGGTTTAGAGCCCAAGCCAAAGATTTCTTATCAAAACTGTACTGTTTGAGCAAGAACAGAGAAAATTATTTACATACAAATTTTTTATAAGATCTAGAATCACTTGCTTCTGGAGGACGGAAAGCAGGAGCAGCTCCTGGAATGTGCCTTGAGGCTTGGCCTCTTGGAAATTTGCCTGTTTAGCTTTGCAGTGATGACCCAACTGGAGACTCTTTCAGAGACACCACAGCTCTCTTAAAAGTGTGGTAATGAAGTTGTGATCCTGCTCTTTGCGCAGAGAAGAATATAATTTCCAGGGACTTCAGTAAACTATCTTGACCTAAAGTGATCTCCTTTCTATCACCACCTCCCAAACATTTACTTTACAAGTTAAGGTATTTTTCAGAGTCCTGATAAGCACTTATTGTTCCTTTGAAAGAAAGAAGAAGAAAATTGTTCACTATGTGGTTTTGTGTGTGTGTGTGTGTGTGTGTGTGTGTGTGTGTTTTAGTCTTGAATGGCTTGGAAGAAAGAATGCAATACTGAAGTTTGAATTATATTTGGATTAAACTTTTGGGGCTGTATATATTCTGCAAGTAAAATCTAAAAATAAACAACAACAAAACAAAACAAAAAACACCCAAAACAGAAAACCAAGAACAGACCTATATGAAAATTTTACCTTTGAATATTGAAAAAATGAAAGAGCTTCCTCTTACATGTTGGGGTTAATATTAAATTCTAATTTAGCACATCAACCTAGACTTTTTGAAATGATTCTTACATACTGCTCACTATTGATATTCCAGGTGAATGGGCAGTGGAACTTTTCTGTATTTAAATTCTTCATTATAAAATGGCTTTAGCCTTATTTTCTCTCCTGTGTACTAAATAATACATTTGGTTGAGAGTTTTATTGGCTGGCTGCTTGCAGCTAGGGGTAGAATTACAATAGGGAGCAAGAACTGTGTAAAATTAGATAAGATGGCTTTTCTCTGTCATCTGGGTGCCTGAAAGATAAAACATGGAAGGCTTTCTTTGAGTTTAGAAAACCCTCCAGGAAAAACTTGTTTGTCCTGGAAAAGAACAGTAAGGGGAATCAAAGTGTCTCCCATGAAAACTGGAAGTAAATCAACAGACATTTTCCATTGATTTGTAAGCCAGGATCCCTCCATGTCACCTCAGCCATTTTTAAAGAAGGGTGGGTCAGAAAACACTCACCTACTGCTCTTTCATAAACCATCGACTTATACTCTTTGGCTCAAACTCTAAAACAATAATTTAAGATCAGGGAGATACAGTAAATATGCCAAATCATGTAGCATGCTAATGCTTACAGTGTAATGTGTCTCTACTCTCAGATTTAGTCGTGCTTACAGTGGGATTTACATGGGCTGACTCCCTCCTGATTTAGGGCTTTTAAAATCTCTTTGTGTATGATTAGATAGCATCCACTCCTTCATTCAGTGGATATTTATTGAGTGCCTACTCGGTGTCCAATGCTATTCTAGGCATGTTAAATGCTGGCTCCTCAAATGTCACTGACACAGCCAGCTCGTAAGACCAAGCTGCTTTTGTTGAGTTTTTTGGTAAGGGATATCACCAGTTCTACCCAGTGGCAGTCCTGTCTGATGAGATAAGCAAAGTCAGGATTTACTGATGATTGGAAATTTGGCTTAAGGAGGGTCTTTCAATGTAGGCGAGAGGAGGAGGCTTGAATAGGATTGGGTAAGGATCGCGATATAATAGCGTAGAATTGGTGGAAAGAGCAAGGTAGGGATTTTTGAGGCAAGGGATTCA
The DNA here is from genome assembly GCF_041146395.1 of Eulemur rufifrons. Classification (NCBI taxonomy): domain Eukaryota; kingdom Metazoa; phylum Chordata; class Mammalia; order Primates; family Lemuridae; genus Eulemur; species Eulemur rufifrons. Next base: position 71,713,519 of record NC_090985.1, read on the forward strand.
AAGAATCTTCCTTAGCTGTCTTTCTCTGTTTTCTATTGAAGAATTGGTAGGTCTTTCTGGAAGTTAACATAATAAACAGTCAAGTTGTGTGCCTGGGCAAGAGCCCCCATCGATGGGAGAGTCATGCTAATGAAGACAATGGACTAGTAGAGTCATGTGAGTATACCCAGTAAGCTGTGTGTGGGAGTGGGGATGGCGACAGGTAGTTCTGATTTTCAGGCACTTTGGATCCACTAATGGACAGAACGGAGAAAAATCTTTGCATGTGTGGAGTTATATTCTAGCAATTTCAACCAACCTCGGACGGTGAACAAAAATGAATGGTTTAAATTATGTGCCAGTGACTGGTTTTTTCTTTCATATTTCAAATTTAGAATGAGCCAGACATTATTCCTTCATTAGGTCATTCAACAAGGCTTTCTGGACTCTTCCAAATACCTGGCCTTGAACTAGGTATAATGGTAAGACTCTGTCCTCAGGAATTTCAATGTCTAGTGAGTGAAACTGACTTTTAAATAGATGCCTATTTGCATAAGCTATAATGGTAAGTGATTCCTAACAAATAGTTATTTATTTGATAAAATTAGTATTTGTTCTAGCAAAGTGAAAAGTACTTACTTTACAATCACAATGCATGGAAAGAGAAAGTGAGTGAGTGGAAAGGCGAATCTACAGACTGCTTTTTAACCTGATTCAAAATTGTTAAATCTGTTACAAAGCAACTTTGTGTTTAAGACCCAAGGCCATTGTATTTACTTGTTCCTATGACTAAGGATGAAGAAACTGCTAGTGTATCTCCTCCTCAGCTTCCTCACCCTGTTTTGCTAGTCTATAAGTAGTTTTAACACTTACTCAGGAGTTCTGAGCAAAATTCACAGGACTCCTGCAGCCTGGCAGACAGGGTAGCCTGTGAAGTGTTTAGCCGTAGGGCAACGAGAAGGCGAGAGCTGAGTTTAAATAGAGAGTATGTGCTGTGTCTAAGGGTATTCACCTGGCCTTGGGGGAAACGAAGGTACAGGCCAAAGAAAGGTCTACAGACCTGATTCAGCTTGCCTGTGACCTGATTATTAGCCCTGATTAAAACAAGGAAATGCCATAAGCCAGGGCTTCACACTCAGCGGACCGGATGTCCTGGTACGTTGAGAAGCCTAGATAGGAGGCTGCCATACACTCCCCTGCTTCGCCAGGCGTTTGGCCATTAGCCATCCCTCCTTCTTTTACAGAAATGTTAACCTCCGCTCCTCACCCCTGCAGGCTGATCTCAAAATATAAGGCAAGTGAAGGTATTACAGGCTTTGATTTTACATAAAAGGTAGCATAATAATCACCTCACATTCAGAGAAAAGAAATAAATCGATCTTTTTGGCTTAAAGTATTGGTCACTGTGTTATAATTAAGACATGTTTAATTCTCATGCATTGTGCTTAATATATGTATTCCAAATGTCATTTTAACTTCAAAATTGTGTTTGCGTATATCATAAAACCTAAAAAAAATAGGCCTACGTTCATAAATGATTACAACCGAAAGGGACCTTAATGCTCATATATTTCAAATATCCCATTTTTCAGGTGAGTGAACAAAGCCAGAGAGGTGGATCTATTCAATCCAAGTCACAAAACATGTTAGACCTGGAACCAAAGCCAAACTTTAAGGTGTCTGCCCAATTTATACTCTTATACCTTTCCTAAGGAGCTTCTCTTCTAAGGAGACAGTGTGAAGTTGTAGACAGAACTATCTTCTTTTTAAAATTGCTTTGAAAAATTTAGTAGAATGGGCTCCAGCTAAAAAATTAACAAATTAATATATGCACTTTGAAAACAAACACAAAATCCACAAAGTAAAATATTAAAGCTCCCTTTCTTCATTTCTCATCACACCCCCAGGCCTTACTATCTTACAGATCTCCTTTTAAGAACATATAAAACATATACAATATATGTGTACTTACTTGATTTCAGTTTGTTGTTTCCAAAAGGGGATTATACTTTTGCAATTTGATTTTTTCATATTTTCATAATATATCATGGTCATCCTTCCATATACAGACCACTTATCACTTATATGTAGAGCATTCCATAGTAAATGGGCCATAAATTATTTCAGTACTCCTCTATTGATGGACGGTTAGGTTGTCATCAATTTTTGGCTAATACAAAAATGTTTCAATAATGAACATCTTTTTGCCCTTTATCAAATGTGCTAATATTTCTATAGTAGAGATTCCTAAGTGTGAAATTTCTGAGCTAAAGGGATTTTGCCTTGTAAATTTTGGTTTTAAAATTTGGTGGGTTCTACCAAATTTCCATAAACAAAAAAAGAAGCAGAAGAAAAGAAAATGTTGGTTTACAACCCAGGAGCAGTGAATGGGAGAGCTCTCTCTGACACCGAGTACCATCAAGGGTGGCATCTGCACTACTCTTCTGTATTTATAGGGAGCAAGTTCCAAGATTTTAACAGGCACGAAAATAAACATAAAGGGGGACTTTATTGAGCCAGTTTTGAGAGGAGCAGGTATAGCAGTGGCCTTAAGGAAGTCTATAACGTGGGACTTGAATGTCACCAGAGCAAAATCACACTCCCCCTCTGTGTCTTTGTGCATGTGGACAGCACTGGCTCAGCGGGCTGCTCCATGAGCCCTGCTCCTCAGTTCCTAAGAAACAGCATACTTCTGAGTTCATATACTGACAAGTTCCATAAGCAAGGAGGAAAAGACGCATCTTTCTCCTACCTTTAGCTTGAAAAACCCTAGGGAAGATTCTGGCTGACCCAGCTTGCATCGCAGGCCCACCACTTGGAATGATTATGCAGGGCAGGGTGCGTGTGCACGCACGCTCGCACACTCACCTACATGAGTGTGAAGTACTGCGATTGAATCTGTTGGAAGCATGTGCTCTGACAAATTTTGTGCTTGAGACTCTCAAAATAAGGAAAATAAATGTTGGATTGGCTGGGATCTATCTATCTATCTACCTACCTACCTACCTCCTTACCTATCATATATATATCATCATTATGTATGTATACAACTAAATTTAACTTGTACCTATTATTAATTTACCTCTATTTGGGATCATGGTTCAGATTTTTACATGTATAATAATTTTCAAGTCGTTCAGCTATGTGCTGGGTGTGGTGGCTCATGCCTGTAATCCTAGCACTCTGGGAGGCCAAGGCAGGAGGATTGCTTGAGCTCAGGAGTTCAAGACCAGCCTGAGTAAAAGTGAGACCCTGTCTCTACTAAAAATACAAAACTTAGCTGGGCATCATGGGGTGCGCCTGTAGTGCCAGCTACTCAGGAGGCTGAGGCAGGAGGATCACTTCCAACCAGGAGCTCAGGAGTTTGAGGTTGCAGCAAGCTACGATGATGTCACTACACTCTACCCAGGGCAACAGAGTGCAACTCCGTCTCAAAAAAAAGAAGTTGTTCATATGTTTAAACAACTACCACAGACAACATCTTTTAGCCTAGAGTGTCTGTGTTCTCTAAAGGTTTGTTATAACAAGTTTAGAGTGAAGAAAGAACTGCAGACTCAAATTAGAAAGCCTTTCATTTATTAAATCTTCACAGAACATATCTGAGTTACAAAAGAAAACAAAATCCTAGTAATGGTAAAATTCATCATAAATGCTTCATTTCAGTGCTTTCCTATACTTGTATGGCAGAGTGGAACTCCAGGGTCTCACCAAGTCGTTGTTCTGGTACAGTTAGTCAAAACTGGATTGTTAGTGTCTAATCTCTCATGAAAGACTCAAAAGAGGAATGTGGACAGGCATGATGCTGAATTCTCTTTGGACCCTGGTTGGAAGTTCACTGACTGAATTCTGATATTTGTATGGGCAGACCTGTGTGGGAGAGTCCTCTTTGACTCTTAACAATGTACATACCTGGGAAGTCTCTTGGTGCAGTGGATAGAGAAGTGGCTTTGGAGTAGACTATCTGGGCTTGAATCCCATCTATGATACCTTGGCTAAAATATTTAACCCCAATGCCTCAGTTTTCCCATCTGTAAAATGGGGACAGAATGCTCTCTCTCTCCTAAGTATTCTGAGGACTGACTGGGTTAATGTATGCAAGGGACCAAGTACATGATAAGTAAGCAACCAGTGCTCATTCTTATTATTATTTCGGGCAAGTTGAGCCAACAGTTTCTTTAGGTATAAAATTAAGCTTTACTTATCTACCCATTGGGTTGTTCTCAGGATCAATGACATAGTATTTGTGAATTCCCATTATAAGCTAATATAAAAAGAAATATAGTTAACAATAATTGAGCACTTACCGTGTACTAAGTATTGTCTTAAGGCTTTCCACATGCTGCTTCATTCATTCCTCACTCTGACCTATGATGCTGTTTTCAAGATAAAGAAGTAGAAACACAGAGAAGTTGAATTATTTGCCCAACTCTACAAAGCTATTAAACGGTAGAACTTGAATTTGAACCCAGACATATAATCCCAGAGCCTAAGGGCTTAATCCACCTCACTATGATGCCTCTACAGAAAAACACAGCTAAGGGCACAGTCCTAAGCAAATGCCTTTCAGTTATATTTGCAGTTGCGTAGGTAACACTGTCATCCAGGGCAGTAGAGGGACAGAGGGTAGGAGAAGCGCGGCAGCTTGGGTTTGCATCATGGCACTGCTGCGTACTAGTTGTGCAGTCTTTAGTTGTGTGAATTTTCACCTGGCTGACTTCTGATGATGCCTCCACAAATTCTGTAAATTCAGCAGGCTTTACATTCGAAGATTCCATCGCACAATGTTGGGTGCTGTAAAGGACCGAGCACAGAGAGTGCTGTGCTGCAAAGTCAGCGATGTGGGTGGCAGGGACTCCTCAGAGGACAGGTTGGGGCACAGGGCTGTGGAGGGGAAGGAGGGATGATGCTATCACTTAGTTAACTTTATTCCATGAAATCCTTCCCACAAGCCTGCAGAGAAGGTATTATTGTTCTGATATTACAAACGGAGAAACAAGTAGAGTATCATTAAAAAAAAAAAAATGCAACGTTTTTGGACTGGAATAACTTTAAATCCTGAGAGATTTTTGCCATAAAGCCCCTTCCACCTTACCATACAAAACACACATTTTTGAATGTGTGTTCAACAGGAAGAAGCACAGTAAGACAATCTGTTACTTAATAGCTCCTTGCCACCACAAACGAAAAGTGTGGGTCTCGTCACCTCTCCCTCCACAATTTGCCTGTCAGTTTCTCCACACCACCAGGAGCATTTGGCTGAATCACTGACTCAGCACCCGCCATTCAGCCTGTTGGAGCGACCAGCCTGTCTTGAAGCCCTGCCTCTGGTGTGCCAGGAAGTCATACCTGCTGCCCACTCTGACTTGGGATCCTGAGCACCCCGCACCTGAGTGACCAACACCTCCAGCAAGATAAGAACATTCCTAACATCCCTCCATCACATTTTCCATTGGTCTGTCTTCTGCCTGTGCCTTCTTCCTTATTTCAACCTAAGAACAAGTAAACATAGTATTTTCAAATCTCTCTCCACATACACTGTCTTTGCCAACATGCCACCATTCTAATTCCATCAGAAGCATTTAGTCACTCCATCCTAAAATGGTGAAATCCCTGTAGGCATTTATAAGTGTATCTGGACATAAAAAAAAAAGGAGATACCATTTTATTTTATTTACTAAACATAGAATTGGCAGATGAGTATTTGCTAATATTTTGTTTATTTTATTTTTTAAATAGGCAATCACTCACATGGTTCAAGGTCCAAGAGGCACAGAGAGAATATATAGTAGAAATACACCCTCCGCCCTGCGCCCATGCCCAGCAACCAAGTTCTCTTCCTTACAGGTACTCAAAGGTTTCAGTGTCTCAGATACCAACCTAAACATATTTTATGTTTATGCAAGCAATAACTATGCACATTCCCATACTCAAAGGGAGGGGAATTAGCTTCCACCTTTTCAAGGAAGGACTGTCAAAGAATTTATCTACATACTCTGAAACCATCCCACATATGCAATCTATTTTTGTTGACACAAATTTAGTATTAAAACTACTCTTTTCCTTAATTTGTTTTATTTAACAATACATGTTAGAGATTATTCCAAATTAAAATTATGAAGAGGTTCTTTTATTTTGTTTTGTTTTGTTTTAGCTGCATAGTGTTCCCGTGTAACGATGGATATACCATAATTTATTTAACCAGCCTCTTCCTGATTGGTAATTAAGTTGTTTTCAATATTTTGCTCTTAAAAATATTGTCATGTCACACATGTAAGCACTTCTGTAAAATAAACTACTTGAAGTAGAATTGCTGGATCAAAGGAGCTGTGCATTTGTGGTTTTGATATCTATTGAAAATTTCTCTTCATAGAGGACATTCTGATTTATATCCCCACCAGTAGTATATGGTAGAGAAGCACCATTTAGAAGAAAAAACACTTTCTCTGCCTCTCAGTTCAAATGATCTGAAATTGCAGCAGCCATTATCTTCTTCTGTAATGACAATGGAGGGAAAAACATAAGATGACAAATTACCTTCATGTATTTTTCTGTCATAAGCAGAGTCTAGAGTTGGAACTATGTAAAGCAATCATTTAAGGAAGCATAGATGAGTAAATTCCCCTATGCTGGAGGCAAGCCTGCCCCTAACATTTGCAGACCAAACGCATCACCAACTCCCACACTCCATCCATCCTCCCAGCTGTAAGAGCAACAAAAAAGGTTCCTTCAGTGGCAAAGACGGAATGTGCAATCACACATTGATCAGATGTCTATGCATTTCATACATGCCACACGTCTGATGACACAGACCCTCGGGCAGCTTGCAGTGAGATTATAATATCTAGAGACAAAAGACCGAAGTTAATCCCCAGCACAGGTGATGGAAGCAGTAGTCTTCTGTGAGAAAGAGAGTTATTATAGTTCATGGAAACACAGCAATTCTGTCAGATGGAGGCTGTTGTATTTATGTTTTTTTGTTTTTTGTTTTTTCAGCCTTGTAATCTTTCTTCATATGTAAAATGCAAATAATACTAGTAACTCTCTCATTGAAGATTATGAAGAAGACTAAATACAGTAACATATGCGAAATTCTTAGAATAGTGATTTGCACATACGAAACTAGCTAGAAGTGTTAGCTTTTAAATATTAAAATATTAAGTGTAACATGATGTTCTTTTATATCATTGTTAATATAATTTCTAATACCTTAATATTAGTAAGTATAACCCAACTTCTTATTGGTTGTATTAGTTAGCCATTGCTGCATAACAAATTACCCCAAAACCTAGGCTATTGGCCGAAGGCTGCCCTCCATCCCTTGCCACATGGGCTTTTGTAGCATGACAGCTTATTTATCAAGGTAACCAAGACAACAAAAGAGAGTGCCAGCTGGACAGAAGTCTCAGTCTTTTATAATTTAATATCAAAAGTAACATTTTATCTCTTCTGCCATATTCCATCCATTAGAAACAAGTTACTAGGTGCAGCCCATAAACACAGGAAGGGAATTTCACCAAGAAATGCATACCAGAACAACTTTATGATCATGTAAGATGTTCCCATTTGGTGAAACTGGGTGAAGTTTATGCAAGGAGTCATTTTAAAATCAGCCTGCTGTAATATTCTTCCCTAGACTTTTGTGGCTTGGAAGAGAAAGATAAAATAGAGATATTTACAAATATGATCTAACTGGTTAAAGACCATACTTGTTATGGATTATGTTATAGTTTGAAATGAAGGTAAATATCCTGTTTGCCTAATTTTCTTTACTCTAAAAAACAAATTCAAGATAATAATGAATTAGAGCACATTTGAAACTGATCCAGATACATTTGAAGAACATGATATAAGTAAGTATTAGCTTAGAAGTAAATAACAACTGCAATAACAATGCAGCATTATTTAAATTGCATAAGTCATTTCCATTCTCAGGAGCACTATGATTTGATTGTCAGGTCAATAGGAAAAAGGAATCTTTTTGTTTGTTTTAGTGTTTATCACATTGTATATTTGGTCTCTTTGGTTCATGGTCTGATTGACTCTCACTTATTGGAGTAATAAAATAATAATAGTAATGAATTATAACCCAAAGAATAAAATAAACATCTATATATCTGTACTAATACAAGTAAATAATTGGTTGAATTAATGGAGAAGGGTTGGCTTTTCCTCATGATTGTATTCTTTTATTTATTTATATATATTTTTTGAGACATAGTCTCGCTCTGTTGCCCAGGCTAGAGTGCCCTGGCATCAGCCTAGCTCACAGCAACCTCAAACTTCTGGGCTTAAGCAATCCTTCTTCCTCAGCCTCCCCAGTGGCTGGGACTACAGGCATGTGCCATCATGTCCGGCTAATTTTTTCTATATATTTTTAGTTGTCCAGCTAATTTCTTTCTATTTTAGTAGAGACAGGGTCTTGCTTTTGCTCAGACTGGTCTCAAACTCCTGACCTCTAGTGATCCTCCAGCCTCGGCCTCCCAGAATGCTAGGATTACAGGCGTGAGCCACCTCACCCAACCTGATTGTATTCTAATTAATGAATTTAAGAGTGTGATGGAAATAGAAAACCCCCACTGGGCAAACACCACAGATGTAGTGGTTGCAGACCAATGTTATGAATAGATAATAAAATTAGCCAGTGAAGCTATGATGAGAAACAGGACACTTGCACAGTCTCAGAGTAACTCATAATAAGATACTTACTCATTACAAAGGGAAACATAGTAACTTTACATTGAAGAAACGTGGCAGACAGCACCATAACCAAATGATTAAAGTTAACATCACTAGTAAGAAGACCTATCAATATTATGCACCTGTGTGTGATACGATGCACCAAGAAGGACACAACATCACTTCTGTGACAAAACTGTCAAAGATGCATAACCACAATCTAGCCATGAAAGGCATCACACAAACTCAAATTGAGGGTGATTCTACAAAATAATTGGCCAGTATCCTTAAATAAATGTCAAGGTCATGAAAGACAGGAACTGTCACAGATGAGAAGCAGCTAAGGAGATATGGCAACTTAATGCAATGTGGGGATTCTGGATTGGATTGTGAAACAGAAATAGGACATTAGTGTGAAAACGGGAATTTCTAATAAAGTTTTTAGATTGGTTAAGTGTTGTACTTAATTCATAGTATTAATTTCCTGGCTTTAGTAATTGTTCTATGATCACATAAGATGTTATCATTTGGTGAAACTGGGTGAGGGGTATACAGGAACTCTCTGTACTGTTTTTGAAACTTTTCTGTAAGCCTAAAATTATTTCAAACTTAAAAAAGAAAACATAGAGCAATGTCATTCCTTATCCCAGGCTTTGGTCAACTCAGAAGACTTTAGTAATTGTCACAGCAACTTGGTTGCTGCTACTGTGGGGAAAATCCAGCTTTCATTACTTATGGCAAATAGGCCAGCGCCTATTTATTTATTTATTTGTCTATCTATCTATTTATTTAATTATTCATTTTTTTTTAGAGACAGGATCTTGCTCTGTCACCCAGGCTGAAGTGCAATGGTGCTCTCATAGCTCACTATAACCTCAAACTTCTGGGCTCAAGCAGTCCTCCTACTTCAGCCTCCCAAGTGGCTGGGACTACAGGTGTGTGTCACCATGCCCAGCTACAGGCCCAATTTAAAGAAAAATTTTAAAACCTTAGGTGACTCATTTCCTTGTGCAATATTTGATATATTAGATAGAGTGTTTTTCCACATAACTACTTGAAACCTTGAAATACACCCACTAAAAAAACCTCTCAAGTTAAGACATATGACTAATCTTGAGAGAAAAAAAAAATGTTTACTTTTTCCATATCTCCAGATTTCCATATCTCCCTTGTGTGGCTAACATCTCACACAATTCCAAGCCAGATTACAGTGGCACGAAAGAGCTAGCCCCAGGGAACAGGGATAAGAGTCACAGGTAGTGTGAAACAATGACTTCTCAGTAGTTATCATCCAGGATAAAACACAATAGTAAAAGTTGACTCATTCTTTAACATGATACTATGAGTCCTTCTAGGATCCAGAAGCTTGGGGGAATAGGATAGAAAATAAAAGACAATTTGTAACCTTGGATTGTTTATTATCTAATTTGGGAGAGAAAAATGTCCAAGTGAAATGACTTAAGAATTAAATACAAAATGATATATTATAGTTCCACCTCAATTAAATGAAATCCAGCCAGCCAGAACGCTTAATTAACTTGGGTTTTTTTCTCCCCTTTCCAGTTTCCTCTTATAGAAGAATGACAAATAACAAGCAAAAAAAAGAGAGAGAGAGAGAGAGAGATTTCATGGTCGGGGGTGAACATGTAGAGCACAAAGCGTTGGAGGCCCTGCTGGATCTGCACCTGCCTGCACCGGCTTCTGACCTCTCCTATTACTCCCCTCCAGGCCTGCCCAGTTCAGCTCAGGGGCCTCCTTCAGACAGCACCAAGAAGCTCTAGAAACTCTGAGAAGTTTGCATCTGCACCTCTTCCTGGATTGCTCTTCCCTCCCTCATTTATAGGCTCACTCCTGCTTACTTCAGGTTTCTGCTCAAAGGTCACCTTCCCTCAGGTCCCCTCTGAACATCCAAAGTCACACAGCCAGGTCACCCTCGCCCCACAACCCGTATTCCCCCTACTCAGCTTTATTTCCTTCCGGAGCTCTCACCACCATTTAGCACACTATACATTTAGGTGCATTTGTCCATGGTCTCTCCTCCACCTCTCCAGAAGGTGAAGCCCATGAGAGCAGGAACACCATCTGGTCTTGTTTGTTTGTTTCACTACTATATCCCAGGACCTAGAAAGCCCTGGCATACAGTAAGTGTTTAGTAATTATTTGTAGAATAAATGGATGGACATGCTTCATCATCTGTTTGTCCCAATATCTTGTAACCTCTGTAATTCCTGGTACCCATGAAAAAAATCTGTTCCTCTGCTAAGGCACTGAATGCATTCTGCTCCACTTTAGCATTATTTTATATAAGCATTATATTCCCCCGTTGGACTCTAAGGTTTCTTAAGGCAGAGCCTATTCGTCATAAAGGGCCTAGGACATAGTAAACATTGAAAGGATGCATGAATTTGACCTTAATGATCTAGTGCCTTAAAGCATGGCCAGAATGCAAATCCCCAAAATAAGAGTCAATCTATTTCTTGTATTTTGTTTATTAGAGCAACAAAATATGTTGTACCTTAGAAATGTTTCAACAAGGGAACAACTAAAAGGGTATTTTGTTGAGCCCTCATTTCATATGAAATCCAATTAGCTGGTACAGTGTTTTTTCCAACACTCTAACTTAGCTGAGATAAAGACTCATTGGAAAAAGAGAAATGAATCTCACTTTCATTAAACCAGGGAAATGAAACAAAACATACAAATAAGTACCAAAAGATATTCAATTGGAAACAGGCATCAACTCCTCTGGGTGCAGAAAGAAAAATTACTTCATTTGGCATGTTCATGTGTACGCACTGTGACTTTTGGCTTCCTGTAAAATTTGTGACCACATTTGCTCTGATTTCTATTAGCTCTGGTCTCAGAAATTCAGTAGGAATGTGATAGGTGCAATGTCTGGCTGCTTGAACAAGGCCTTGGTGGGCCAAAAATGGAAAGAGCCAGCAGAGTCAGACCAGAGCTCAGAGAGGCCCAGGAGAGAAATGTCTGGAGAGGCCGGTGATGCTTAGTGGAGTATGATTGAAGGGAGAAGGACAGGGCTTGGGGAAGGTGGCATCTGAAGTCCAAATGAGGGGGGTGTCTCAACACCTACTTCTGAGCTGGGCAGAGCACAGATGCAAGGCGTATAGATTTAGCATTCAAGAACAGGACTCTTGTCCTAGGAGGATTATTTCAAATTTTAAACTTTATAGCAAGAAAAATCCTTAGTCACAGAAAAAATTACTCTGTGTCTTGGTAATTCACTTACTGCCCCAGGCATAGAGGAACAGGGCAGTTGGATATTTGATCATGGAGTAGCCAAGCAAGAGCCAATTCCCTAGTAATTTAACCTAAGTTCAGATTTGACTTGATGACTCAAGGTCTGTAGCTGAGAAGAGTAATTGGTCTCAATGGAAAGAAGAGTGTCAATCCAGAAGACAAGGGCTGGATGGCCCCCACCTGGGGAGAGGCGGGTGATGTGGAGCTGGGAATCCATCCTTCAAGGGGAGAGCGGAGGAACACAAGACTCTAATTAGAGTCTTCACACCTTGTTCTCAGGGACTGCCATCATTCTCACTGCAGGCATTAGTTTTAGACCTAGAGGCATTGTACTTACCTTTGTGACTATCACTGGGGGAAACAAAATAGGATAGAACCCTGAGCATTGTAATTCTCTTTCCTGGCATTTGGTGTCTTCATTTTTAGTGAGTAGGCATTGGAGCCAATATGGAGAACCACTAATTCAGGAAATGAAAGATTTTGGGTGGAATTATTTCAATACACTGTGCATTTAGATAATTACAAAATGTCCTGCCTTACTTAAACATTGCCCACACAAACTATGTAATGTCCTCTGCTATGAAAAAAAGTGCCCCTTCTCGCACAACAGGGTGATTACAGAGTTCTGGAAATAAACTCTGTATCTGTGTAAGAGTAGAGGAAGAAAGGAAAGCAGAATTATTGAGACCAGAGAGAAATATAAGATTTTAGGTATGTAATTTTTATGGATTTTTATTAATAAAGGAACTATTGCGAGGAAATACAACTATTTCCTGGTGCAAACATAGCTAGAATTCTGCCCTGGAATCAGTAGCAATTAAAGTATGAGTGCTAGAGTATGTTAAGACTAAAAATTCAAGAATATCGATAAAGGTGAAGGAAAACCTGAAAAAAAAAATAGCAAAATGAAACAAAACAAAAGGAAGCCAGAAAAGAAAATAAAGGAGACTCCGGAGATTGAATTCAGGGGCCCACATCACATGCAGCCTATGATGAGGCCACCACATAAGCTGGGTGGTTCTAAGCCAGTGAGTGGGCAGATTGCCCATAAACCAGGCTTGTTTAGTAGCCTCAACTCAACTCATACAGGAATGATCTGCCCTAGCTTGTGAGTGATCCAAAGCATAGGGGAGTGATACTCTGATAGCCCCTAAATTGTGTGGGAAACCCGCTTTGGGTGCTGAATTGTGGGAGACCGAAGTTGAGTATAGATGTTTTCTGCTTAAAATTATAAGCAAGAATTTTCTTTTGGCATTCACGATGGCTGCATTTCTTTCTGTCTTTTTCAACGTGTCTTAAAGGAAATAAGACATAAGCAATTATCCCTAGAAAATTCTGCCATATCTGCAAGTTCCTTGAGGCAGAAACTGTCCTACTCATTTCTTTTATATTCTCATGTCTACTTCAGTGCTGTGCACATAGGGGGACTTACACATGACTAAGCGACCTTTAGTTGAGGAAACTGAAGTCGTGTTGTGTCCAAGCCATGGTGGTCTTAGGGTTAGTTATGAAGCCAATTCATCTCTCCCAACTGACTCAAATCACCAGACCCACACTTTTCTTGGATGCACATATTATTACAATTCCAATTAAAATGTTTCCCTTTACAGTTTTAAATGAATAGATTAGTTCTAGGAATGTGAGTTCTTTTACAATGAAATTTTCTTTTTAGCTTCTTATGTTAGTATCAAGAAAAATAATTAAATCGTAGTGTTTAAATAATTTTAAAAGTATACTTCCAAAATTATAAGACATTTGTTTTTATAGTTTTTAAGGCTTTAATCTCACTTCCTCCTTCCATATCATAGAATATTCTTGTAGTTAGTCCTATTCTCTGTACCGCCAACTCTCTATTTGACTCATCTTTTTCATTGAAATATTTCTTCTTTTCTAATCTTTTCTGCTATTCATCATGTGATTTTTTTTCTCTTTTCTACACTAGTCATTTTTCTTCCTCAAAATTATCTTTGGTGCAGGACCCAGTCATTATTATTAACTATTACTTCACAAAAACAAATCCTGCTTTTCCCCAAAGATCTGGCATACTGAAAGTGTAATCATTAATTTCCTGATTCATGGAGCTGTGTTTTATATCTTTTTTCTTTATAAGGAAAAACATGTTTTGAAACAGTATTTCCATGGAATCTCTCTATATAATGTATTGTGAACCATTTGTGTTTCCTTTGACTAGTGTCTGACTCATTAAGCTCACTGGTTTCCTTTCTTCTAAAAATCCCTCTATTAATCAAGTTAGTATCATTCCATTTTAAAAGCTAAATTTATTTTGGGGAAAAAGCAAGTAGACACAATTCTTAAATTTATCTACTTAAATGGAGCACAAAAATGTGAGAAAAAGAAATGATGACTTATGGGTTGCTTGTTCTCACTAAATCATTTACCCAAACCACAAAAATATTGATCTTTCAATACCATGAATTCCCAACATTCTGAGATTGGCCTTCTTTCATATTTTAAAGCAGGTACTCAACATTGTTATTACAACATAGTAAGTTATTTTATACATATTTAGCATTCATTATATTCCAAACCCTTAGACGTTAATCCATAATTTTTGTTTGAAACTTTGAGTAAAATATATATCTGTGTGTGTGTGTGTGTGTGTGTAAAGAATGAAAGAAGATAAATTTTAAATACGTAGAAGAAATTTTTGATACAGAGTAAAACAATACATTGATATAATTAAGACTTTTCATAAGGTTGATTATTCATAATTAAATAGTTATAAATAAGGCCAGGCACAGTGTCTGTAATCCCAGCACTCTGGGAGGCTAAGGTGGGAGGATCACTTGAGGCCAGGAGTTCAAGGCCAGCCTGAGCAGCATTGTGAGACCACATATCTCCAAAAAATTTTTTATAAAAACTAGCTGGGTGTGATGATGTGCACCTTTAGTCCCAGCTATTCAGGAGGCTCGCTTGAGCCTGGAAGTTGGAGGTGGCAGTGAGCTGTGATCACGCTATTGCACTCCAGTCTGGGTGACAGAGCAAGACCCTGTCAAAAAAATAAGAAAAGTAATTATCCTCTTCATTGAATGTACAGCATTATTTCTTTAATTTTCTAATTTTGAGACAGTCCACTAATAGGTGGAATGCAATTCATTTGCTGTTGAAACTGTGTGCAAGTTTTAATAATATAATGAAAGACAGGAACTTTTTTCAACTTTGTGCTGCAGTTGCCTCAAGGTAGTGCACCGCGGTGGCTTTGGAGTCCTGTCTAAATCCCTCCTCCCATATTATAAATTGTACAAGCTTAAACACATTGCTTAATCCCTCCGTGATTCAGCTTTTTTACTTTTAAAGCAAGATGACAATAACACTACTTCATAGGGTAATTGAGGCTATTACATGAGTCAATAATGATCCTTTATGTCTGATATGCAATAAAAACTCAGTAATTGGTTGGTGGGTGGCACATTCGCTTCACAACCAGAAGAACTTTATGTCACATATCCTAACAAACATTCGGCCTAAAAAAATCCCTAAATTTTTACTTTTTGTAAAACCATCAGGGCCTCAGAACTTCATACTCCTCTTTGTTCTTTTAAACAAACATCTGACTCACCATATTTTTAAATGTATATTGTTACTTTTCACTTTTAAAGTGTATTTACTTGTAAAAAAAAAAGTTTATTTACTTGTGAGCAATAATATGTGTGTTGATTGTTGGAACAGGGGACGGACCTGTGCATACTAGGGTATAAAGAAAGTCTGTAATTCTGCAATGTATTTCTTAATCAGCTGAATTTAAGATGTAGCTGAAGTCTTAAGAAACAGGGATGGGGTGATCCCTAATCCCTGATCTGTGAGCATTATCCTCCTTCCTTCCTGAAATAGTGTTCTCATAAATGGCAACATTTGATTTTTAAATTTAAGTCTGTGACCTTTTTTTCCTTCCCACAACTTTGGCTACAAAAGCAAATAATAATAATTTTTAATATGTATTTTCTTAATTTAAAGCATTTTGAAAATTAAACAAAACCTTTTTCTGAATTCAAAAGAAGTGTGTTCTCTCTCTCTCTCTATCTCTCTCTCTCTTATATTTTCCGGGTCACTCACTCTCCACTTCTGTAATTAAATGGGAAGAGAGAAGAAATTTATTTAACTCTGAACTTGAATTTCCCCTTTCCTCAAGGGGAAGTGGGTTCAGTTAGAGGCCAAATGTTTGGATTTTGCATTGGGGAGAAAGATCCACAGAATACATGATACTTACAGCATAACTTTTATTTCTTCCTTAGATAATAAGGAAAGAAAATAGGAATAATTCATAGCACCAACTTCAATGAAGAAAATTCCTCTTGGAAGCCAACTGCTCCCAGTGTTGGGTATCTGTTCACAATGGCAGACAACAGGAAGAAGAGATTCTTTCTTTTTTTTCTTTTTTCTTTTCTTTTCTTTTCTTTTTCTTTTCTTTTTTTTGTTTCCTCAAAGAAATGCCTACAACACAGAGTAGTACTTAGAAAATCTCCCTGGAGGAGTTGGCAGTTTGGAAGGCAACCACCTCACACAAAAATGCAAATTCTGGAGCTTTGGGCCCAAGTGTTCTTTGGGTCTCAGTCACCACTAAGTAACAAAGGGAGGAAAATTCTTAAACTCCTCTGTACCTAGACTTTTAATAAGCAAATGTCAACACACCCCAAATGGCATTGGAAATGTAACCCTTACAAATAGACATTCTGGATTCATAGGCATGCTCTTTCTGAAAATAAAAAATGCATCAATAAGTATTTCTGAACTTGTAACACTGTCTGGAGGAAAAACATCATTGAAAACATTATTTTATTATTAGAGTAGGCTTCCAGACCAGCCTTGGCCATGGGAAAAAGTAAATAAAGAAGGAATTTATACATACATTTATAGTCTGTCAGTCATGCTAAGTGTGGAAATAAAATTCATATTTAGAAAACCAGGTATATTTTAACCTCACCCTTAGAATCATTAACCAGACACAAACAGTAAAGTTTTATACTGGAAGACAAAAATGTAACAATGTCCGTGGATGTCTGCTTGATCTGTACTTCTCAGGTCACTCAGGGTAGTTTAACAAGTGTCACCCAATGGCTCCTGACCTCACTAGCCTGTGGATTCAAATGAGATCACTGTGTTATTTAGACTCATCTTTTAGCTCAATGACACTCACCACTTGGCCAAATTCTGAGGGTCCCTCTCCCTCTCTCTTCCCTCCGAGAGACCCCAGAAATTATCTCTGCCTGCTTGTGAATCAGTCTGAGCCTATTAGAAATGTCCACTGTGCACCCCATACCAGAGCTCATAATGGTCTACTTTGGCAGAGGCCAGTTGCTCCCTTGCAATGTCCTCAGGACCACTGATTGCTCTCTTGTACAATGCTCCTCACTGCAAGCTGTCACTGGCTGGTCTCCTTATAAACCTTCTTTAGAAAATGAGGAGGGACCTTCTTCCTCCTCTGGATCAGCCAAGTTGTGTGTGACCCAAGCTACAGGAGCTCACTAAGTATAAACACAAACCTTCCTCCCTATGGCATTAGGAGACTTCCAGGTTGTCTGATATGAGGGTGGGTTCCAGTGATAGTCCCACACTGGTTCCAGATCTACTACTCTTCTCTGCTTCTTCTCATTTTGGATGAATTCTTTCATAGGGCCCTGAAATTTCTTCTTATAACTTGCCTTCTGCCATTTTCCCCTCTCCTAGCTAATTAGGCACAAATACAAATACATATGTGAATTTCCACCGTAGACACTGTTCTGGTTCTTCTCACAGGTGGTTGGTTCCTCAGCCATTGTAAAGTTAGCCAGTGCAATTAGAGAACAGAGAGAAGAGGTTGTCACCTAACCCCATATCCCTAATACACATATAGCAACTCTCAACTCCCTGGATTTGATTCTGAAATGTGTGGGTTCCAATGTTAGGACTGCTGCTTACTGGAGGTGTAACCTTGGCAAATTACTTAACCTCAGGGAAGTTCAGTTTTCTCATCTCCAAGATTAGAAAAGTTATACTTAGCAAACATCACTACTTTGATATTTGAAAGTGTTAATATAAGGGGAAGCTCTTTGTAAAAAGTTCTCAGCATAAAGTATTTCATTCGTGGCAGGGGTCCTCATTTGACTATAGCCAGGATTTAGGAGCACATGGATGTGTCTAGGGAACTCGCCATCTAGGCAATAAAACTCTGTTGCAGAAGAGCCTTCGGAGAGAGACTGATTTTTAACCAAAGGATTCAGACACAAGGCACTTGACTCAGAAAGGAAGCTTTAGTCTTCAGAAAAAAGGGCTGATTTTCAGTTCAAGATAACAACATACTTCTCTTTAAGCTCAACTTCCAACGGGGATCAGGTGTCCCTAAACACTTTTTAAGGAAGTGGAGCTTCTTTTTGATCAGGGCAAGCTTTAAAAAGCTGGTAGAATTTAACAATTTCTGTTAAGATGACTCCATTTGTACTATAGGTGGTGACACTTGGGAATATTAATTACATATGTATAAAAATATATGTTACCAGTTAGAAATATACATTAAATACATTCTACATTTGCCACCCCAACAAATACGTTTCCTAAGAAATTATCCTGTGTGCTTCATTACTTTATATAATTTTTGCTGAGACTAGTGAAAATTACAGTTTCCATTTCTCTACCTTTGATCTTACTTAAGTACAGAAAAGTGCTAGGTTTAGTTGGTCACCAGAAAAGGGTTGAGCAATTATAATCGACAATGAATTACTACTTTAAAGAAGATCTTGTGTAATGGAAATGTCCTTTCTTTTTTGGAAGCTGGTTATCAACTAGGATGAATCACTGGTAATGTTTACTTCTTTGTGAATTGACAGGAAAACATTAAACAAATCTCAAAGGCATTGATGAATAAGGTCTCCAGGACGATATTGCTCCAGCTTGAAGCCATAACCAACTCAAAACCTAAAGGTATAGAATTTAGAATTTCAGTGTGAAGGAAATCAGGATATTAGCCTGACTGCTTGCAAAACCACTTCAGGCAGTTACAAGAAGTCAGTATATAACAAAATAGTGAAAGCAAAATTTAATGTCTCAAAAGAAAAAGGTGACAGTCCTCTTATGGGCTGAATTGTGTCCTCCCCAAATTTATATATTAAGTCCTAACCTCCAGTCCCTCATAATGTGACTGTATTTGGAGACAGGGCCTTTAAAGAGGTTATTAAGGTAAAATGAGGTCATATGGGTGGACCCTAATCCTGTAAGACTGGTGTCCACATAAGAAGAGGAGATTAGAACACAGACATGATCGGGGGAAAACCATGTGAAGACATGGGAGAAGACAAGACAAGGAGAGAGTCCTCAGAATAAAACCCACCCTGCCAACACCTTGGTCTTGAACTTCTGGCTGTCATAACTGTAAGGAAATAAATTTCTGTTGTTTAAGCCACCCAGTTTGTAGTATTTGTTATGACAGCCCTAGCAGACTAATATAGTCCACGCTAAAAGCCTTCCCAAGAAGTTCACACAAACGAGGGAGAACCATTGGATCCTGAGTTTACAATGGTTTCTTACGTTTGGATCGTAAGAGACCCAGTCACAAGAGATTTTGCTCATAATTTTCAAAGTAGCTTTATATCCATTTATCTCTCATGTGCCTCATGACAACTCCATTTAATGGATGGAAAGTCTGAGGTTGGGAGGAGAGCAATGACTTTTTTTGCTCAGTGACAGACTAAGCGTCACACCTAAGCCTCCTGGTTCACTTGTAGAGGCGGTAGCTAAGGTTTGATGAGGACTAGCATACCATCACTCCGTGCTTACTGATGGGGAGACTGAGGCACCCTGTGGCTAGGTGACCTACCCAAGGTCCATCTAGCAGGAAGCAGCCTTCTAGGGCCCAAAGCCAGGTCTGCAGCCACTGGGTCCTGTGAGGTTTCTGCTTCTCCACAAGAGCAAGGCATGCACTTCCTCTGCAGTCCCAGGACGATTCCTGGCATCCTTCCTTTCCTTCCTGCCCATCTCCTTGCCAAGGAGATGACAGCCCTTGGGCTTAAAGGGAGAACAACTGGTTAGGCACATACTTTATAACTTTTGAAAAAAAATCTTTAATACTACAAAGCAAAGTTTATGACTTTAACTTTTGTTCCTAATAAGAAAGAAAAGCTCAATCTCTATATAACAAAAACAAACATATTATAAGTAATTCAACCCCCCTCCATGAATACACATTATTAAAACCCTTTAAGGAAGCAAATACATGGTTCTACATAAAGAAAGGTCATTTAAAGAGACAGACTGAGAATGGGGTTGGGGGTGTGTAGGGATTTGTATAAACACAGAGAATTTGTGGGAGAAGAAGGATGTCTAAGAATGGTTTTTAGGAAGCTTAATTTATAATTTACTGTGTGAACCCATCACATCCCAGTTTTTTTGCAAGTCTTCAAGAGCTATTCAGTAGAAGCCTCTATTACCTGTCAATGACTTTTGGAGCTGGAATTGTATTTGTTGCTTTGAACATCATACCAAACTGGGACCAGTCTTAAAGTAGGCCAATTTAATTTGAATACAGTTATTTTCTCTTAGTTTCACTGAGGGATGGAAAGCAGCTTCTGCTGTGGAATGAGAAAGTGAGAATTCAAGGGAGTAAGCTGTTGGTGACCAATGAGAAGGACCTGGAACTCTTCAGACACCCAAATGTCATTCCTATTCGGAGTCTGGATCGGCCAATACTTCTTCACAAAAGTCACTCTGAAGATGGAAAAGGAGTAGTACTATCTATCTATCTATTTACATTCATGTCTGTATATTCTATGAGTGGTCTCTTTATATTGATTTCTGGTTCACAAAATTTTCCTATATGAAAGTTTCACAGAAGAAAAACTATCTGTAATTAAAATAAGTGTGAACATCAGAGCTCCTGTTTATAGCTCAACTTTCCCCACTTGCTGACAAGTGACTCACTGTCTCTCACCTTCATGAAATGTAGAGCCAAGAGGTGAAGGAGTTAAGGATGACACAATCTTTAACCAAAAAGGAAGAAAAAAAAATAAGCTTTAAAAAGTCTTTCTCAATTATCCTAACTATTCTATCAGAACCTTCTTTTAGGCTTTTAACATTGTTGGTTTCCATTTATACAATGGAATCATCCAAAAGGCAATCAAACCCAGCCGGGGATTCCAAAGGAGCAGAGAAGGGTCTCAGTGAGGAGAGATGCTTCTGATCCGTCCTTTAGCGAGTCCCTGGGTACTTGTGTGAGAATACAAGTCTCTTGGAGAATTGGTGGCTGTTTGTGTGAGATTCACTGAGGTTCCAAGTGGCCTCCACCAACTAAGAAATTTAGCAAAAAGGCTGTGGCCTAGACTTAAAATGCACCCACGTGATAGCACTTAGGTTGTGATGCAATTGGCTCTGTGACGTCAGACACCACTCAGCAACTCTTACAAAGTGCGAAAAAAATGGAACTTGAGTGCAAAGCCCCAGAAGAGAGGTCAGAATTTCCCAACCAGCCACCATCTGAGATTTGGCCTTTTCTGTCATGTTACCGTGGAAGAGCGAGATCACCCTCTGGCCTTTCCTGTAAGGTCACTTCCTCCAGTAGTCCAAGAGCTGCGGGCACCTGCTCCTTCTTTATTTAGTAATAGCCCACTTTGCAATAGACTATTCTCGACTGTCTTCTCTATTTTTATCCCTCCTCTATTTTTATCTCCGTCAGAAGCGGTTATCCCTGGCTCATGAGCTGCCAGCATCCTGACCCTCTCATCCACCCCACTCCAGCCCTAAGCGCTTCAATCAATAAATACAAATGGTTAGTGGAGTGGCTGGCTAACATTGGTGGAATTTTCCTTCTCTCGCTTTAGCTGTGAGAGGAAGCTTAAATTCCTCGCTGGCTGGACTCACCGTGTGGAGAGCTTTTGAGAGTACTTTCCTCAGGCACACCCCTCTTGGGAGAAGGTTAGTCTTAAAATATTTCCCAGTTCATTGTCTATCTTTTCACCACCATGGTTTCTCTTCTAAGTTTCTAAAGTTTTTTGTTTATTTTTTTTAATCAAAAATTATGTCATTAAAATTCAAATACTCCTGGAAATTATGATTATTAGCAAACATCTTAATCAGCAAACAGTTAAAACAAGACTCAATGGATGCTTGATGCCAAATAATGGGCTAACACTAATGATACTCTCATCAGGATTTTCGCCTCATACTTCTCTCTTGAGCTTTGGACTCTTCATTCAACCATCAGCGAGGTGCTTCCTCCTGGATGGCGCCCACATCCTTCATTCTCCTCATGTTCCAAGCCCAGCTAGTCATCTTCTCTTCCCAGTCTTCCATACCCTCACTGTACTGAAATCTCATGCCATGTACTCAGGTGCCCAAAGCACAAATTCTGAGTCTTTGCACATATATTTGTGTGATAATGATAAAGCTAAACATGAGAAATCTTTATTTGCTTTTTACGTAAAAACGTTTAAATAAAGGTTAATACTATATTCTTTGAAAGGGATAATAAATATGTAAATCTATGTAATTTAAACTGTTTAATATAGCATTTTCCAATAAAAATAAAATGCCAACTTCAAAAATTAAAAATTTTTACTAGCCACATCAAAAAACTAAAAAGAAACAGGTGGAATTAATTTTAATAACATATTCATTTAACCTAATATATCTATAATATTATTTTGACATGTAATCAACACAAAAATTATTAATGAGATATTTCACATTCTCAATTTTGTACTGTTCGATATTAAGTATGTATTTTACATTTATGACACATTTCAATTTTCACAAGATACATTTCAAATACTCAGTTACCACCTGTGGCTAATGACTACTATATTGGATAATGCAGATCTAAAATAATCGCAGTTGAAATCTAATTTGAAAACCCCCCACAATCTCCCTCCAAAAAAGATTCTGAAATTATCCTAAAATGTATTAATTTAGAATTTCTGAAAAAATTCTAAAAAAGAAGAAAAATAATAAAGTATAGTACTAGAGGAAATATAGAAACTTAGATTAATGAGGCAGCAAAAATTATAGATTCTGTTATAATTAAGAATGTAGCCAACTCCAAACAATGGAGAAAGGGAGAATCATTTGATAAATAATGTTAGGATCACTATTCAAGGAGTTGGGGAAATAATATTTCGAAATCTCCCATACCATTTTTGCCATATATAAACATAAATTGCAGAGCTTTTAAAGTATTACACTTAAAAGAAAGATAAATTAGTACAAAATAAAAGAACTATTACATCTTCAGAGGGCTGCTCATTTTCTAAGAGATGATATGATAAAATAAATAACAAAGGAAGAGACTCACAGATACAACTACAAACAAATTTAACACATGTAGAAAAATAATGTGAACAGAATAAAAAACAACAGAATATGAAAAATTTGAAGGAAGCATATAGAAATGTTTTTTAGATTTATAAGAAATAATCAAGATACCAGTTAGAAAAGAATATGAATAGACAATTCATACTCAAAAAATTAGTAGCAAGTATTTAAAATCACTTTTAGTTGAATAAATGAAAACCACCACCGGTAATATTTTATATTGCTTAAATCCACTCATTCAATATTTATAGTGTGTTTACTACATGTAAGGAATTCTTTGAGGTTCTGCAGATATACAATTGCTCAAAAGAAGCAAATACTCCTGCTGTGATGGAGTTCCTATCTTCTATATTCCATTGTGGAGAAGATGATGAGCATATAACCGTGTAAATACATTCTGTAGGGTGGTGACAAGCACTAAGAAAGCAGAGTATGAGTCAGGGAGCAGGGAAAAGGGGCGCTGTTCAGGAAAGCCTCATTGCAAAGCGGTGTGTGAGCAGAAACCTGAGGGATGTGAGTGGATGTTGGGAAAGAAGGTGTTCCATGCAGAGGGAAAAGCAAGTGTAAATGCCCCGAGTATAGGGGGTAGGAGCTAAGGAAACGGGGAGGTCAGAGACTGATCTTGGAGGGTATTACAGCCCACTGTAACAGCTTTGTCTTTTACTCCAAATGAGATGGAAAATCATTTGAAGTTTTTAACCAGAGCATGACTTGATCTGACTTTGTTTTAAAAGCAGTGCTTTTGCACATGGAGAGTAGAATATAGAATACAAGGGTGAAAAATAGACTTTATGGGAACAGAAATAGACGCAGGAAGAGACTAATTTCAATACTTCAACAGAGAGATGAGGGTGGACCAGGATAAAGATAGTGGACAGTAAGAAGTAATCAATTCTGGGCATATTTTAAATTTAATATTTTGCTGGTAGATCAGACATGAGTTGTGAAAGAGAGAATTCAAGGATGAATGGAGATTTACACTTGAGTGAGGGAAGAACTGTTCTGTTGACATTTCCAAGAAGGGGAAGACAGATGTCAGAGGAGCAAGTTTCAAGAACGAATGTGGGGTGAGGAAGTTAAGGAAGTTGAAAAAAAATTCAGAAATTCCTTTTTTGGACATGCTATTTTTGTGCTTTCTCATCCAAATGGAGAAAGGTTAAGTAGGCAGTAAATTATTAGAAAATGTGTCAATACAATTTAACATAATAAGGAACAATAGGAGAAAATAATTTGGTAATCTCAATAGATACAGAAGCAGCATTTCATGAAGCACCTACCTCATGAAAAGTGGGTTTTTTTTTTTTTTTTACAAATTAAAGCATAAGAGAGTACTTTATTAACCTGCAAATAATATATTCCAAAAACCTACTGTGAATGTAACCCTTAGATTAGCTTCTTTAAATTTTTGCACTACAACATGAATGCCTGTCTTCTTAGATTTTTTTTTTTTTTTGCATTATATTGGAGATCATGACCAATAAAATAAGAAAAAGGAACAAATGGTGGAAGAATTAAAAGTAAGAGATAACTCATTAGAACTAATACAATTTCAGAATTACTGCAGAATACAAGATCAATAGTGTGCCTCTACCCCATGTGCTGGCACATTTTTTCTATAGAAAATGAGTTAGTAAATATTTTCACCTTTGCAAGCCTTAAGGTCTCCATTACAACTATTCCACTCTGTCATTATGACATGATAGAAAGCAATAGACAATAAGTAGATGAATGGACATGGCTGAGTTCCAGTAAAACGTTACTTACAGAAACAAGTGGTGGGCCAGATTTGGCTCATTGGTCACAGTTTGCCAACCTCTGCTCTACACCAATATCATCAACCAAAAAAGAGAATAGAAAATGTAATACCTTTCACAGTAGCAGCAAAATCTATGAAGCATCTGGGAATTAATTTAAATAATATGGCACAATACTTTTACAGAGAATATTTTGAAAAACTCCTGAGGACATTAAAAAAGACTTAAATAAGTAGAAAAATATGCCATGTTCACAAATGGGCAAATTTCATTGGAAAGATATCAGTATTCCCCAGATTAATCTCTGAATTAATTATAATCCAAATAAAGTTTAGTCACATTTTTGAAAATATAAAGACTCTCATTCTAGAATTTATATGAAATGATACATCCATGAATAACTCAGTAAGGCAAAAATAAAAGCAAAAGAGAGTTCTTCTACTAGATTTTAAAGCTATAAAGTCTTAGTAATAAAAAACAAAAGTATGTTAGTGGAGAAGAATAAACCAATGAAACTTAGAAGAGATAATATGTATACATATACAATATGGCATATACATAACTATAAATACATATACAATATATGTAACTTAATATCTGATAAAAGGGGCATCAAAACCAATGGGGAGACAATTTGTCATTTAGTAGATTTTTATTGGAAAAGATCACTCAATACATGGAGCAAAATAAACTGGGTCTTCACTTTACATAACATATTGAGATGGAAACTAGTTTAAAGATATAAATTTAAAATTATAAAGTCAATATGGTAAGTGTAGGGAAATATCTTTGTAACTTTGTGATGAAAAAAGATGTACTTAAATGAGACACATAAGACATGTTTATCACATTGACAAAAATTTGAGATTACTCTTTACAAATAATATTACAGGCAAAGTTAACAAACAGATAAAGGAATGGTAGAGGACACCAATAGTATCTGAAACTGTCAAAGGATTAATATCTCAATAACAGGAAACTCCTGAAAATCAAAAGAAAAAAAATGGACAAGTACTAGAATAGAAATCACACACATAAAAAGGAAAACTGAATAGATAAGTGATCCTTAAACTCATCAGTAACTAAAGAAATGCAAATTAAACAACAATGAGCTATCACTTTAGAGCCATCAAATTAGGAAATTTAAAAAATGTAGATATTGCCCAATACTGATGAGAATGTAAGTAAAAGGGAAGCCCCGAATGGTTTATTGATGAAAGGAAAAGGTTTGAGTCACTCAGAAAAACAATCTGACAGGACTTTATGAAATCTATTGTGCAAAAAGCCTGAGATCCAGCAGTCCCACTCTTGAGTATAAATCTCAGAGACACAACAAAATACCACATATGTACATTTAAAACTCTTACAAATATTATGGTTTAGAAGGATATATACATATCCAAAAAGTGGTTGTGTGTCAGAGGTGGGAATATGCTTGTGGGCCAGGAATAAAAGGGATAAGGAAAAGGGGGCACTACACTCAAAAGATTATGGCAACACAATTCACAATTGCAAAGATGTGGAAACAACCCAAGTGCCCATCAATACATGAGTGGATTAATAAAATGTGGTATATGTATACCATGGAGTACTACTCAGCCATAAAAACAATGGTGATCTAACACCTCTTATATTATCCTGGATGGAGCTGGAGCCCATTCTTCTAAGTGAAGTATCACAAGAATGTAAAAACAAACACCATATATAGTCACCATTAAATTGGTACTAATCGATCAACACCAATGTGCACATATGGGAACTAACACTCATAAGGTGTTGGGTAGGTGGGAGGGGGAGGAGAGGATGGGTAAATTAACACCTAAAGGATGTGGCGTGAGCTCTCTGGGGGATGGGCGCACTTGTAGCTCTGACTCAGGTGGTGCAAAGGCAATTTACATAACCAAAGTGTTTGTACCCCTGTAATACTCTGAGATTAAAAAAAAAAAGAAAAGGGAACAAGAGAAGGGTCTTGATTAATGAGAACAGTGGGCCATCATCAACTGAGTGAATAATCAACTCTGCACATGATGTCCAAAAAGGGAAATGTGTTTACTTCTATATTACAACAAAGAATTATGAAAAATCATTTATAGAAATGTAGACATGTGACAAAGTAATGTAGAAAAAAGTAGATTGGTGTGTCTGAGTAATAAAATTATGTTTTAAAAATTTCTCTATTGTTATAATGTTAATATTAATGAGACTTTTCTTTAAACACAAGGGAAACCTTACCACTGTTGCTTTTTATGAGGGCTAAAATTTTTCCAGGAGCAGTGGCTAAGCAAAATTAATAGTCTGAGTAAAATGATTACTTGTTGGAGCTTCTTTAATTTTTCTTTACTTCATAATACTTACCATTGTAAATATTTGTGGTATTTCTATTATATCGTAATACTTTAGGTTCATTATTTAGCAAGTTTTTGTTTAGTTTTAAGTGCTGAGTATGGTAGCCCTCAGTAATAAGCTTCGGGATTACGGTTAGGCTCAGGGTGAGGGTTAGCTTTAGTTTGGGTGCTGAGTTGGTAGCCCCCAGTGATAAGCTTTTGGATTGAGGAAAGACAATGAACTCTGCTTCAATACCCACTGGCAGGTAAATCTAGACAGCAGGAAAATTTGAGATCTTTTGTGCAACCCCCTACACCAAGAGTTACCAAGCCCCCCCTACACCAAGAGTTACCAAGCCGTAGTCTAAGTTTTTCTTGATAAACCCAAAAGCATGAAAGAACTCACTCAAATCTGCTACAAACAGTTTTTCCTGTTGAACTCTCAGAGAATGGACTTGCTTATCTTTAGCCGTCTATGTCTAAGACATCGCTCTATATGTCTGTCCTCATGGTGCATCTGGCTTACGGAGAGTCATCAATCTGTTATTTAACATCAAGTTTCCATTGACTAAAAGGCAAGGTCCTAGATATACATCCCAAACTCTAGGATTCTTTGTGCCTCCAACTACTCTCCTCCACTTCATCAATTAGGAATTCCTATACTCCAATCTCTCATTTCTTAGTTTACTTGCTTCTAGAGGTTCTTAATATCACGGCCATCTGTTCCAATATCCCTCCTGTCTAGAATGTCAAGCCCAGGATTATAAGAAAGAGAATATCAGGAAGGAGGTTGTGAGTCCAGTTGTAAATAAAACAAAGACAACATCTTTATAGCCCCAGTAATGATAAGTCAACAAACTGATGTTGCAATTGGACTCTTCTTCATTGGATTTATGTTAAGGTGTCAATGAGGAAAGGGATTAAATGTACCACTGTGGGTGAATTAAGAGTGAGATAATTTTATAAGAAATTGCAAAACTAAATTTGGCTTAAGAAAAGCTGAAAGGAAGGTACTCTAATCAGCTTGGACATAATGTATAATCCACACAATGCTCCACCTGGTTTAGATGCATCTGAGTGTAAAGCTGGTACCAAATTATAAAACTAAACAGTACTGTAGTACTACTGACAAGAAACTAGCTTAATCATAGGTGAGAGGTGCAGAAAAGAAAATAGCTTATTGAAAAAGAAGACACTGAAGAATTCCGGTGAAGACTTGATGGCTGCAAAGGTTGATGTAATCCCTTCCAGACTTATGGAAATAAAGCTCTAAGGCAAACTGTTAACACTTCCACCCAAATGGGCGTTGCTTACCTGCAGTTCTCAAACCTTTGGAAACACAGAACAGGTGTCAAATGCGTGAGAGGGTTGTGTATGTGTGTGTATATAAACTAAGTTATAGAATACGTAATGCAATCAAGACTTTAAAATTTGGAACTTGAATCTCCTCGGGAATCATTCTAAACATTATCCACCTCTAACAGGTCTTGTATTTATAAAGTTACTATAAATTCAAGTCTTGTATTTATGACGCTACTATTTGCCTTTTACGTTACTATTTGCCTTTACCATTTTAGGTTTGTAGCTAAAATGTTAGCTATTGGCAGGGGCATTTGCCACTAGATGTGAAAGAGGATAAACTATGGAATCTTAGACTCCATTATGCAGATAGACTAATAGGATGGCCTGTTCTTAAGGGAAAGGTAACCAGGTCCTGGAATTAGAAATGTATTTCAATAGTGCAGGCTCTGGAACAAATTCCATCTAAAATATAAAATATTTGATAACAGTTGAGTCTGGAATCTGCTAGGTAGATAGATCTGGCAGGAAGGGAAGAGGCCAAAAGTGTGCAACTCATATCTTTTATTAATGGGGTACTAACAGCTGAATGTTGTCCTAGAATCATAGATCCTTTATCCTGCATGAGGTCTAGACTTTCAGAGACTAATGTACATATACTCACATACGCCCACATACACTATCCAACAGCCAAACCAAACTGTGAGATATAAATGTTCATAGCTGATCTCTGCATATATGTAAATGAGCCTACACTAACACTCAAATACTTATTAACAATAAATTGCAAAACCTAGGGTACTGGTAGAGAGACCCTGTTTATTTAGAAAGTTTACAAGATAAAGCCACTGAGCCTCTTATAAATATATGTGCAACTTTATATTTTGAACAATTTGATTGGAATTTTAGGTTAAACAACTGTGATCTTTTCTCTCAGGCCAAGTTTCCTTTCTTTCATTTAAATGTTGACTACCGCAGGTGAGAAGCAGCGAGGATTTAAAGATCTATCTCTATTAAAAAAAAATCAAGAAAGGAGAGGCATAGTCCTGCCTGAACAAATATCATTAACCAAGCCTAACCATACTGAGAGGGTAGGGATTTGTGTCAGTTTTGTATCTCTGGCATCTAAGAGAATGCTTATAAGCTGGAGACAATAAATAAATATTTTTTGAATAAATGGATTCCAATTTTTAAAATCCTTTTTTACTTAAAAATGTAAATGCTACATCTCATTCTCTGATTTATTTTATTCCATTTTCTCTCTTTTTTTCAGTTTCATTCCTCTCGTATTTTTTTAACCACATCTGTGCCTGTCCCCAAGACACACACTAACAACAGGGCTGACTTCCCCTCCCCTCAGTGCAGCTCAATGTGCTATAAATGCACAACTATGGAATTTCCTAAGGGAATAGAAAGATTTTGGGATCTTGGAGGATCAGATATTATTTTTCAAAAATAATAACTGAGTAGACAAATCTATCAGACATTCACTCTTTAAACCATTTACTACCCTGGAAAATAAGGAGGAGCAAGAATAACATCCTTGTGGAACATATTTGATTTAAATAGGAAAGCTTTTGACCACCAAAATAAAAAGAATCAAACAAAAAATAGCAACAACAAAACCCAGTGATCCTGAGAGCTATAATCACACTTCGGGGACAGCCACATAATTTTCATTGTGCCAGAATATGTTGAAATACAATGAAATATATAGAAAGTGTGTCCATCTGGAACTCTTTACTGGACGAAAATGTATTTCGCAATTGCCAGCTCAAGCAGTAATGAAACCTCCGGTGTATCAGGATGACCTTTTAGACTGTGCCAACATTGACAAAATCAAGGAACTCTTTTGAAAACCTAGATGGGACAAGCAAATAAGAAATGCCAAGAGATCACAGAACACATTTAAGTCAACCAAACCAAGCTTGCTTGTATCTTGACTAAACCCCTATGAATCAGAAATCATAATACCTTTCTAAAAATATATCTTGGGGTATTAATTTTTTCTTTGATCTCCTGAAATTGTTTTATGCCATTTTTAAAAGATCACCATCGACTAGTAATTAGCTTAAGTAGCTCTTTCACACACATACATTAAAGCTACTCAGCATTAGAATGTTCTGCATTATTGAAACATGTTAAAGCCACTTCAAATGTTTGCCTAGAAATCATGGATTATATGTATGCAGACTTGTGTATGTATATGCATGTTTACATAGGTGTCTATGCATATGTGTATATGATATTTAAATATTTTTAAGTACAAAAACAATAAAAAAAAGTCAAACTCAATGCTTTTTTAGGGCAAAATTAAATCTAGACTCTCAAGCTTTAGCATTTTAATGCTCTCCAGCTCAAAGGATTACATGAGCATCTGTGTTCTTGTAGCTCAATGAAGGCAACAGGGAATAAGAATCCCTCTTACTGGCGGATGTCTTGCCTTATCAGCAAATCTTTTTCAGGTAACAAATCCTTAGGTCACTATGCAGTTTTGCCACCTAAGAGATTTCTTTTACCCCTTCCCCAAGTGTCCAATGCATTTGTTCTAGCAACTTAACTGCAGTGTCATGTCATTATTACATGATTCATTAAGTAGCTAAGGGTCAAACAAACAGGGCTTAAAGTCCACAGTAGGTTTCAATGATGTGGGCAGCATAATAAAAGAGATCCAAATAAATGGATGTGTTATAAATATTTTATATTAGTGAAGAAAATGGTAGAAGTTTTTGACTTTCTCCAAGTCCTTCTGAAAGGATGTGGTTTTTAAACAAGAGAGCCACTTCACAACCAAAGTCTAATTTTAATTCAAAGATTATGCTTCTTTATGTTCCACAGTTGCACTGTTGGTATGCAATTCCTAATGAAATTTGTAGGTGAAGGACATCATTGTTTTTGACACTGGAAAATGCTCTCAATACCATTTTTGCCTTGACAGACTTTTTGACAGCTCAATAGCACATACTGCTATAAAGCAAAAGAGGACCATGATGCCAGTGTTTGGGGAGCAAAGGATATTTTTAAAGAAGTGATGGTAGAAAGGAATAGGCTGGATCTAGGAAAAATAACTTGTTCACTGCTATTTGAAAAAATAAAGATAACATCACAAAGCTAAGTCTCTGGCTTTCATGTTAAAGATGAAGGATATTTCTTAGCAATTCTGAATATCAGGCAGCCCTCAGTCCTTTTGCATTCTAATAAGCCACTTCCTTATTCACTGCCTATGCACCACCATGGTTGGTACCAGACTTCCATTGCTTTTTTTATTGTAGTAGAAACATTTAAAATGATATCTACCCATTTAATAAATTTTTGAGTGTATAATACAGCAGTGGTCCCCAACCCCTGGGCCAAGGACAGGTACTAGCTTGTGGCCTATTACCACAGCAGGAGGTGAACAGCTGGCCAGTGAGGCTCCATCTGTATTTACAGCTGCACCCCATCATTCATCACCACCTGAGCTCTGTGTGCTCCCCACACCCTGTCCTTGAAAAAATTGTTTTCCATGAAACCAATGAAACCAGTCCCTGGTGCCAAAAAGGTTGGGGACCGCTGCAATATAGTATTGTTAACTATAGGTGGGTGGAATGTTCTACAGCTGATCCCTAGAGTTTATTCATCTGACTTGAGTGAAACTTTATGCCCATTGATTAGTAACTCTGCATTTCCCCCTCCTCCCAGCCCTTGGCATCAATTATTCCATTCTCTGCTTCTGTGAGTGTGACTATTTTGGATACCTCATCTAAATGGAATAATGCAATATTTGTTTTTCTGACTGGCATATTTCACTCAGCACAATGTCCTCAAGATTCATTCACAGTGTTACTTATGGCAGAATTTCCCTCTCTCTTTAAGGCTAAATAATATTTCACTGATTGTGTGTTTATATCACATTTTCTTATTTACTCATCCATCCATGGACATTTAGGTTGTTTCTGCCTCTTGGCTATTGTGAATACTGCTGCAATGATTTAGAAGTGCAAATATCTGTTCAGAATCCTGATTTCAATTCTTTTGAATAAATACCCAGAAGTGGGCTTGCTGGATCATATGGTATTTAATTTCCACACCTGCTGCCACCTACTCCATCTGGGTAATCCCTATTCACTCCGTGGGTCTCATCTTGGCTGTCACTTCCCACAGGGAATCTTTCCAGTTCCACCCTTTCCCAGCAGTATTTCTCCACTACAAAGGGTCACAACTCAACATGCACAGACCCCAGGCCACCACTCTCCACCAAATCTGCTCCTCCTTCTTCTGTGTTCCCCATCTCAGTGAATGGCTTCACATCCATGTAATAAATCCGTGCAGCCCTGCCAGAGCCCAGGACAGAAACATGGATGCTGCATTTGGTTCCCCTGTTCCTGTTCCCAGCATCAGTTTGGTCAACAGGTTCTCAGTCAAATCTGCCCACTTCTTATCATCCCTACCCTGACTCTTTTGATTCAAGTTTGATTCAAGATGATGATCTTTCACTTGCTTTATGGCAGTCTCAAAGTTTCCCATTCTTGGCTCACTGATATCCGTTCTGTATTCTACTGTTGGCCATCTTTCTAACATGTTAACCCCTTCGCTAATCTCCATTGCTTTAGGATATAATCCAACCTTTTTGTCATGATTCACAAGGTGCTTCATGATACCTTACCTTTTACAGGTTTTGCTTTTGAATTCCACTCTGTGAGATAGATATCATCACCTTTAATATAGAGATAATCAAAGTATATAGTCTCCATGATGTGAAAACCCTGATTAGGGTCACAAAGCCAGGAACTGGTGGTGTTAGAGCTGAAGACATATTAGAAGTTTGAACAAAGTATTCAGAAGTTTGTTTCAGATTTAGAAGTTTGAATTTATTTATTGCCCAGGAGATTATGCATTCTATGGTACCACTTAATGTGCTTCTGATTTCATACACAGAACAATATGTTTATATTTCATTACAATGTTATTTGTAGATAAATTTTTAGACCACCTTTACCTGTTATCGTCATTGGGTTCTCCTGAAGACAGAGCCTGATGAAGGGCTTGTGTGCAGGCAATTTACTTGGGAGGTGATTCCAGGGAGCAGGGGTGGAGGGGAGTAGGAGGCAAGAAAGGAGGAACAGTCAACAGATGTATGTGTTAATGATGTCACTGCTATGACAGTGAGGCTCAATTCTCTCAGGACCTTCTTTGAAGTATACTAGATGCCTCCCAAAAATTGCTACCTGAAGGATAAAAAATAGGAAGAATTTTCCAACAGCTTCTGGCCCCATTGGTTGAAAGATACCCTCAGGGGTATTAACTTCCCCAAGGTTCTAAGCTGTACAAATGCACCAACCAAGCAAGATCCTGCCTGCACCTGAGGTTTGCAAAGCCCCAGAGCAGAAAACAGACAGGCACAGGCAGCACACCTGCCAAGCCTCCCTGCCAGAGAGATGTGAATTGAAGCCCACAAAGAGTTTTCTACATTCAGCCATAGCTGAAATCTGAGCACCAGAGGCATCTAAGATGCCCATGTCAGGAAATGAAATAATTTAGAAATAGAATGCTATTCCCCAATATTTTTAGACTCACAACAAATTTCAAGTACAAAGAACAGGCTATAGATTAGCACAAATACATTTTCCATTGACTTTTCTCTGCAGAAAACAAAGATAATTGAATAATGTGTAGGTGGTCCTATTAAGTGATTCATGTGTTACAAATAAGCACTAGGCATTTAGAAGCAGAGCTAGGGCTGATCAATAAATAATTCCCTCTGGAAAAGGAACGAAATTCTCTTTCTATTATAGTCCATTTATAGAAATGTTAAATATTAAGAACTCTGGGCCCAAATTTTCCACACACAAAATAATTTTAACCATTTTTTAAGAACTTTAAGATCATAGGGCTGATATTTTCACTACTTTTTATTGTGTTTAGTCTCAAGTTTTTTTGCTTACTTATATATTAGGGCATTAAAAATATGTCAGGGTAATCAGTAACTTTCAAAAATGAAATATTTCGTGTATTTTAGGAATATTCACTCTATATCTATGTCATCTCATTTAAAAATGTATGTTAAGAAATCCATAGACTAAAGATAAGGATAGGATAATTTACCATATTAACAATGGTTACTACTTGGTGCTGGAGTTAAAGGAATTTTTATTTTCTTCTTCGTGTTATTTCTAAATTTTCTATGATTCTTACCTCTTATTTTTGTAATAGACAATCCTACACTATACATTATTTTTTAAAGTCAAATTAAAAAGAAAATACTTTGGTAACCATTTTTAACTCAAATGTGGCCCAAGATGCTTCTTATGAAAAATTGCCACAGCACAGTTCATGTTATGTAGACAAGTTTCCCTTGAAATGAAAAAATCTCAACCATTTGATTATATACTGAGTTAGCCTCTTTCCCATTGGCCAGAGATATGAATACCTTTGATTTGGAGGCCGTGCGGAAAGGGTCCGAGAGGTGCTGAAGCGGAGAAGACTACAGTTTCCTTTTCCCAAGATAGACTGGAGCAGGCCCATCCAGG
This sequence comes from Eulemur rufifrons, assembly GCF_041146395.1. Taxonomy (NCBI): domain Eukaryota; kingdom Metazoa; phylum Chordata; class Mammalia; order Primates; family Lemuridae; genus Eulemur; species Eulemur rufifrons. Next base: position 71,748,610 of record NC_090985.1, read on the forward strand.
CAGGAGTATGGGAAGAATCGCAAAATTCCACTGACCTCAATTTAGACCATATAGGGACAAACGTGGCATTATGCCATTTGTCATGTCATGTCACACCTTTCTGGATTGGTGATGACCTTGTAGTTTCTGGATAGATTTATACCATATGCTCCTGTTAGAAATGTTATTTTGTCTATATTAATCTGTATTCCTCCTCCTGTGCGATGGAAAATTCCAGAAAGGTACCAGAAACTTTTTACTTAAGGGAGTTGGTGGACTCATTAATCATTAACCACTGCAATCTCACTAAACCAGCCAGAAAAATAGGCTGCCAGGCAGAGCCGATAATTCCATCAAGCTCACTGCTTCCCACTGGCAAAGCCTGGATGGGTCTTTATGTTGTTAACCCTGGTCATTTTCCAGACCCTTTTTTTCCTCAGAAATTCCTGACACTGGTCAGCTGTCGTGGCATTTTTAAAGCTCCTTGTTCTCTCTCTCTTCCCCAGGACTGGCTGCAGAGCGTGTAGCTCAGCCTTTCCCGTGTGCCATGTGATTTTCAAAGACAACCACATAGGCCCTTTTGGTTTGCCAGCGTTTGTTTTTGTGTTTTGCTTTGCATCATGACAAAATTGGGCATAACCAAAATAACAAATAAAGACCAATGTCTAGTTTCTGATAATGATAGTTTTGAAACCAACAATACTGATGATGGCATCTGTTAATAGTTTCATTCTGTACTTTCATTTCTCAAGTTAGTGCTCACCAAATATCCCATTATTTTCTGACCTCCTCATTAAAGAAGGGAATGCAGAGTGTTCCCTATTTGAAGTCTTTACTTCTGTGTGTGTTGGCAAATAAAGGAACCAGGGCAGAACAAGTATGCCCTTTGTCTTTAGTGGTTAATTTACCTCTCTGTGAACTTCCATACTAGATGAGAGAGAGGCCTTGACTAATTCCCAGTCCCTCCACCATTATATGCTCCTTTAATACTATATATTATTTTTTATTTTTATTTTTTACAGCAGCGATTTTCAACTTTGGCATCATTGACGTTTCAGGCTGGATGATTCTTTGCCGTGCAGGGCTGTCTTATGCACTGTAGGATGCTTGGTGGCTTCCCTATCTTCTACCCCGCTGGAGGCTGGTAGCACCAACCTAACATCCTGTTCTGTTGTGACAACCAAAAAATATCTCCAGACATTGCCAAAAGTCCTCTGGGGGACAAAATCACCCCTACTTGAGATTGAAAACTGCTGCTGTAGAGAACTTATTAAATTTGTAATTATATGTTTTTTGTGTGATTATAAATAATTATTGTCTTTTCCACTAGACTGTAAATTCCAGAGGGGCAAGGACCATTTCTATGCTAAGACATGTCCCATTTCTCTTACTGGCACATAGTAGCCACTCATTAAATATATATTGACTTAGTTAATGAATAAAGGATATAGCCCATTTTATGAGCTCTTACAATAATTATGAAGGACTCAGGGTCAAATAATGTCTATATCACATTTCATGAGAAAAATGATTATTCTGGCTATGCAACAAAAGTTGTATTTTCAAACTTTAACAATATCTAAAGGACATGACATTTTGGGAGACATGTGAATAATTTTTTTCTTATATTACTATTTGAAAAACTTACAGATATAAGATTAACTTTCTCAAAAATTGATTTAATTTAAATTTATATTATATTTCTCTATAAATTATATATGAATTTTTGTGCGTATGAGAGTACATGTGCTAATGCTGACATTAGAATAACAGTTCTCTTAAAATATTTTATTCCTAAATTTATTATAATTTTTTAAAAGTTTAATTACAAAATTAATATTTACTTTAAGAAAATGAAGAATTCAAAGTATACAGATAAAGCTTTTAACTTTTCCACAAACCAGTTAAAAAGCATTTTTCCAGAGTTTATTTATGTATGCATATATACATTTATATTTGTTTTATTGTTTTGATTTATAAAAATATTTTTACTTAAATGTTATAGTATCATTTATTTTTCTGCAACTTGCTTTTCTGCTCTAGCAACATTTCCATGATCCATATAGATTCACCTCATTCTTTTTACCTGATACCTAGTAATTTAGAGTATGGACTTGCTGTTGTTTTTTTGTTTTTTGCTTTTAACTGTAAGATTACAAATTAAGGTGTTAATTAAGGTTTGTTTCCCATAACAGCTATTCCCTGACTCTTGACCCCACGTAGCTAGCAGCATTCATTGCCTCAGAGGAGGTCTAACATACCCAAATGAATCAAATAGCTAGTCCATTCCTTAATTTTTAAGTGTCTAAGTAAGCTTCTAAAAATGATGGCAAAAAAAGTCTTGAAAGCCATTTTTTAAAATTTTGATAAAGAAAAGGTGTTTTGTTGCTTTGTTTTATTTTTGAGTTTTGAGACTCAAAAGTAAAATTGGGGCAGAGCTGACAAAAAAAAAAAAAAAACATAAAAAATAGCTCAATAGCTTGGAAAGAGAATAGAGACAGCAGAAGAGTCAAAATTAACTATCCCACCTCCATCCTCACCCCCACCAGCACACTAGATAATGTTGTCAGCACTGGGAATAGAAGGGGATTGAAGGTTAGATGTCCCTGTGGGTCTCTGGAAAGAGGAGACTTTGACCAGGTGCTACCAAACTGATGGAAGGAAGGAAGTTCCAGTGATCTATTACTGCATAACAAATTATCACGAAACTTTAATAGCTTAAAGCAAAAATAATTATTTTATTATTTCTCATAGTTTCTGCCAATCAGGAATTCAAGAAGGGCTTGGCTGGGTGGTCCTACCTCTGAGAAACCTGTGTATTCAGTTTCCATGCCCTGACAATGGTATCATACCCCTCAGTAGATGCCAGTGTAGGCAGACATCAAGCGGTGACAACCCCCTGCTCAAGCCCGATGGTCCCTTAACACCTCGGAATTTACATGATATCCCAGGGGGAAAGAAAGAGGAAGAAGACCTAAATTGATACCTGGAAGTGACCAGATTAAATTTTCTGCCATCAAACCAAATGGAAGCTCAACATATAATCTTTATCTTGATTTATAGAAAAATAAAGAATGTTACCAATATTGTTTTCATATCTGGGTTTTTGGCTTGCAAAAATCATGCCCACTATAATATTATTCCCTCATCGACAGATATTTAGATTGTTTTGAATTTTTCATTGTAGAAATTATTCTGCAATGACAACTTGTACCCGCTTATATGTACACATGTTTATTTCTCTGGAAAAGGTGAAATTCAAGTAAAAATTCAACAGATTCTTTGAGCTTTTCTACAAGGAATTATCCCACCCAACCATTCATTGTATTACTAGAATGTGAGCTGCTTATGGCCAGGGATTTTTGTCTGTTCTGTGTGTATTATTTACACACTAAATCTTTGTTGAACAAATAATTCCCATTTATATATCAAACAATTCTATGCTTTCTTCTCAATATATTCATCTTTGGGACAATCTCATGAGCCACCTTTTCTCAAAAAGTTCTGTATTTCCTGAATTAAACTAATGCCAGATGCAGTGTTATGAACCAGCTAAGAAAGGTTGAGTAGGAGCTTGAATAGGAAGCTGGGCAGGGACCCCCGCTCAAGAATAGCAACTCTGTCACCTTTGAAGCTGCAATTTTTACAGTGTAATTTGCAGGGGTCTTGGCGAGTTTTCATCCTCTACTAAACACAAGTGCTGTCAGTAGCTAACTAATCTTCCTCCCATACCCATCACAATCAATCAATAAATTTTGTAGTAGTTATCAGCTGATAATTTAAGCAGGGGTTGACAGGAACAAATAAGATCCATTTTAATTGAAATGTAGAAAAATAAGCAGACCAGAAGAGAGGAAAGGACACCAAAGATACAAAATCCCCTAACTTCAGTTAGCCCGGGGCCCACTTTACCTGGCATTAGAGATGACAGAGTTCATGCTTAGAGAACTTCCATTAGTTGACAATTACATTTATTTCATGTGTGAATACTATTCATTCTTTATCTCCCAGGTTTTATTTTACCAATCTATCAGTCTAGATGACATAAATCTACCAGAAATATGCCATACCAACTTCTCTGCTTGATATATAAAGACTGCTACATTATTAGGCATCAATAAGAGTCAAATAATGTCATGAAGTTGTCATTGAAATATTCAGGTTTTATTTCTCTTTTCACCCAGATGAGTAGAACAGTGTTTGCTCCGTTAGCCACACAGTACTATCACAGGAGAAACTGGGTTTTTAAAATCCCAAACGAATGACTGCATCAAAACAAGAAAAATGTTTTGCAGGGGTTTTCTCTAGGGCATATTAAAAAACTAGATAATTTTTTCAGTGACTTTGAGATTTAAACTTTAAACCAAATATAATTATGGAATAAATAGACATTGGAGAAAAGATAGGTGGGAGGAAAAAGAAGATTGCTGAAGCACCCTCAAGGCTGTGCTTGTGACTCTTAGAATTACAAAATGAATTGTGTTCTGTTTCTCTAAATGAATAAACAGCAAAAGTTTCACACAAAAACATCCTTAGAGGGGGAAAAAGAAGCAAAACTAGTGAAATAAATAAAAGAAAAATCTATATGAAGCCAAATTATTTTCCATTCTTATTTTACTTTGTCAACAGTTGGCAGACGAGTATATGATAGCTCTGCTGCAGACTAATAATTTAATTTTTTTCTGGGCTTAGTTCCTGCATGTGTGTCTAGTGAGGGAGGCTCTTAGCATTTCAAAAGGGTATTAACAACACAAGACTTTGTTGGGTTGAACAGACCTGGATGATTCCTTCTGTTCATATGGCTCCTGTTTAGATGATCTTCAGATCTCCATTTAAATGACATTCAATTGCTATTGTATGTCAATGCATATTGAGTACTCACTGTTGCCTCACAATTTCATGGTTATCACATTTAACTCTCAAGACAATTTATGACTTGGACACCAATGTTAACTGCATTTTAGAGGAGGAAATTGAGGCATGTTTGTGCTAAAGTCATATGTCTTTAGCTGTATGTATGGGACTAAAACGCAGGCAGCCTGGCTCCAAGGCCTATGCCTAATCATGGTACAATTAATCCTAGTCTAGTTATATGCCTTCCTATCTGCACTCGTGGATCCCAGGGCCTCTTCCATCTTTGAACTTTTCAAACGTCACTGCGGCTGCCTGTTTAATTGCCTGTCTCAACTACTAGATTAGAAGCAACTTGAAGGCATGAATATTTTTCCATCAAAGTTGTATTCCCAGTGCCTAGCATATTACCTGGCATGCAGTACATGAAACATTTCTGAATGAATAATTTTTCTTCTAGTGATAATAATAGTGAGAGCCTTAAGAACCAGACTACTTGGGTTCAAATCTTGGTGTTGATAGTTACCGGCTGTGTGACTATGGGCAAATCGTTAACCTTTTGATTCCTGTTTCCTCAAGGACAGTAATGGTCCTTGCCTCATAGTTTTGTTGTACAGATTAATGATTAAAATTAGAGAGATTAAAACAGTGTTGGGCACATAGGAAACAATGTTAATGAGGAATCCAATTCACGAACGTCTTTCTTGAATAAACAAGGCAATACACTTAGATTAAGGAAATAAAAGAAATTCTGTTATTTAAAAGGTCTATTAAAATTCAAAGGAATATCACATGTTAATGAACGAAAGACAAGAATGATATCTTACACAACAGACGTTATTCTGTAGTTATTAAGTAGAATTTTACATATTTAAATATTAATATTACCTCTGCTACACTTTGTGCTCTGGAATTATAATTAATGAACTCTGAAAAAACAACCTAAAAATCTCAGAGCATTACCTCTAACAGTGGCTCTTCAAAGTGGTTGGTCATAGGAATAACTTGGGACCTTTCAGAGATTCTGTTTCTTCAGAACTGAAGTGGGACAAAGGAGTTTGCATTTGGAGTGTTGCATTATTGATTTGTTTTGAATTTGTGAGTCACTGACTCAAAAGAGTTTCACTCCAGTTAGAGAGTTCACCCTGCTACATTATGCTTCCTTCTTGATCCTAGTTTTCAAGGAATAGCAGCAGAAGTCAGGCCACAGATGAGAGATCGTCCTGCCACCAACTCCGTCTGGGTTTTACTCGCGGTGTTGCTCTTCTCTGCTTCAAGGATTTCCCACCAACCACACTTATCCTCTTCCGCAGGGGATTACTAAATTTTGAAGATTTTAAAAATATCTTATTAGCAACATTTTAGCAACCTCATGTTTCATTTTCATTTTGTCGGTAATTAACACTGTGATTGAAATTATTGACTCAGAAAAGCACACTTTTTGGTAAACACTGCAGTTAATTAATTTTTTTTTAATTTCAGAATATCATGGGGGTATGAATGTTTTGGTTACATAAATTGCTTTTGTACGATTTGAGTCAAAGCTGTCAGTGTGCTCATTCCCCAGATAGCGTGCATTGTACCCATCAGGGGTGAATTGACCCATCCCTTCCTCCCTGCTCCCACCTGCTTGATTTCCAGTGAATGTTCTTCCCATATGTACACATAAGTGTTGATCAATTAGTTCCAATTTAATGGTGAGTACACGTGGTGTTTGTTTTTCCATTCTTGCGATGCTTCACTTAGAAGAATGGTCTCCAGTTCCATCCAGGTTAATACAAGAGATAGTCCACCATTTTTGGCGACTGAGTAGCACTCCATGGTATACATATACCATATTTTATTAATCCACTTATGTATTGATGGGCACTTGGGTTGTTTCCACATCTTTGCAATTGTGAACTGTGTTGCTATAAACATTCGAGTGCAAATGTCTTTTTTATAGAATGTCTTTTGTTCCCTTGCGTAGATGCCCAGTTATGGCATTGCTGGATCAAATGCTAGTTCTACTTGTAGTTCTTTGCAGCATCTCCATATTATTTTCCACAGAGGTTGTACTAGTTTGCAGTCCTACCAACAACACTGCAGTTTTTTAAACAATTAAATCAGGGACACTATTCATTTCCACTAAATAATGAAGATACTAACATTATTAAGCATCTACTTTATCTCAGACACAAGCCGATTTTTTAATATTAATTCATTTACTCTTCATAATAACCCTGTGAGGTAAGTATCATTTTACCATTTTGTTGATTGGGAAGCCAACATTCAGGGCAGTTGAATAACCTGTTTAAGATCCATGGCCAGTAAAGTCAGAGCTCAGGTTCAGATCTAGATTTCTGATTCCATGTCCAAGCCATTTTTCCTTCATCAACTAGTAGGGGAGTATTTCTCCTCTCTGCAGTGAAAATTACGTTCAACTAGGTTTTCTTCTGATGTATTATCAATTTATCCTGACATTTTTGGTCTTTCTAATAGCCAGCCAAAGTCTTTTCTTGTTAGAATTACTCCACAGCTCCCACTGTGAGCCGGCAGTGAAAACTGGCAGCACAGGCCGGAGTCTGATTTAGTCAAACATCAATCCACTTGTAAAAGTTCTTGGAAAACAAAAAATGTCTTTAACACTTTGCCAAGCAGTAGAGAGGAAGCTGGCTTGAGGGTTACATGGGCTTTCTTCCCACAGTTCAGAAGATTCTACTTCACAGCTTCAAACATCATTACATATTTTTTTCCTCTCATTTGATCACTTTTTTTTTTTTTTTTTTTTTTTTTATTTTTATTTTTATTTTTATTTTTTGTTTGTTTTTCAGCTCATCAAGGGGGTACAAAAGATCAGGCTATATACATTGCCCATGCCTCCCCATCCCCCCGAGTCTGAGCTTTAGTTGTGTCCATTTCCTAGACAGTGCACATCACTCTCAACATTTGATCACTTTTAATACACTTGGAAAGACATTTTTCCCCATAAGACACATAAAACTGCAGGGTAACCCTCTGGGTGCCCACAGTTGTATGTGACTCATCACTTTGGGTTAAGTGCCCTCCTCACCTGGCTCCGGTTGCTGCCACCAGGTAGGGGGACATTTGTATCCTCTGAGCAGGCAGCTTCTCTCACAACAGCCGACGCTCCCAACCTATGCTCCAACCCCTTTGTCTTTCCTCACTTAAAGCTTTTCCCTGAAGTCTCTTGGCTGAGCAAGACTGGGAAAATCCCCTCAAAATAGATGACTGGGCATTTCTGACCCACCTTTAAAATTTTTGATAGGGATGAGGTGGCTCAGTGACCTGGGTCATTTTCCATTTCCATTCACTCATTTGTTCACTCTTTCGTGTATCCAATACCTGCTTTGTAAGGGGCAGCTGTGTGCCAAGCGTTAGGAAGCATTAATTACCTATTTTCTGCCCTCAAGAAGCTGACCAAGAGATGACTGATAAAAGCAGCCTGGTAAGTGCTGTGACGGGGGCATGCGCAGGACGGCATGGGAGCACAGAGGTGGCTGGGCCAGCGCAATGAGGAGGGGTGAGGGCAGGGCTGCAGGGTGGGGAGGTGAGGGAAAGCTCCCCGAGGAGGGCACCCCTTGGTTTGTTCTGATAGGATGCGTGGGAGGAATTGGACTGAGGTGGGAGAGGGTGGTAGAGTGGGACTCGACAAGGGGCATTCTAGACAATAGGGACTTCGAGGAAGGTCAAGTGTGTGTGTGTGTGTGTGTGGGGTCTGTGGGGTGAAGGGGGATGTGTGTGGGAAAGTGTTGGGGGCAAGGAAAGAGCCACAGCAGAAGAGGCTGGAACAACAGGCAGTGAGGCCATCCTGGGGGCCTGAATACAGTTGATGAAGTTAGTTCATGGTGTCATCGGGGAGCAGGACAGGAAAGTATAGACAGAAAGACTACATTTCTAGTCCTGCCTTTTACTCCTCTCTACTTACTGATCAGAAATCCTGAGGTGTGTCAAGGTCTAACAACTTCTTAGAACATGAAAATTAAGACCAACATTCCTCAGGATCCTGGGCAGCTCTTCCCGAAAGGCTTCTCCAGGCTTCAGTTTCTCATACTGTGAAAGGAGAAGCCAGGACTCTGGAGTGGTTATGTAGGAAGGCTCTGAGATGGATTGCCTGGGACCGAGTCCTGACTCCAATTGCAAGTTCTGCAAGCTTAGGCCAATGACTTCACCTCCTCGCCTCGGTTTTCTTGTTTATAAGATAAGGAAGATTATGGTTTTCATGTTTGAGTTGTCCTGTTCATTAAATGCCCATAAAGAACGTAGACTCTGCCCTGGCACAAAAGCAGCACACAGTGAATGTCCACTAACACTGTGGTTGTTATTGCTGTTGTAGACACTCATCTGATCTCAAATCTAATAGCTTAGGACTCTCCAGCCACCTCTGGTATTTACTGCTTAGTTTACATGGTGAAGGTTTAGTGTAGGTTTAGAGGGGAAAAAAACACATTTGGGGCTAGAGTATCCTAAGCTGCCATATTATAGCTATGTAAGCATTTTGTGCCTCAGTTTTCTTATACTGAAAATGTAATTTATTATACCAAAGTTCCTCATGCCTATATATAATTCATATAATTGTTTTAGGATTAAATAAAAGTACTTAAGGCCTCTGGAACACATGGTATAGGTATCTGGTATTCCTATTAGATGTGAAATAAATACTAATTTCTTTTCCCTTTTATGCAAATATACATACTATTTACTTTAGAGGAGAGGGATATAAAGAATAGAGCACATGTAATTGTTTGCTGAGCTCTACAAATGTAAAGACAAGAGGACATATGAAATTAAGAGGCATTTTATTGAAAGCAAAGTGAAAGTACTTTTACAGCCACCTATGGAATTGGGTTATTGCTAGCCACAGAGACATATTTAATAACACTTTTAAGAATGAGTGTTTCATGGATATTAGTGGCATCAAAACTGTGCAAGCTGAATGATAAGAATGACAATATAAAACCTCGGGGTGTACACCTGGAGGGTGGGGAAGAAATCCTCCCTTAATACAAAGCAAGGAGATGGAGAGGTGCAAAGCAAACTGAAAGAGGGGTTATCCGGGAGGTATTCTTAGAAATATTAACACTAACTATGGTCCAACAAATAGGTTAAGAAAAAGCCATCTTGTAAATGGCATGAAATTATCTGTTGAATTGAACCAATGCATGCATTTATGAAAATGATTAAAGTAAAAGCAGAGCTTTTAAGCGAAGTCTGAATAGGAGGAAAAATCATGATAAGGCTTCCCTACAGTGTCACTGAGTGTTCTGTGGGTGACAATGGCTCCCAGCATGTGCCAGGAGGGTGGTGACTAATTGCCAAACCTGTTCTCTTCCCATGCCTCAGTCTTCTCTCACATCAGCCACCCGCTCTATTCCGTTCCTTCACTTAACCCTCACTTTCAAGACCTGTGCAACCAAGCAGACCAGGAAACTGCTACCTTATTCTCTCACTCACAGAAGCAGCCTCCAACCCTGCCAGCCACAATAATGGGGCATTTTTCTATTTAGATTAATAAAACCTATACACTCAATCGATCTTTTCTGCTTTCTCAAGAAGTTTAAAGGACTAGAATTCATGGAGATGGCAAAAATACTCCATATCATTGACTCAGTGATACAGTCAGTTATAAGACACACCATGACTTTATGTCAACTGAGGAAGGAGAAACCCTTCCAACTAGCTGATGACACAATGCCGTACTGATTGTTTGTATGAATGCATGAGTTGGTCACACCAATTCTTATTCATTACAGTTTCTTTCATATATTCAGAGATAACTGGAAATTTCTCCTTTCTTCAATCACCTTGCTTGGCATATGCTAAAAAGTCTTTTTGCCCACATTTTATTACAAAACGTAATGACACTTCAACCACTTGTGGTTCTCTTTCTTTCTCAGGTCATGTAAAGCACTTAGTAATTGCTTTGCAAGAAAATACGGCATTGTAATCATCCTTTCAATCACTAATGTCTGCTTTACTACCATTAAATTTGTACCCCACTTCTCCATTTCTGTGCCTTTCTATGACAAAGGGCTTTCATTTCATTATGGAATTATAATGTATTCTTTCTATACAAATTTTAAGTTGCAATTAAATTCAATATATGGAATATCAACAATGCCATAACTCAACTGATGCAATGATATTATCAAGAACTGCAACCAAATTAACCCAGGTGCAGGCAGTGGCAAGTCTGTCGTGATGGTGATGGTAACAATCCGTGGATTATAAGACATTCTGCCTTCAGAGATGTTAAAATATGGGGCAGCCAGGGAAAGTGCATCCTAGAGTGGATGAAATGCAATAATAAGGTTGATTCCTGTTTTCCAAATGTCCATCATAATGTGGAAATAGGTATAGACATAATATGACACCACAAGTCAGTGACCTAGGTAACTTTCAAAGGGCTGTCACAGACAAAAAATCCTCCATGTCTTCAGTGCAGAAAGATAACAGGTGTTGTTTTAGATTCTTTTCAAAGAGAAGGATGGAGACCCAATTAATTCTCCTTAGTATTAAATTCTGTGGTCCTCTTTCTACATGTCAAAATAGTGTACAGGAATGTTTCATGCAAGGAAATCTGACCCCTCAGCCTACTTCCCAGGCATTAGAGAGGTGTAGCATGTTAAAACACAGTCCAGAGATAGCACTTGTTTCCCACACAGGCACTCAGGCAGCAAATGGAGAGAAATGGACAATGTCTGTCCTGGAAGTGAGAGCTCTCTACACAGACCTCCGGTCAGGTAAGCCCAGGTGCTATCTCCCCAGAGTTGGCATACATGTAGATCTGCACACATTTATGCTTAAACCATGTCCCTAACTCGAATATTTTCATCCAGCCTCAAACCACCAATCATTTATAGAAAGCTCAGCTCAAATCCTCAATAGGAGCAATGAGGTTTGAGGATTACTGGCTGACAAGAGGGCATTCAGGGCACTGGAAGAGAACAGATGTGCAGGGATAGAGGGTTGGCTGATGGACCATTACCAACAGTACCACCCAGAGGGCACCAGCATCTACCAGGGCAGCTCTGCAACCATCCACTGTCTTCCTACTGAAGCCCTACAGCCTGCTTCCACAGTATAAAACATCTCAATCTGTAAGCCACAGGTTCCTTAAATCTGAGCATAGTACCTCGTGTTTTGTGATTATTTAGAAAGGTGTGGGCTGGCTTTAGCTCAGCGGTTCCTTCATCAGTGCTTGTAGAAAGATGTGCAGATGACATGTGCTCTGCATTGAATTGTGTCCCCCAAAGAAAGGTTGAAGTCCTAACACCCAGTACCTCAGAATGTGACCTTATTTGGAGAGTCTCTACAAAGGTAATCAAGTTAAAATGAGGTCATTGCAGTGGGCCCTAATCCAATATCACTGGTGTCATTATAAAAAGAGGAAATTTGGACACAGAAATTGATACACACGGAGGAAAGACGTGAAGACACACAGCGAGAACACTGTGTGAGAATGAAGAATTAGAATGATGCGTCTACAAACCAGAGAACACCAAAGATTGCTGGCAAACCACCAGGAACTAGGAAAAGGCAAAGAAAGATTCTCTCTTTCAGGTTTCAGAGGAAGCACAGTAATGCCAGCACCTTGACTTTTGATTTCTATCTTATAGACCTGGGACACAATACATTTCTTGGTTTTAAGCCACCCAGTTTATGGCACTTTGCCTCAGCAGCCCTAGGAAGTGAGTGTAGCATGATACAATGCCTTCTATTAGCGGGTTCCTAAGAATGATCAAATGCCAACATTTCATCATTTGCTCAAAATATTTTTAAACATAGGGGAAAAATGTGGAAAAGAAGAGTACAAATATTTCTATTTATTTATTACACAAGAGCCAGACAAATGCGATAGATAGCAACAGTTCTGCCTGTGCTTAGTTTCCAATAGCTACCATAGGAAGTGCCAATGTAAATTTGGCTAAGTGGCTGTTTCCCACTGAATATGATCAGAACAAAAACAATGCTAGACCACACCAAGGATCTCAGGCATTGCTCCAGCTTTTCCAAGGGAGAAAGTTGATAAGTATTCCAATGGCTAAAGAACCGTTTCAAACCAAACACGTCACGGTTACTGTGAAAAGAAAGGGTCACAATCATGTAGGAAGTTCCAGGGCTCAGGAATTGTGGATATAGCTGCCCATTGGTCCCCTGGGAATAAAATAATTTTAGTTGAAAAGCTGGTGGCTGAAACCTAACACCTAACACCTAAAGTAAGAAAACCATGGTTTTCTTGTTAAGGTATCTGTACCCTATCATCTACTCAAACATTTTTAAGACTAAAATCAACCCAAATCTCATTCCTATCCTCCAAAGGAACACAAAATCTGAGATATATAGTTTGCAAATAATAATCAATATATGCTATGACTTAAAACACACTCAAAATGTGACACTTCACCTAAATTCGAAGATAATCAATTTTTCCAATGAATATACCAAGATCTATTGATTCATGCACTCAGTTCTTCATAATACCAAAGATTTAAGTGAGCACTAGTTTCTTTTTTAAAGGGAAATGTTGTTATTCAAATATTTGTTATGATGACATTTTAATGAGACTTCTTGAAAAGTTTTCCCAAATCAGACTTTATTTATTAGCTGATATGTCAAAGTAGAAATGTATTTTAGTATTATAGAATTACATAGAACAGACTCTATAAGTTCTTTTTAAAAAATAAAACATTATTCGATTTTTTTACTTATCTAAAATAATATAAGAAATAACTCTCCACAGGTTTAATAAGATGTTAAACAAAACTTAGTTTGTCTTAATTCTGATTAAAAAAAAGTGACAGATTGCCTATAATTGTCTCAATCTAGAATGCTTTTCTTTCTTTCTTTTTTTTTTTTTTTTGGTCCCCCTGGGGATTTGTTACTATTTGGGAAATGAGAGCTTTCATTTTCGGTTCCATTCCCACCTAAAACCTCCCCTGGACTTTTTTGGGTCACTATTACGTTCAAGCCCAAATTGTTTCTCCATTTCACATGTCTATCTTTGCTCCACAAACCATTTGTGACTTGAACCCCCCTGGAAGTCTTTAGATGTGACTAAAAAGGGAGGCAAAAAAAATTGATAATTTTTTAACTGGTAGTAAGAAAGTCTTCTTTACCCAAAATTCCAGAATTGGCCTCTTACCCCAAGCAGCTTTTCTTAAACTGTCCTGTAAAGTAACAAGGAGTAAAGAGGCTACGTCTTGCTGCTCTGCCCTGTGTGTTCTTGGAGTCCTAATAAATATTACCAGGATGCAGAGGAATGAGGTGTTAAGACTCTTGCTTTCTTCTTAAAAGCTGCTTTGCAGGTCCTCTTTCTGTGCGAAATACCTTTCAACGATTATTGCAAGAGTTAGGCACAAGTTTGGTTGCCACATGAAATCAGTTTATTAATTTTCACTTGTTTCTCAAAGAATAATACATCTCTCTGACAGACCCAACTTAACACTTCCATTTTAAGGGTCAGGTAACTTGAACCATATCAATACAGAGACATTTTCAAAGTAACTGACTCCGTTTTTTTAAGGACCCATTAGATGGGTTTTAAGCACCATGACTTTAAAAGTCAATTAATTGCAAGTAACTCAGATGTGTTCTGTTCTGAGACTGTTTCTATGTATTCATTAAAATTGATTCCCCCCACCCGCCCTCGGTGAGGTTTGTACTTGCTTTGTGCCTGCAGAAAATAACATTTTAGACTCAGTAAGTTTTCCTGAGTCCTCTTATTTTCAGAAACTTTGCTGTGGAAGAATTGCTTGCTCTGCCCCCCAGCACTGAGATTCCATGAGACCGAGCATAGCACATTCCCTCCACGCATCCATCCAGGTCAGAACTGATGCTGGGACCTGAAATTCATACCACGGTTCAGTTCAAAATGTTGGCTTTCCCCGGAGGAAGACTTAAGAGTCAGAGTCAGAGGAGACTGGCACAGGGCAGCAGAGGACGAGGGAACAATGTGGCCCGAGGAGGAAGGTCATAGGGCTCCTTCCCCAGAGGTCTCAAGTGTTGTTCCAGGAATTGCCTGGACATGTGGGAAGAGTTCAATGAAAACTGGAAGAAAAAATATCTTTATGCCTCTTACTCTTCCTTTATAAGTGCCTCTATATTTAAACCTTTATTGACTGACAATAAGGACAAAAATTGTGAAGTGATATTATGAAGGACTGATTTTTACCCCCAAAAAGATCGATTTTGCCCATGTTAGAATATAATTTAAGAAAACTGAAAATTATCTTGCTGTATTATGAAAGTAGTAAATTACTCTGATTTTTGAACTTTCCTGAGACTTAAATTTTAAATAACAGCTCCGTTTAGATATAATTTACATACCATAAAATTCATCTTTTTAAAGTACACAATTCAGTGGCTTTTAGTATATTCAAAGAACTGTGTAACCATCACTACTATAATTTTAGCACATTTTCCTCACCCCAAGAAGAAACCCCGTGCCCATTAGCAATAATTCCCTATTCCTTTCCCCCACAAGCTCCTGAAGGCTACTAATCTACTTTTCGTCTCTATGTATTTGCCTATTCGGGGCATTCCATACAAATGGAATCACATAATATGTAGTCTTTTGTGACTGATTTCATTCATTTAGCGTCGTGTTTTTGAGATTCCTCTGTGTTTTACTTTGCTCCTTCATTCAGTATCAGTACTTCATTTTTATTGCCAAATTGCTGAACCAAGAAGATCAGGCTCAGTAGCCCCAGGAAACCAATTTGCTGGATGTTTATTACCTAGAAAAGGCTTTCGCACTAGCTTGATGTGATTCATTCTATTTCCGGGTCATAACCCAAGAGCAACTTGGTAAACATAGTCCCACCTCTGCCAGGGTCCTGGCTGGAAGTGGAGGCACGCACGAGTCGGGTAATTTGATGACAGTTTAATAAAGGGACTCCAGAAAGTGTGGGCAGGGTGTGGACTGTATGTGGGACAGTGCAGCACCCTATACGAGCAAGGGGCTGTTGCCACCCCGAGGCCTGAAGACAAGGGAAGGAAGCAGTGACCGCATCCCAGAGGGACAGCTGTGTGGGGAGGCCCCTGGCAGGAGCCAGATGGTGGGAAGAGATAATCCCAGAGGGCTGGTCCTGGCAGTGCTGCTTCACCTGAGAGGTGATCAGAAGGGACACTCGGGGACACTCCCTGGGGGACTCAGATGTCCTGAGAAAGCTCTGCAGAGGGAGCAGAGTGATGAGCGAGACAAGGAGGTGAGAGCACAACAAGGTGAGAGCGTGTGATTTCCATTCCTCTGCAGTGGCCCGGATAGAGCTTCGGTAAAGTCACACACACCATGGTGCCTGCCAAGAGATCTTTTTAATTTTTCATGGTAACCAGAATACGACTGAACTGAGAGAGCAGGTTTGGGTGCAGAAATACAAAGAGATAAAAAAGAGAGAGAGAGAGAGAAAGAGAGAAAATTATATCAGAAATTGTAAGAAATAATGAGGACAGGTTTTTTTTCCCCCCTGACCTATGTTGATCCCCAAGGGACCAGGAGGGTCAGGTGACATGAAATGGGGACTGGATGCATTTGTATCCAGAAACAGAGAACAGATCATTTTTAGATCTAATTATTCATAATAATAAAAGTTAGCCTTATTATGATCTCCACAAATGGTACTCTCTCATGCTTCTTTAATTAATGCAAATTTAAAATGCATATTTCATCACTTCTTATTCACTGTCATTAGTTTTTCCTCTTGCTTAGTTCCTAGCATTGAAATAACATGACTTTATTAACCTTTTCATTGTAAATGAATGATTATATGAAAGATTAAATAAGTTTTTGCTTGTTACTTTGAAAAACCAACCACCACTTTGATACTTTCTGTTAGAATGTGCATTTTGATTCTAAACAAAAGACTTTAAAACAAACTTTAGTAACATACTCATGTATGAACTGGGGCCTGTTGGTCTTAAAAGCTGAGTTGCCAGAAGGAGCGAGTGAGTAGAGAAGAATATGGCGACAGCAGAGACGAACTTCTTTTTCCAGGGAGATACATTTAAAAGGGCAGTAATCGGTGAGGGAATTCCGGGTAGCACTGATCAAAAGGGAAATTTACTGTATTGAAGAAGAACAACATACCAGATTAAATGTGTGTTGTCAGTGGATTCTGAAGAACATATTTCTCGGCACCGCATTGAGACAAACAAACTAGATAAAGATAAAGATATTGTAGAATGTTTACATTCTTGTGACCAACCAGTGAGGCCGGCCAAGTTTACAGTTGGAATTACTCCAAATGGAGAGAGGTTCCAGCTACATTCAAGGCTCTGGCACCTCTCCCAGTCGCTCTAGTTACTGAGCTTTTCCTAATCTTAATGATTTTGTAATATAAGCAAACATACAAATAAAATAAGCTTCTCCTAAGGGGACGGTCTAGGGAAGAGTGTGTGCAGGGTGAAGGATGAAATATCAAGGGAAGAAGCTCAGGCGATCTGTACAGAACAGAGCTACAGCTTCTCACACTTTGATGCACCCACATCACCTGGAGAACTGGTTGAAATGCAGATTCCATTTCGGTTAAGTCTGAGGGGCGGCCTGTGATTCTGCACATCTAGAGGAACGCTGCTTAGTCCATAGGCCACACACTAGACCGCCTGTCTCTCCAGCTGACATTAGTGTCAACAGACTATACATTTCTGAATCCATCTCAACCCATCTCAGTTCTATCACACAGCATTGGTGCCAGTAGGAAGTTCCAGGAAAGGGAAACGGTGGAACTCTTTCTTCCTGTGACTTTTGCCAATTGGCTTGACAATGCGCTGTGGTCGCTTGCTATCTTGACCAGTTTCTTGGCTTCTGCAGCCATCCAACTCTTCCAAATGGGTTAGGAAAAGTAGAAGCAGGCCCCAGTAAAAAGATCATTTATTAAATATAAAGAAAATTTTGCCTGACTATGAAGAAGACATACAGTATGATGTTGCTAAGAGTACAATGCTTTATCAGGGCCTCCTAGTCTTAAGAAACTTTTGATTTAGTACAGAGGTTCTTATCTTCAGGAGTAAAGGAAAGCTTCTATCTTTATGTCACTAATCATTAACCGAAATGTAGTATTTTTTTCCAATATGAAAGTAAGCATCACCATGGCCTTAGCAGAATTTATGACTTCATCATAAATGGAAATCACCGATATTTTTATATTACATTGTTGTTGTTGTAAATCTCTCTATACAGAGAGATATATATCACACTTTAGAATGACACTCATTACTTTTTTTTTTTTTTTCTTTGAAACAGAGTCTCACTCTGTCGCCTGGTCTGGAATGCGGTGGCGTCATAATCATAGTTCACAGGAGCAACCTCAAACTCCTGGGCTCAAGTGATTCTCCTGCCTCAGCCTCCTGAGTAGCTGGGACTACAGGTGCACATTGCTCCAGCTAATTTTTAAATTGTTTTGCAGAGATGGGGTCTCACTCTTGCTCAGGCTCATGCTGGTCTTGAACTCCTGGCCTCAAGGGATCCTCCCACCTTGGCCTCCCACGGTGCTAGGATTACAGGCGTGAGCCACTGTGCCCAGACTGCACTCATTAGTACACTGTTGCTAGGACTCACGTGATTCCAGTCTTTCTGTCCACAAATGCCCTTCTGATGCAAGTTGGCCAACAATTGGTCAGTTCTGAGTCTCGAACTGAACAGCTGCCAAACAGTGCAGTCATGTGGAGTACACTGGTGACCTCAGCATCTACATTTCTTTCCCCATCTATAATTTCTTATTAGTCAGTATATGGAAGGAGATGAGTCAAAGATCACTCCACAGTTTAATACTCTTATTTTAGCTAAACTACAGCAGCCTTCATATTGATGTCTTTAAAAATAAAATTAACTTACCTACATTTTAAATATTCTCTTCTTAAACATGGTAACAAAAACATATGTATACCACTATAGCAAGAATTTGTTTTTTGAATGTTTTGATAACAGTATTTCACTATTTGTAGTGATCTCTCTTGCAATCCTATGCATTTTATTTTATGCATTAACAATACTATTTTGGGAGGGGGTCCCTAGGCTGACTGACTACCAAAAGAGTCTGTGGCTTAGAAAATAAGAGGCCTTGATCTAGTAGAATGATGCACATTTGAATAGTTTATTACCATCCCCAAATCCTTTTCTCATGGGTGTAAACTAATGATGAGAGCTACTCTGAAGCACTGGGCGGCTCTATTCTCAAAGGTCCGCAGGAAACAGACTCGGAGACATCAAGTTCTTGCCCATCATGTACAGGGTTATCAAATGGTAAAGATGGAACTCCAGAGGATCTAGTTCATTCATTCATTCATTCCACAGAGGTTTATTAGTGCAAACCACACACATCGGGAACCATTCTACCTATTGGAGATATAACAATAACAACACAGAAAAGACAAAAATGTCTTCGAGCCTCCTTGAGCTTATATTCTGAACAGGTCATCTTTTCTCTACTGCAAATACCTCAGTTAAAGGAACTGTAGGTAAGAAAGCCAGTGAGAAAGCACGAGATAGAGAGACATAAAACTCTAGTAACTTCCTTTACTAACCAAGTTAACCAAATAATCAATACCATTTTTGGAGACAGCAAAGCAAGTTTACTGCCTTCTTCATTCAAAGTGTCTTACGTTTAAAAATTGTTGCACTTTGGTCTTTTCAAAATAATTTATAGTTATTTAAAATGAACAAGTAGAACACTAAGGTCAGGATATTTCTGAGTCTTAGATTACCAGGGCATAATATTTGCAATAAATTCATCTGAGGGGATTTATTTAGTTTTACTATTTAAAATTATATGTTCTAGGAGCACCTTTTTGCGAAATATTTCACTGGCCACATAAACTATTGATGTAAATTTTGCCTTGAAAAGTTTCTAGGCCAAATTGTTTGAAGTTATGATGTATGACCCAGACCTTTGGGGACTTAATCACTATTGATCTAAACATCAGAGGCTTAGGAGAAGTATTTTTTTGTTTGTTTCTTTTTTTTTTTTGTGAGGGGGTGGAGATAGAGTCTTTCTCTGTCACCCACGCTGGAGTGCAGTGGCACAATCATAACTCACTGTGGCCTTGAACCCCTGGACTCCAGTGATCTTCTTGCCTCAGCCTCCCAAGTAGCTGGGATTTTGGTACATGCCACGCGACGCCCAACTATTTTTAATTTTTCGCATGAGAGGGTTTTGCTATGTTGCTCAGGCTGGTCTCCAACTCCTGGACTCAAGCTATCCTCCAGCTTCCACCTCCACTTTAATCCAAAGTGCTCGGATTAAAGTTGTGAGCCACCGCGCTCACCCCAGAAGTGTTTTCCAGAGAGGATTCTGTCACTGCCTTTAGGCAGTCCCATTGCCCTCCTTTCTGCTATCGTGGGGCAGCCATTCCTCTCAGGCATGTGTCTTAGGCTACCTTCTGCCTCTTCTATAGCTGCAATGCAGGGTCTTGAAAGAAATGACAACTTCAGCTGTCTATTGTATAACTCCTCAACAAACGCTTCATTATGAGAGCTAGCACATACGAAGAAATGCCTGAAGGACATATTCAATTCTCCAATTATTCTAAATGTTTTCTTTGGACCAAAACAGACAATAAAAATAAAAACACCATCCCCTGAGCACTTGTTCCATGCCACAGTGCTAAGACATTTAACTATTTGTGTGCTTATGCCAATGTCACGTGTAGCTATTAATTATCTTCATTTCACATATGAGGCACAGAGAAGTGAAGTAACTTGCCTGAGGTTGTATAGCTAAGCCTCAGGCCTAGTGTTCACATCACTCTGTGTGATCCTAAAATGAGTTTCCTTTATTGTAGTGAGACTTTCCTTATCAGAAAACTACATGCTTAAATTATACTACTTTGGGTCTTTATGAATTAATTTACTTAAATATGCTTTAGCCTTACTTTACCGAGTGACACTGTCAAGTGCTCCCATAAATATCCGCACAAAACTGGCAACTTTGGTATTGGTTGTTGCATAAATAGGACCCATCAGAAATTATTCCCAGATGTGTTCGTCAAATAAATCTGAGATCCTTCTGAATAACTGTTTTTGTTTTATCTCAAGGACACTGAAAACCATGTAACTGATCCTGTTTTCTTTTTCGCTTTGGGCACTAGGATGCATAGAGATAATTGTTGCCAACCTCTAGCAACTGTACAGATACATTTCTCTATGCCAATTTTACTACAGAGTTATTATTTTCCTAC
The DNA here is from genome assembly GCF_041146395.1 of Eulemur rufifrons. NCBI lineage: Eukaryota > Metazoa > Chordata > Mammalia > Primates > Lemuridae > Eulemur > Eulemur rufifrons. Next base: position 71,769,616 of record NC_090985.1, read on the forward strand.
CTATACTTTTTCTTTGTCCTAATTCTCTCATGTATTTATTTTAGTACTTTTTCTTGCATGTATTTTTTAAACTACTCAAATTCTTGGTAAAAATAAGCAGAGTATATCAAGTAAGTAAACACAACATATTCAATGTGATTTTAATAGTGTATTAGACAAGAATTTATTAAATGCTTATTACATTACTAGAACTATTCTAGGCACTGCATTTATACCGAAACCTCAAATGTGAAAACAATAACATAATCCCTATGTTATTCTGATGTTTAAAATATAACTTGTACTTCTCACTTTACTAGCCAAGCAATGTCTGCCCAAATATAAAAAAACTAAGACTCCTAGGAACATTCTGACTATGGCATTCTTCTTTCTTATACTATAACAGACAATGGCTTATATATGTAATTTATAGTATATAGTATAGTATATATAGTATAGTTAACTACATCGAATCCTGTCAGTTTGAACAGTTTAAGGCATAAGGCAGGCAGATCAATTATCAGCAAAACACATTCATGAATGAAACTACAATGGAGAAAAGCACCAAAAGTTCCTTTGACATCTTTACAGACATTAATTAACAGTCAAAACTACTTTTTCTCAGCTACATAATGTTCTAGCACCTCTAGGCCTGAGAAGGGGGAGGAATTACATTTTCTGTAACTTTTTCCATTAGCCGAAAATGAAATGCAAGAGCAGAACCCAGGTGTAAGCCAGAATGGCCTATTATGACTACTAATCTAATTCTACAGAGAAAAGAAGAAACAAACTAAGGAAAATTAGTCAGGATCATCCAAAACAGACATGTGTAATTGAGTTTTGTGATCCTTAGAGTTCATCTCACACTCTGAGCACTCTGGCCACCTTTGAGAAGATGAATTAATTATTAAGTAATTTCTGTAAAGCTTCTTAGTCAGCTTTTTCTTTCTACCCCACAAGTAATAATGAAAAACAAATGCATCTCAGAGTAGGATGCAATTAAACCTTCAATTGACTTCAAGTATTGACCATACTTCATTTGAATTAGAGGTTTAGGGTTTTTTTCCCCCAGCTTTTATTTTCTACAAGAGGGAGAGGATAGATGTGTTAAATGTTTTGATTATTTACTTAAAAAACACATATTTTAGTGTTTTTTACTACAGTAACTATTATCCACTGTTCTTCTATCACTAGAAACCCCTGTAATTAATGGATTTTATTGACTTTTCATAGTTATTTCCAGAGACAATTGCTACTTAATTCTGTCAAGGCCAAACAAAGCTTCTAAAAGGTCTTGAGAAAGGACAATGAAAATAATAAGCTAATATAAGAACTATTGATCTTCTCTGGGCATATTTTCAGTAATTGTTGAAATGCTCTGACTTTATCTGTGGTTGCCTGGTACAAGGACTTTAGAATTAGATAAACCACCGCTTTATATTAAGAAAAACCCTGAGATATGCTTAGAAACCCAATCAAAAATATTTTTTCTGATATGCAGAATTCAGTGTCAAAGTTATTAATTAATGATCCATGCAAGGTAGGGTTGACCTTTCAAACCAAATAATTTCTTTGTATGAATCATTTGAGTAACTCTTATAGGTGTTGTTGACAAATGAAATTTTCCAAAAGTGTTTTAATCACAACTGGTGTATGTGCCATTTAGAGTGTTTCAGTTATGGGTCATGACAACTCTTCCCAAACTGCCTTAAACAGTAGCGGGAAGTTAGTCGCTTTCTCTAAAGAGCAAGCAAGCCCCCTCCTTAACAAAAACTCACGTTTCATTCATCCGAATGGGGCCACATACTCAGAGGGGTGGGACTGCCCTGACTGGCAGGGCCACCTGCGGGTCCCCACTGGACATGGTGAGGGGCTGTTCCCATCCAGACCACGGCTGCCATGTGGGACAGAAGCAGACTGATGCTAGGCACACAGCCACAGGGGGACCACTTCAATTCCTAAACTCCCTTCTCAGTTCTTTTGTGCTACTGTATTTATAGCTGGGGGTGGGGAATGGGGGACACAATGTGAAACCCAGGCATGCACGAGAGAAGTTAAAAATAATCCTCATAGATAGAGGCCTAAAAATCATTGGGAGATTTTACCAAAGACTCCAACACTGAAATTTGCTTCATTCTCTATCAAATTAAATGTGGATTTTCATAGCATTTTCTCACCGTTCTGAAGTGAAACTTTGCTGACAAGACTTTATTGCAACTGGCACCCAGCCTGCCTCTTATTTGGGAAAAACCAGCAGGCACGAGGATTCCCACCTCCTTAACCACTTTCGGTGAGCCAGCCGCTTCTCACAGACGTCACTGTGTGAGAATCCAAGAGCAAAGAAGCTGCCACACAGGCTGGAATCTTCTCCTTGGCCCAGAGTTAGGTCATATATCCTTGTGATGGGCGTGAAGACAAAGACCTGCTGAGCCAGCAACCCCTCGTCTGCAAGGGCGCTGGGAAATAGAGAGAGATGCTCACGAATGCACCCGAACGAATCCCGGAGTCTGGTCTCATTGAGTCCACGGGGCAAATCATCTCTCACACAGAAACAGGCAACTGGACCACTAAACTTTATCACTGAATTTTATACCTTTTAGTGACGGTTGGAAAAGGCAATAAGAGTGTCTAAACATCTGGTGAAGGGATTCTAGTATCTGAAAAGAAAAAGATGCCTTATTCTAACTAAAGTAGTAAATTGAGGAACTTGTCCATAGCAGTAGGCATTACCGACTGAGTGTGAGAAGTTGTTCTGTTAAAACAATAGAATTCACTGTGTTTTCTATTTGGACCTTTTCATTTTAAGTCTCTTAAAATTGAGTCTCTAATAAATCCTGTCAGCATCACACAAAACCATGTCATACCCAATTAATGAAATTCCTGTCAGCAGCTGAGCTGCGGATCTGTTAGTGCACAGAGAAAGCCAGAGAAGTACTCTGTCCTGATTTGGGTAAAGCATTAGACTCTGTCCTGTGCGGCATATACTATAAGAATCTAGGGAAATATGCTCTCTAGAGTTCCACTGACCACAGAACAGAATCTGTTCATTCATTCATTCTGTCCGTCAGTCAACAAGCATGCTTGTGCACTTACTGTATGCAAGGCACCGTATGCAGTCCTCATTTCCAACCTCGCCACCCCCAGCACCAACTGGAGACTGCAAGAGAAGGGAACAAGGGATGGAAAAAATGAAGGGCAGGAGAGAAGGAAGAAGAAAGGGAAGACAAGAAAAAGAGAGGAGTGACAGGAGAGAAGGAGGAAGGGGAAAAGATTTATCCATTGCTGGCCAATTAATGCTGCCAGCCAGGCTTTTTTCCTGACAATGGATTTGTTTGGTGGGAATTGAGGGAGATAAAAGGGAGAAAGGGGTGAAGGAAAAATGTGAAGAGGGGAAGCCCTGCCCCAGAGCTCTCTCCCACCCCCACTCATTAAGTTTCAATACTGTTCTTCATTCTCGCATCACCCCACCTGCTATATTCAGCGCCACATACCTAAGGCTGGCTCCCTTATCTCAGTGATGGGAGACAGCTTTAGTGCCTTGAAACCATCAGGGAGGAACCAGGAGAAGATGTGGTCCTGGCTCCCTACAATGTAATCTGAATAATTATTCCAGTGCTATCTGTTAGGGTCTCTATTACAGCATATAGTAGTCTTGTGGAGTTATTGTTTAATTCGCTTATTCATGCGTTAAGGACCTACTGTTGTCAGTCACTATTTTAGGCTATGGGAGGCAGTGATGAACAAAATCTCTCCTCATATGGAATTTACATATTAGCTGGGGGACACAAAGAATATATTAATATAATACAAAACAGTTAACAAGAAAATATCAGGTGGTAGATGTTTTTGAGCTATGCAAAGAATTAAAACATGATAACTGTTTAACAGGATGAATAGATGGCTAATCTACATTGTCAGAGTAGGTCCAATAATTAAGGTGTTCCTTAGGCTGGTGTTCCCACTGACAATTTTCTTAATGTCTGAGACAGTCAGAGAGAATAGCGTTCTCATTGAGAAAATAGCTCATGTAAATGTCCTAAGGTGGGAAAAAACTTATTCAAGGATCTCAAAGAAGACCAGTGCGACTAGAGAACAGAGGGTGAGTGAAGAGGTATGTGAGAGGAGGCAGGGGACACAGCAAGACAGACATTGTGGGACAGAGCAAGTGGTTTGAGCTTGACTGTTAGGCTAAGAAGTTATTGAGTCAGAACATTTTGGTACACCTGCATTGTATTCCTTTAGCATTATCAGTACGTATTGCAAACACATGTTAAAAAGGTTTGTGGACTTTTCTGGGGTCCAAACAGCCACGTGAAAGATTATTTCCATGAAAAATGTTTACTGCATCCTAAACAAAAACTCACACAATTTTTCCAATCCTGGTTTATTATAATATGGGCTGGGATCTTCCTCCAATATAGCTGAGGCATTGTCTCGATATTGCCTTACTTTTATTCCTAATGATAAATTTGGAAAATGGAGAACTGCAAGCTATTTAAAAGGTCCAGGCCTCAAGAAGGATGTAGCTTATTTTTCTTTCTCTTTCAGTGTATATCGAGGTTTACACTAGCAAAGTCTGTTTCAGAGTAGTCATTTATATTATCTACTGCTGAGTTTACAATTCTTCAGTCTAGTTTAATTTGGTTTTGAAATGTTTTCTGACAGAGAAAGGGAAAAATTAATTCATGCCTTTTTCTCCTTCTCAGTCTTTTTTTTTAAACAGAGTCAAGATTTAATTTAATTTTATATTTATAGGCTATTATTCAGTCCAAAGACTACAGAGATCAAGGGAAATTGGACCAATTATTTTCATATGATATATAACAATAAACACTTGTGCATTCCTTTGTGTCTATTATAAGCATAAGAAAGAATCTATTTGCATTTCTTTGCATACATATTATGTGACCTAAGAAATGTAGGCTCAATCTTGGATTTCACTTGGATCTTTCTTAGCACAAAACAATGATTTTAAAATGTCATCTACTGAAAGCTCAATCAATTCCATCTGTAGTTCTTTAGATGCCTTGGTGCTACCAAATAGGTGAGGCTGAAATGCTAATTTGTGTGTGATGTCATGATTCTCAAAGTCAGTGAAACTTTCATTGTATTCTCCAATTAATAGGTCTATAACAGCAGCATATTCTTCAAATGACTCACATATATCATCCTGCTCATCAATGACCTTTGCTAACTGGGGAAAATGTTCATCTAAAATTTCCTTTTGAAGAAGTGTTTTGAAAAAAGATAGCTTTTTTTGAAATTCTTGGATTTTTGGCCACGTATCATATGTAGACTTAGTTTCACCTTGCAAAGTAATATTCAAGTAGTTTTGATTTCACATGATGCCACACAGAAATGCTGCATTCCTATAGAAATCCTCCTTCAATAATTCACATTGCTGATTCTGTTCTTCATAAAATTTAGCTGTCTGTTCTTGCAGAGATAAAATTTTTACTAACACCTGTCCCTGTGATAACCAACGCACTTTAGAATGATACTTCAAATCCGCACTGAATACCTCATAGTTCAACTTTAGTATGTTATAAAACTGACTATGCCATGTTGCATTTGCATGAATATAGTTAACAATACTTAAAACTTGTTGCAAAGATCACTTAAAGTCGTAGCTTTAGCACAGAGATTTTGCTGATGCAAGATACAATGAAAAGAAGTGAGAGCATCTGGATCTGTTAATACTGTTTTAATCTGTGCAATAAAATCTTCATATTTTCCTCTCCTGGAAGGTGCACCATCTGTCCATATGCTTACTAAATTTACCAAAGTCAGTCCAACTTCACGACGCCAGTTGTTTGTACTTTGAAACATTATCAGGGTCTAAGCATCTTACAACTTCAACAATGCATTCTTTCACAATTTCTATGTCACTGGATGACTTCTCTTTTTTCCTGAGTATATAAGCTACTTTATAAGTTGCTTCAGTGATATTAATTCCAGGTCTTATTGCTGCTTGAAAGAATTGTATTTGCTTTTGGTTTTCATCTTCTAATTTCTGCAATACAATCTTTCATGCATGCTTCTCCCTCCAATTTAAAATATTTGTGGTCCTTATGAGTGCTAAATTCTGATAAGCACTGAATTTCTTTAATGTTGATATTGCAGTATCACAGAGCAAGCAAATCATCTTTAGCAGAAAGAAGATAATATTGCAATGCCCAGTCCTCATTAAAAAAATCTGTTTTCTTCCTTCAGCATTCTCCTGACCTTCTTTGACATGATGGGCTGTTAAGCACACAGAATTAAAAAATACTATTGGGCTGTGCAACTATTCACAAATTCCACTTCAAACAGAAACACTGTGCACCATAGTGCACAGTGTGAAAAGATGATAACAGACTGGAATACTTGACCCTCATAAACTCTCACCAACCTTCCTTGTATGGTAGTGGTACCAGTCAGGCAGGGGGAGTTAGAACTGAATCATGAGCTTAGCAATTGTCAATCTAGCCCTTATAGCTTACTAATGTTCTAATTGTGCCAGTCAACCTGGGAGGATTATTTCGTTCAAATTTATGTTATTCTTTGGTATTTTAAATATATTCATTTTAAAAATAAAATAAAAATATAAAAGATGAACAAAAGTATATTAATAAAAATAAAAGTATTTGTTCCGTAAAATTTGGATTCAGTCAAAAGGCTGCACTTAAGGACCTAGAAGGCCACAGATTAACCACCCCTGGATTAGCCCTAAAAAGTAATTAGAATATCTGTAGCTTTCTTTCATAGATCACAAAATCGAGAGTCACCTGGAAGAAATGAATGGTGGGATATCACAGTATTTCTTACAATACATAAGTTGTTTTCATTGAGGGGAAGAGTAGGAAGAAATTATCATCAGTTGACAAGGACGGGGGATAATATGTCTTTTTTGGTGTGTATATTAAAGCTTATGAACAAAACTAGGATAAGAATTTACCCAACACACAGTTAGTAAACATCAAAAAAGATGATTGCCTGTCTTATTTCCATTTGATTAAGTTTATATTCTATTTGAGGTTTATTGTGTGGAAGATACTGAGTTAGGTTCTTGGCATACAAAGATAAACAAGAGAAGCAAACATAACAACACTTTGTCTTGAAACAGACTTAACTTACTGAGTCCCAGCTCTACCATTTATTAGCTTATTATTAACCTTGAGCAAATAGCTTAACCCCTTTGACTTTCAGCTTTGTTTACCGCAAAACTAAGCAATATTATCTACTTTGTAAAGTTTTCTTTAAAGGGTTGAATAAAATATCTTGTATGAAGTCAAGTATCCAAGAAGTATTTGTCTACCCTAGATCTGGAGCCAGGAGCCTTAACTTTAGGGAACTCATAATCCAATAGGGACCTGTGTACTACCTTATAAATGCTGAAGGACAGACATATAGTGAGTATTTGAGAGCCCACAGGCAAAGCTATGTTTCTGGTGGAGGAGGATTAAATGATGGAGAATTGATAACGGAGTATTGGGTAGGGAAAGAGACTACGAAATTCCTGGCAGTTAACACAGCATGTAAATGGGCTGGAGATGGAAATATCTGGGACACATTCAACTCCAATGGAACATAAATAATACGCTGGGACAGGGCATAGACTACTTAAACATAGCATATCTATTTTCTCAAAAATTTGAAATTTTTAGATTAATAAAGAGTACAAAGAATCATGATTTGTATCATTTTATTTATGCTGATTTCATTTATTCTCTTCACAAATAACTTCTATGTGCCAAGTACTGTACTAGGTACTGTACTTTGGTGAGCAAAAGAAGACAGTCCTTGTCCTCATGGAACTTACTATACTGAGGGACAAAGAGATCAATGACATAGATAAGTGCTGATAAAATGCAAAGTGCTGTGAAGGAAATGATGATGCTGCTATAGCATCCTTGAGAAAAGAGCAAAAGGATTTAGATAAAAGATGTGGAAATACCTTCCTAAGTAAATGATGTCTCGGCTGAGTCCTGAAGGGAGAGAAAGAGTCAGCTACATTGAACCAAGGAAGCGAATTCCAGGCAGAGACCAGCAGGAAGGATCTGGAGCTGGAAGCCTAAGTTGGTCCTTGAATATATAGGCCATGTTGCTGAGAACTTCAGCACAATGCCTAGAATGTGCTATTAATACATGCTCAACATTTGTTGGCTAAATGTGTGAATGAATGAATATATTTTTTTAAAAAACTGATTAGTTAACAAAGGTATTGAGCAGGAGAATGACATTGATCAACATGCTAGAAAAAGCAACTATATAGCCATCTGGCAAATGGATTGGCAGATAGGAGGATATTAGCAAGTGATAAGTAGTTAAGATACCTTTAAATGAGGTCAGAAAGGCTGAGATTACAGTCTAGGACAGTGGTGGCGAGACACAGGGAATGGAGTGGTTTTATGGGAATGACAAGTAGCTTGATATTCTGATTAATAAAAGACTAGCTTGGCCATGGTGGTAGTGGTCGATCATGGAGGTCTTGTGTGTACTGCCTCAGGCCTTGAACTTCTGGAAAATGGAAAGCTTTGAAAATTTTTAAGCAGAGGAGTAACTGGTTGCAATTGCATTTTAGATAGACCATTCTTGGGACGGTAAGGAAGAAAAATTTGAAAGTTCCCAGGATGAAAGGAAGATAGAAGGCTATTGTAATATTCCTGTGAGAAATAATGAAAAAGTGAGATTAGTGGGAAGTAAACAAAGGTAGGAGGCTATTGTAATATTCCAGGAGAGAGGAATAATGAGTAAATGAAAGAAGGCGGTCGTATCAGAAAAAAGGACATTGATTCATACGACTTAGGAAGTAGAATATTCATTTAGTGATTAACTGGATGTGCAGAGGAGAGAGAGTAGGAGGAATTCAGATGATTCACAAGCTTCTGACTGGGGTGGTTGTACCATTAAATGGATAAGAAAACCAGGAGGAAGAGTAGTTCAGGACAAGAAAAGGTTATGGGGTGAGGGTGAGACATACAAAGTTGGAAGAGCCTGTGGTACATCCAAGAGGAGATGTTCAGTAAGCATTTGTTTATTCAAGGTTCTATCCCAGACATGAGGTAAAAACTGAAAAAATAGATAGACAGACATACAGATAGAGTCATCTTTGTATGGGAGTTGCTTAAACCAAGTGAATCACCCAGAAAGACCTGTTGAATGAGAAGAGCAGTGGGTAAGAACAGAAATTGGAGAAGCAATAGTTTGAGAGTCAGGGGAAAAATGCCCATGTATGCCAATAAGAAGGAATGAGAAAAGAGATAGAGGATGACCAGGAGAGATGATTTTTATCATAGACAAGATAGTCAAGAATTTTTTTAAGAAAAAATTGGGAAACACTGTCAAATGCTACAAAGTGATCAGGTAAGAGTAGGGCTGAAGACAAGCCATACATTTTGGCAAAAATAAGGACTAGACACGTTGAAGATTATGGCCAGAGTAGGATATTGAAATTGAAGATTTCTAACAGGGCAAGGTCCCAGGTGAGAGTGTAACTACGTATGACTGAGGGGGAGTGGAGGTAAAGATCTTTGGAGAGAAGAAGGCAAGGGACTGGAAGGGTTGGTCAGGCTTTCTGATGGGTCACCCACATGACCACTGGAGTCACTGATATGTTGACAGGACATGAGGTGCAGAAAAAGACAAGCTTCAAAATCTTTTATGTTTAGGAAGTGAGTGGAAGACAAATTAGAGAACTTATGCTAAAGACAAAGAGGTTTTACACAGGGAAAAGGAAGCAGTCGAGTTTTGATCTCGTAAATTTGGAGATTTAAGAGATTATTGACTCTACTTTTTAACCTCAAAGTTCATGAGGTCCCCATGATATATATAGGTTCAGATTGGACTGAAGAGGAACAAATGAAAGGCCATAAATAGGAGACACAGAGCAGTCCTGGTGGAGATCAGAAAAATGACTCTTGAGGTTTATATTTAGGGATATTGACCAAGGACTAATTAAGAGCCTAAGACTTGCAAGACAGTAAGGATTAGTGAGGGCAAAAAATTAAAACATGGTCCTCATCCTCAAGAAAACTATATACTTGAATAGATTTATCAAAAACTGAATACATGTAACACATGTAAAGTCATAGCCTGATAAGGGGCAGGAAGGAGACACACATGGAGTGGGAGACTGGTCTGCTTAGGGAGCAGAGGCTTCCTGAGAAAGTAGTGGTTTTGCTGAGCTCTGAAGGAGCTGGTGGCCCGGGAAGAGGGGGGATGGGAGGACAGTGCCTGCCAGGCCTGCGGGAGGAGGCCCTGGAACATGCCCTGCGGGGCAGACATAGAGCACAGTGAGCCTGTGCTATGGACCAAAAGAGCTGGAGCTAATCATGCCAGGCCCTAGCAACCTAGAAGAAGAGTTTGGTCTTTATTTAAGGGCACGTTTTGTCCCTGTGACAAGAGTCCTCACACTGTGCCTTGGGGGACCCCCAAACACATCAGATTCATTCTGATCGACAGATCAGTCGGTAAGCACAGAGAAGAATTTATCCTTTGTTCCAATGAAGGCTGCTGAGGTGCTCATAGTTGACCACAACTCCTTCGAAAGGATTATCGCACCCCCTGGGTGATCTTATACAGTCGTCCCTCCGTATCCGCAGGTTCTGCAATCACAGATTCAACCAACCACGGATTAAAAATATTCAAACAATAAAATAAAAAAACAATTAAAAATAACAATACAACAATAAAAAATAACACAAAATTTAAAAACAGTATAACAATGTTTTACATAGCATTTATTTTGTATCAGGCAGTATAAGTAATCTAGAGATGGTTTACACTATAAGGGATGACGTGTGTAGTTTACATGCAAATACTACACCATTGAATATAAGGGACTTGAACGTTCAAGGATTTTGGTGTCTTTGGGGATTCTGGAACCAATTCCCCCTCTCACTTCCCTCCAGATACCATGTATGTGGGAACAAAGCAGTTAAAACAGCTCTTTCTGTAGAGCCCACCCTCCCCCACTGTGCTTCCTGTCTCCCTCCTCTCTGTGGATAAAACAGCCTTTCTTGCTCTGGCAGTGGAGTGGAGAGTGAATTAGAAGATGACAGAGATGTGGCCTGGGGCAGTGGCTCATGCCTGTAATTTCAGCACTTTGGGAAGCCCAGGCAGGAGCCTCCCTTGAGGCCAGGATTTCAAGGCTGCAGTGAGCCATGATTGTGCCACTGCACTCCAGCCTGGGTGACAGAGCAAGACCCCATGTTGAAAAAAAAAAAAAAAAAAAAGATACCAAAGATGTTGGATGCCTTGTGATAGAACAGTTTCCAGAAAACTGTGTGCATGAAACTCAGATTGCTGTAGGTAAACAAGGAAGTTAGTAGGTAAACAAGGTGGTTAGCTAGAGAGGTACTTCTGAAAATGTCAAGAGAAACGAAAAGAGAAAGATGAGAATGAAACTTGAGAGCAAATGAGGTTAAAGGAAACATAACTGTTCATATGATATTTTGAAACAACTTTTTGAAGAAAAAAGTTCAAACATACACAAATGTGGAAATAATAGTAAAATGAACCATCACAATTCACTCAGACTGAACAATGATCAATAGTCATATTGCTAATTCTACTACATTTACCCTTTCTCTTGCTCTTATTTCCTGAATGATCTTATGACAAACCCTGGACATCGTGAGATTTAATACCCATATTCTTCCCTAGGCTTCACTAAAAATGCCTATTTTTCATATATAAATATGATGTCATTATTATATCCAGCAAAATTAACAATAATTCCTTGATACGCAATTCATATTCAACATTCTTCCATTGTCTCAAATATGTCATTTTATAATTGACTTATTGGAAACACATTCCAAGTAGTATATTTAATCGTTATGTCTCTTTTAAGTTTCTTGCAATCTGAAACAGCCGATGCCCCTGCTACGTGCCAGGCACTGTTCTGGGTGCTGGTGGTACAACAAAGAATTTGCATACTAGAGGTCAGAGAAACACCATAAACAAAACATATAAATAAATAAATAAAATTTCCAATAGCAGTAGGTGCTTTGCAGAAAATAAAATAGAATGATACATAATAAAGTGATGGAGATAGGGCACTGAGTGGGGGACTATTTTAACTAGGATAGTAAGGTAAGATGTTTATAAAATGGCATCATTTCAGCTGAAACCACAAATAAGAGGGAGTAGCCATTTGAACATCTCAGGGAAAAGCATTCCAAGGGGAAGGAATAGCAAATGCAAAGCCTTTCAAGCACTGGAATGCAGCAAAACAGGGAAAGAGAGGAGGGCAAAGAGTTTAGAGGAGAAGGCTAAAAAGCCAGACCACGGAAGGCCTTGAGGGCAGGGTAAAGAGTTTGGATTCACTCGTGGATTCCATGGGAAGCCATTGAAGAATTTCATGGAAGAGAACATATGACTTGATTTATGCTTTAGATGGATAACTCTGGCTCCTGTGTAATAATAAATGGCAGGGTAGCCAGAGCAGAGGCAGGGAGACATGTTGAGATATTTGCAGTAGTCCACGGAATATACGGTGATGGTTTGAACAAGGATTGAATGAAGACTGTTAAGGAAAAAGAGGAATCAGATGTGATTTCCAAGTTTTTGGTTTGAGCAACGAGATGGAATATGATGCCATTTGCTGATCTAAAGAAAGCTGAACATGACAAACATGGCAGAGATGAGCTCAATTGGCCCTTTGGGTCATATTAAAGTTTAAGATGCCTCTTAGACATCCAAGTGGCAAAGCTGAATAAACAGTTGAACACGAGGGACTGTGGTTCATGGGAGAGGTCTGGAGAGGAGATAAAAATGTGGGAGTCTTCAACATGCAGGTAGCATTTAAAGCTGAAATCCTGGATCACCTGGGAGGTAGGTAGAAGAGAAACAACAAAGTAGGTCCACGGGAACTCCACCAACAGGTGGTCTGTTAGAGAAAAAGGAGCCAGCAAAGGAGATTAATAGAGGATAGGTAGAAAACTGGGAGGAAAACTTGTTACTAAAGCCAGCAGAATAAAGTGTTAAACAAACAAGCAAATGAGGAGTGGTCACCTGTATCAAACCACCATGTCAAGTAAGATGAGGACACAGAGGGAGAGTTTGCTTCATTTAGATCTTTGTGATCTTTGGGTTTAAGGCTTTGTGATCTTAAATTAGTGCCATTTTACTGGTCTAGTGGAGACAAATGCTGATTGAAGTGAGCCGAGGATAGAAGGAAATGAGGAAGTGGAGACAGTAGTATGGACAGCTCTTCTCAGGAGATCCGCTGTGAACAATGACATGGATTTGTAACTGAGCTGGCTGACGTAACTTGCCCAGGTGTGCACAGAGACCAAGCCGCAGATCCTCATGTTGAACCGCAAATTTTCTGACAAGCTCTTAACCAAATATATTATGTTTTGACTTGTAACTAAAGAGTATTTTCTAAGTATTTACTTAACATTGTTTCTTTAATTTACAGAAAATGCTATTAGTATAGTCATTTAGACACTTGCATGATGTTCAGACCCTGCCAATTCCTAGATAAGAGGTCTGGGAATGCCAGACAGCTGGGAGGGATCCAAAGAATGCTGAAGTGTGGCGCAGATTGCATCACTGAAGAGATTCATGTCTGTCACAAGGAAGAATTAACTGTACATTGTATACTTTTGGAGTCCAATTTACAGAGGAGAAATAGTTGCTATTTCCCAACCACATATAATACCCCGTGGTAGAAATAGTAGAGCTAAAAAGCAGTTTCATCATACTTAGTATGAAGGCTTCTGTATGACACACCAAGAAAATGATTTCCCTTTGGTTTATATTTAAGGTCAGCCAGTATACGTGACACAGGAAATGAATGTCACATGAAGTAGGACTCACTCAGAATAATAAAATACATTGCCATTTAGGTTTCAGGATGTGGTTCTTGATGTAAACCTTAAAAGTAGACTTCAAGACTGCATGTAATTTTATTGATAACAAGAATTGAAAAGAAGATGGGAAGGGAGGGAGGGAGCAAAGGAAAGAAATGAATAATTATTGATCAGTCAGCACTATGCTATATTTTAAAATGCATTATCTTTTTCAGTTCTTGCAAAAGATCTTTTAAGGTTATTATCTACATGTTTCAAGATGGTAAAATTGAGAATCAGGGAAGTTAATTTCCTAAAATAACATAGGTGAATTAAAGAGCCAATGCATGCATGGTCTAACCAAATTCCAACTCCAACAATTAAATATAATACCATCATCCATGCTAGCAAAAATGTTGTCAATGGACTATGACATATCATGTTAGTTCTTGTTCAAGCTTATTTTAAAGAAGAAAATTCATGGCATTATGTAGGAATTCTTAGTTGTGACTGCTTGTCACGTGACATTCATGGGAGTATGACACATGAGGGAAGAAGTCCTTGTTCCCCTAGCTCAAAATGAGTTTGCAATTCATTCACCAAGTCTTCCAGGAACTCAGCAATAGAAACCAAGGGCAGTTTTGCTACTCTGCTAATAGAATAGACACACTTAAATTGTCACTTGTTTAGATTTTTCTAAATTCATAAAAGATTTTGCTGTGCACTCCTGGAGTATTGGAAATCTCCAGCACAGAGCCCACCACTAATGGGAAGGGATCAGTAAATATTCATAGAAATAAAGTGATCTCTGATTATGCATGTGTTGGCACTTTGGATTTTAAGAAGGAAAGAATATGTAAGGCCACTTTAGGAGATGGGAGGCTAAGAATTTACATAAACAGAGAGAAGCAAAGAACAGTAGGAGAGACCTAGCCAGCTCTAGGGACCAGCTTCTTCCTCCTCTCCTGTGAGTTTTATAGGCTTTGTCTTGAAGGCTCTGTGTGCTGTTTTGTTTTCCTTTCTCTGTTAGACAATCCTCTTTGTAGTCTCTAGTCTTGTTTGTCAAGGAAGTCTGCCTAAGAAACTCACCTACTCATTGTTATCTCTTTTGGGGAGAAATCTTTATTCCAAGCCACTTCTTTCTTGGTCCAAAGTTGAGTAGTTGGATCTCCTCTGCAATCCAATAAATAAGTGGTCAACAGTACTCAGAGAATAGTAGAGCACTGCTTTCCTGAAACCATAGAGCGATGACTTGAGTAGGAAGGGGAACTGACAAGGTGATCATGACCAATGCATTATTTCCTGTGATCTCTAATCTAATGATCTGATTTAATTTGCATCAACAGCATGGAGTTTGGCTAACTCTTTGTGGCCTTTTCAATACAAATCTAACACTTTTTTCCCCAGTCTTTGAAGAGCGAAGGAAATTATATGAAGTGTTGATTCAGAACTCCTTTAAAAATAAACATGATATTTGAAGTCCAAGATGTGCCAGAGTATTAGCCACTTAAGAAAAAAGTTTGAAAGTAAATTATTTCTCCGTATTGAGTCAATGAGTTGACATAAAACCAAATTCATGTTTATTTTATACAAAAAGTACTTTTTTTCAGCTAACAAAACTGTTAAAGCTTTATTTTATCTAAAGATTATAGAAATTTGACACACTGGTAACAATAAGTCATAGTCTAACATATGTAGAAATAGCTTTGCCCTCATTATAAGTGAACATGTCTTACAACTCTAACTGTAGGATAACAAACATGCTAGTGAAACACAGGGTATGGGCAAGAGAAACATTGCTTCCCAAAACATGAAGGCTTATAATAAAATACATTTGAAGACCTCAGGGACATGAATGTAGCTTGATAAGTATTGATTATTTCCAGTTTGGCACCTACACAAATACTCTGTAAAAATTTCTGCCTATTGTGAAAGACATAAATTTACACATGGGGCTCCAAATTGTGCTTTTTCTCCCTCCTTTTAAAATTTATATTGAATTTCTATTGCAGTAATTAAAACTTTCCATATAAATTCCATAAAATCCTTAAGTAGGAAGCAATAATTATTAAAGCATAGGCCCAAATAGGGAATGTTTAGAAATTACTGAAGAATGTAATTTCACTTTGGCAAGTCTGATGTGCCAGAATATCAAAGATATTTTGGGTGGTGTTACAGGTTGAATTGTGTCCCTCCCCCACAAAAAATAAAAAGGATAATATTGGAATCTTAACCCCCACTACCACCAACTGTGACCTAATTTGGAGATAGGGTCATTGCAGATGTGATTAGTTAAGACGAGCTCATACTGGAGTCGGGTGGGCCCAGAATTCAACATGGCTGGTGTCCTCATGAAAAGGGGAAATTTGGACACAGACACGTAGGGAGAATACCCTGTGAAAATTGGAGTTTCGCTGCCACAAATCCAGTAACGACTAGAAACTAAGACGCAAATATGGCACTGATTCTTCCCCAGCACCTCAGAGACCTGCCTGGCACTTTGATCTTGGTTCTCCAGGCTCCAGAACTGGGAGACAATGAAGCCACTTGTGGTACTTTTTTACAGACCCCCTAGCAAACTGAGACAGATGGTCAATGGCTGCTGGTAAGTAGATTTAGGAATCCCCTCTCATTCAGTGAATCCGTAAGAATGTTAAACTTAAATGCTATGGAGGAGCAGAATTGGACAATATCCCCATTGGTCTATTAGAAATGAATCAGTTTATACAACAGCTGAAAATCTGCCTGCCTTTGCAAAAGAGACAGGAACACTGACCTTACTGAGATTCAATCTATAAAAACGCATGAACCGGGGTGACACATGATTAAAACCAGAATGCACCATGAAAGGAAAAGCACCAACAAGGGAAGATGGAGTCCGGACCCTAAGGTGCACACCATGAAGGCCAAATGGGCCCCCGTGCTGTGGGAGCACCCTAAAGACAATGACGTGTGTGTGTGTGTGTGTGTGTGTGTGTGTGTGATGAAAGAACTGTGCCTTCAGTATTTTGGCACACAGGCAGCTCCAGAGCAGTACATTATGATACAGAGAGAGGGGAAATGATCACAGCTCCTGCATTTTTCAAGAGCATCACAACCTGCGTGAGTTGAAGGAGGTACGCACTAAGGCCGTGAGACTATAAGGGCTCAGCTGGAAGCCCCGGAAAGGTTGGCAGCGCTACCAGGGAGGTGGGTGGGTCCCCAGCCCTGATGACAATGGCAGATCTCTCCTTCCCTCCCTGGTAGCAGGAGTGATGGAAGGACACAGAATCAGGGAACTTTCAGGGGACCATCACCTGTGGAGTTTGCCCACAAGGAATGAATGTCTCTGATTTCCCACTTCATCAGCAGGCAGTAAGAGTGAATTATGCCCAAGGAATTTTATAAATAAATGTCACACCTCTCAGATTTGAAGAAATGTTTGGAAAGAAAGAATCTCTCAGACTAAACTTTCTTGCGAGTCCATCAGGTACGATCAGAACACCAAAAATGTAAACATCAATATAAATGTTTTCTGATTTGTATGCAAATTTGGATGTAGCAATCTTAATAGTGTACATTTAAAGTCAGTTTATTGTCCTCTATACAAATACAAAATTAATTGTTTCAAGGATAGTGACTTTTAAAAAAACACATATTGTAAACTCATAGCTATAGCAATCATTTTGTACATCCTCAGTAAATTTACCTGAGAGGTTGGCACGTGAAAACTAAGCAAATGCACTGAAAGTGCTTGTTCATTGGCACAGTGGCCAAAGCTGTGACAATGTTTGGGAGTGCCCCCGAGAAACGTGCTTCTGCATCTCTGCAAGATCAGCTGAAAAAATAAATGGTGGAGCCTGTTGGCCCCTGACAGCTCTATCTCTAAAGGAAGGCATCAGATCCTCGTGTCTTCACAAACTCATTCCTGCGACTGTTATTCCATAGTTATGCACCATGTATCTGCTGGATGGGACCCATTTTGGGGTGGATGTTCCTCGAGTTATATCCAGAGGAATGTGGCATTCTGATAGGCTTGCTGCATGACCAAAGTTTGTCCTCAAGTGGAAAATCTCAATGTCGTTGTTGTAGGCAGCCATATATTCACTTATCTGGTCATGAATTTCCAGAAGCCTAGGAAAAATCCAACTGCTACATTGTGAAATAGATTTTGGCATGGTTGATGCCAAAATGAATTTTTAATACCCTCAGATAACATTTGTTGAGCACTTGCTATGAGCTAGGCACAGTGTTAAGAATTTTACCTAAATTTATCTTGAAATCCTCAAAACAACCCTAACAAGCAGAAATCTTTATGATCGCCATTGAACAGATGAGAAAACTAGAGCCCCAGGAAGTTAAATTCCTTCCCTATTACCTCATGGGGAACTCACCCCACAGTGGCCCCATGCTGGCCCCTATCTTATTTTACCTGAGTCAGCCAGAAAGAGGCCAAAGAGATCCTCAAGGAAGATTATGAACTTAGTTTTGCTTGACTGAAAAAAAAATCTTATTTTGAATATATTTATAACAGCAACCATTTATTGAGCACTTTCTATAAGCCAGACCACACTGGTGCCTTTTGTACATAATCTCACTTACTTCTCACATCAACTCTCTGAAATGTATTACTATCTCCATTTTATACATAAAGGAACAGGTTTGAATCCTTAAGCAACTCATTCAAGATCACAAAGTTGGAATATGGGTCTTTCAGTTGCATTCTAAAGGCTGTACTTCCCACTCTTGTTAACTCCCTTCTTGTGTTCAAAAAATTGTCATTTTAATTATTTCTGATATCTTACCTGTTACTCTCTGATTGGTAACAATTCTGCATATAAAATATCTTTCTCCTCAAAGCTGATATTTATATTTCCATGTCATATTAGACTAAGATAAGCTGAGAAAGTGCTCTCAGTTCATTTCACCAGAGTGGTCAATAAATAAGTAAGATAAGTCAAAATGCCAATCTGAAACAGATCAACCATCTCTCTTTAAAAAAAAAAAAAGGAAATTAAAGCAAAAATGAGAGAAACAGTGTGTGGGAGACTTGAGTCCCACTGGGGGACTCAAGTGTGGTTTACTTAAACAATCAATTTTTTTTTTTACTATACCTGTTAAAATAATAACCTTAGACAAATCAAATTTAACAGAGTTCAACTGAGCAAAGAATGATTCATGAATCCAGAGCCAGAATAGATTCAGAGAGACTTCTGTGCTGCCATGTGGTTGAAGATTTATGGACAGAAAAAGGAAACCGAGGTACAAAAATACGGAAGTGAGGAACAGAAATAACTGGATTGGCTACAGCTCAGCATTTGCCTTATTTGAACACAATTTGAACAGTTGGCCACCTGGGATTGGCTGAAACTCAGTGATTGGTACAAGAGTAGGTTACAATCTGTTTACACCTCCAGTTTGGTTATAGTTCACTATGTACAGGAAAACTTTTAGGCCAAAGTTAAAATATGTAGGAGGAAGCTTTAGGCTAGTCTTAACTTTACATGCATTTTGCAGAAGGCAATGCAATAGGGAAGCAATTGGCTTTTATTTTCTGGTTGCGTAAAAGCTTCCTAGATTTTGAAGCAAATGGAAAAAATACTAGTTCTTTTTCCAGCTAGTATTTACTCATTACTAAGAAATATTTCACAGAATGATCAGGACAGGCATGAATTCTTGGGGTCATTACTCAAGAACACAGCATAGATGGTGTTCAGATACCTAGGAGAAAGAAAGGAAAGATTACATAAGAAATCAATCATAGCTGTTTGCAAGTAGCAGCCTGGTTTGAGTCAGACTAATACTGAAGGCATTTTGTTTTTAGAGACTTACTGATCACAGCTGATATTTTTTGAGTGCTTTTGAAGCATGATAGCTATCTTTTACCTAGACTTGCTCACAAAAATTCTATGTGTTAATATTATATTATTATATTAGTATAGTATTATAATCCTCATTTTACAGATAAGCAAAATGTTTAAAGAGATTAAATAGTTGGCCCCAGTTCATGCAGCTATGAGACAAAAGCCAGGCATTAAACCTAGACAATCGAATTCCAGAATCCACTGTGGTCAACCACAGCATTTGCCACTCTTAAATCCAGGTCATCTTGGCGCCACGTCTTAAGTCCTATCCCCTTTCTAAGTTAGATTTGTAAGCATCTATTTGTTTTGTGCAAAATATGCCTGTTTTCAACTGACAGGGAAGAAATGAATAATAAAACAATGGATAATATTAAAGTAATTTACATTTGACTTTTAAAAATTTGTGATAAAATACATATAACATAAAACTTACCTTTTTAAATTTAATTGGGTGGTATTAAGTACATTCACATTGTTGTACAACCATCACCAACATCCACCTTCAGAATTATTTTCATTATATATATAAAATGAATATATATATATATGGGGGGACGTGGAGAGAGAGAGTGAGTCATTCTGTCACCCAGGCTGGAGTGTGATGATGGTACAATCATAGCTCACTATAACCTTGAACTCCTCCTTAACCTCCCAAACTGCTGGGATTATAGGCTTAAACCACCACATCCAGCCATCTTTCATTACATTTGACTTTAAATACATTTATCTATTCATTCAGCAATATCTACTGAAGGTCTAGTTGAACCTCTACTCTCAGCCAGGTGCCCATGCTGGGCGAAGCCTGGCCCAGTTCACATTCTCAAATTCCCCTTGCAAGCCTGGCCAGCCCAGCCCGGTGAGCCCTATTCCTTGTAGTTTGGCCCCACAACCCGCAGTTTATCAAAAGGATAGGAATGGGGATGATGGTTTGACACAGAGAACAGGCCCTGAGCCATCAAGTATCATCCTTCATGTGATATAGTAGAGAGGACATGAACACTAAACCTTGAGCTTGCACCCCCTTTTGCCACATATGCTGGGGTAGGGGGGTCTTGGGAATATTTCCTAGCCTCTTTGAGCCCCCAAGTCTTCATTTGTAAGATGGGAATAATCTTTACTTGACTGTGTTGAGAATCTGAGAGATAGTACAAAAATGATCAGTGACAAGAAAAATAAATATTTGTAATTCTCTTGCCACCTTTATGGAGAGATCTTGACACTGGAGGAAATTTCCCTTGCTACGTTTAGCATGATTAACTGTAGCACAGTATCAGGAGACAGACGTGTGCACGTGTGTGCACACATCCACATGTGTGTGTGTCTCTGAGTGTACGTGTGTGTGGGGGGGGGGGGAACAGGCAGGAGAGGTGGAGCTAAATTGCTCTTAGAAATAGAGAAGCAGGCCGGGCGCGGTGGCTCACGCCTGTAATCCTAGCACTCTGGGAGGCCGAGGTGGGCGGATCGTTTGAGCTCAGAAGTTCGAGACCAGCCTGAGCAAGAGCGAGACCCCATCTCTACTAAAAATAGAAAGAAATTATATGGACAGCTAAAAATATATATAGAAAAAAAATTAGCCGGGCATGGTGGTGCATGCCTGTAGTCCCAGCTACTCGGGAGGCTGAGACAGGAGGATCGCTTGAGCTCAGGAGTTTGAGGTTGCTGTGAGCTAGGCTAACGCCATGGCACTCACTCTAGCCCGGGCAACAGAGTGAGACTCTGTCTCAAAAAAAAAAAAAAAAGAAATAGAGAAGCAAATGAGGCCCAAGGGAGGCTCCAGGGACAGGGGACTGAAGCCAGGGGAGAGGAGGCTGGTGGTGAATGGGGATTTGGGCCATGAAAGGATGCATGCCGTGTGATGTAAAACCTCACTTCTGTTCTCTCTATGACAACTTCAGCCTACATTGAATTTTCTGATTTTGAGAGTACATGGCTAGGAAAGGATGTAGGAAGATGTAACACTAAATCCAACTTCAATACTGGCTCCTAAAGGAACCAGGTGGCTCACCAAGAGAGCCATATATAAAGTATCTTACGCATCATAAACACACACATTGTATACACACACACCAACAAATTATTTCGAAATTCTACACATGTCCCATGCATAGGTATCAGGGCTGAAAGGCATCATCGTTTCTGCCAGAACTTTCTGAGAGCAGACTTCAGACCACAAAGCATGCAGACCTGAAATCTTTAGAAAGTAGACACTCTGATGGAGGGAAGGGTGAGGAGAAATGACAGCCCAGTGACTGAGCAGACTCCTTCTGGGAGGGCACTTTACACTCTGCCAAACCAGCCAGAATCATTCTTTAAAGAGAAGGACCCAGAACAATACTTCTCTAAAAACATCAGGGAAAATCCTCCTTCCAAAATTCAAAGGTGCACGGAGGAAATCTTCACACATCTGCAGCCCTGGTTTGGAGTGTTCAAGGTGCCCAGGGGAGAGTGCCCACTCTCTCCACAGGCACCTCCAGGACCCTGGCAGCTGAAGGCCATGTTCCTACACCTCTTTCCAGGCATCTCTACTTACAAGACAAATCCTTGATAGTGGGGGCACCTGCTCTACAGAATGCAATTCCATCGTGGATACTGCCGCAGCCTTGAGCCAGTATGGCGAGATTCTCCGCACAAGTCCCACAGATGGACCATCTCTGCCCCATCTCTGTTTCTTATGTAGAAAGAAAATTGTGTACTTTTCTATTTGTGGAACATGAACCTTTCAGTATCAGAGATTTCAGAGTTCTCTGAAACAAACTGTTAAAAATACTAGGCTGGGCACGGTGGCCTCACACCTGTAATCCCAGCTTTTGGGGAGGCCAAGGTGGGAGGATCACTTGAGCCTAGGAGTTCGAGACCAGCCTGGGCAACATAGCAAGACCCCATCTCTAAAAATAATTTTAAAAAATAGCTAGATGTGGTGGCATGGACACGGTGAGTTATGATTGCACCACTGCACTCCAGCCTGGGTGACAGAGAAAGATCCTGTCACTAAGAAAAAAGAAAAATTTTAAATACTAGACAAAAAGTAATGCTGCTACCTTTTGTTAAACTCATCGAAACACTACATAGCACTTAAAATGAAGGTAGAAGTCAGGGACAGAGAGGAGATGGAGAAAGAAGAGAAACACAGGTTAAATTTCTGCTAGATTTTCCCAGGTGGGCTAAAGAAATCCCACTGAAGTCTTCGGCACCAGCATATTGCTAAGTGTAATGTGGGTACTGATTTTGAAATATTTTCCGATGGCCCTTCCCTTGTGAAACGAATTTGCTTTCTGTGTATTTTAACCCTGGGGAAGGGGCCAGGTGAATGTTGCTTTCAGAAGGAAACGTGGTATAAGGGAAGCCACTGCTGAACAGGAAGAACCAAGCAGGGACAGCCAACCTTTTCTGACCCAGGGTAAAGAGGAGGAGGGAAGAGAAATTAAACAAAGATGTCAGGTACCGATGTGTCCTTGTATCCTTCTCCTCCCACCCCAGTCTTTTGGGGTCAAACCTGGGCAATGAGGAGCAACAAAATAACTGGTACTTGGGTCAGAGGAGATAGATGTCCCTGTGTGACTCTTACTGTGTGACATTGGCTTCCTCTTTACCCTGTTGCCTTCTGGGAACTGAACCCTTCCCAAGGGTCATAATAAAAGACTACAGGACTTTGCAACTAGAGAGTGGCGTGGATAAGCCTTCAGCTATAGGTGCCTCCAAAGACCAGATGAAACAGGACCCACATCAGCAGACACAGAGTGGGCCCTGGGCCAGCCACTGCACGGCAGAGGCCAGCAAGGACCTAGGGGACATCGTGCAGATCGGGGGTCCTCTCCCCAGTAAACCAGGCTCCATCTGTGTAGGCTGGTGTGAATGGGGAATAAGAAACCTTAAAAAAACAAAACCAAAAACAAAAACCCTGCTTAAACCGGAATAGACTGAGATGTTCTTTAGTGGCAGGTTTTAGTTTCCAACCAGCTTGCCGCCACTAAGTGAAGGACTGGAGGTGAGGGTGGGCGGGGCTTAGGGAAGATGCGATGAGCTGCAGTAAGCAAAGAGCTTCCACCCAGGTATCACTCTCTCTGGATACCCAGGACCAGAGCTGGGATCCTATACAAAACTCAGAATAATTCCTTAGAAAAGCAAGTGAGAGTGTAAATGAGTTTAGAAAATTTTCTATCTAAAGCAACAATGGATTTTTATTCCCTGAAGTGTAGAACATACATTCCGTATTAAACTTGGCTTCCCAGAATAACTGATTAGCCAAACTTTTCATGGTCAAGGTACAGAGCTACATTCAAAACAGGCATAATAGTCAAATATTTTTATTTCATTTATTCACTCTTCTTCTTCCTCTCTGGAATAGGTATACCTGATCATTTGAAGATTCGGATGATTATTTTACTTCTGGTTATCACTTGAATTTCCTTTTTGAATGAAATGGACTTTTATTTACTTTACTTCCAAGGAGCTTGCATTGGGTCAGTGTGTATCCTCTTCCTTCCGCCGTCTCTACCTTGCTCCTTTTAATGTAACCATTTCCCCTGCAAGATTAATCCTCACAGCGTTGTCATGAGGGTCACATGAGTGCTCAGAAAGCATTTAAAACAGTACTTGGCAAATAGTAAACAATATCCAGGGTTTTTCCTTTTATGGAGATTCCTTCAATTATGAGTAAGCCAATTAGGATGGCTTACTATTAATAATGAATTAATATGAACTGTAAAAGTACACATTTGCTCCTCCGTTAAGGTATAACCCACTGCCCAGCATACAACAAAATAACCCAGACTAAAATTCTGAATTTTATTAGAGAATATATCTAAAATACAACATTTATTAAGTTATGATATATTATTTGAATGGAAATATACTCTGTATCACAACTATAATTATAATAATTTTACAGATACTTCATTTACATCTCTGTAATTCAAAAGTCACTAAATTACAACATAATTCATTTCGAAGATAATTTTGCTACAAATATATAAGAATTTTTAAAGTTTTTCTCTATTATAACATATGGGAGTGATGAACATTTATTTGATCTGATTCACATTACATGGAATCATGACTATTTTATCTGGTTTGCCTTGACTACTCAATTTATCTCATGATAGGGATTTGCACTCAACCACTCTACTGTCCTATGTTTTAAAAATAGCATTTTAGTGAACAATTGTGAGTGCATATCACCCTCCATGCTGTGCAAGAAGTCAAGGTACTTTATTCCTATTCCTTACATGACATTCTCCATTACAGAAAGACTACCACCTACTACCGTAAGCAAAGCACCAACCAGCTGCGGCAATCTGTCAAACATGACAATTGCTCTTGCTCTTCACATTTTATTAGTAAGCACTTCAGGACGTCAGGTGAAAGATGAAGGGTCCAGAAAACCAGACACAAAGCAGCCAGGGTCCAAATCACCAAAGTAGATTTGTGCTTAGGTAAAAGGAAACACCTGAAAATTCGTTATTTGAACATCGGCCGTGGAATCAACCTATTTGAAGGAAGCTTTGATCTGTCTGTCCTTTAGTGGCTGGGCCGGACGCCAGTTGTCCACCATCAGTTCCTCAGGCTCGCCCTCCCCGCTGAAGTGAAGATTACGGAACTTCATCATCTAAAAGACACAACAAAAAATTGAAAATTAAAGTTTCACAGTAGTATTCACTTACGCGCTTGTGTTATATGTTAAAATACATTCCCCAATATTCACAGCACTGTGTATCAGTGGCCAAAATTCAATTTGATTCCTAATACATATATAATCGTGTATAGATTATGTATGTATGCTTTTATAATAAAGCAATTTATATAAAATACATGAAAAGGTTGGTATCATTTTTGAAGGAATTTTTCAGTGAGCTTTTAATTTCAAAATCGATCAAAAGACTATCAACTCATACTTAAAAGGCTATACTCATACCCTTTTAAATTTGTGTGTTTCCTGGTCCACCACTGTGACATAGGCAGCCCTTAAACAGTCTCCTACTTCATCAAGTTTCTTGAAAAGTGATGTCTCCCTTCCTCTGAACACGACTTGATCTAAATGAAGAAGGGTGGCATGGGTAGGACTATAGCAGCCCACGAATCAACAGCCCTTAACCCCATCTCTTTTGTTCAGTAATATTCCCTCAGTCACTCCCACAAAGTCAATTTCACATAGGTCAACTATTGTAGCATGCACAACTATCGTTACTGCAATGCGAGGGGATGTTCTAAGAACATCTAGGGTTGATACATTATGGCAGAATCCCAGGAATCTGAAAGACAGTCTGTTTATAAAGTACAATCAGATCAAACCGGTACAATCAATTTCTACTCTCCACTCCACTGATTAAATTACATCCTCATATCAGTCAACTTGACTCTATTTTAGCATCACAGAGAAAAAACCTCAGTACAGAAAAGAAAGGTAGCAGAATTAGAAGATCTATTTATATTACCCACATCCATCCCTCCATAGTTTCTCACTATTAGACATCTGCCCTCCTCCTCTAAGCCTCAAGTGGGTAAATTTGTAGGTCTTAACTGACCATGGTGATCACATTCCCTTGCTGTTGACTGAGCAAGAATCACAGTTCTAGCCAGTGAAATGTGAAAGGTTTGGTTGGGGTCTTCAGGGAAAAGCTTCTCTGCTCCTATGGAACCAGTGGAAGGTGTGTTCCTTTCGTCCTCAAAAGGTGGTTATACCTGGATGTGATTCTCAAAATGCTCTTGTAACCACCTTGAGGATGAAGTCACCAATGAACAAGGCAAAGTCAAGGGAACAACAAAGGAGGAACCAAAGTTCTGGCTTCCTGAGGTAAGCATGACTCCTCTGGACGCCATGTCATAGGATATGAAAAACAGCCCTGTTGGTATTTTGCCAATGTACACAATTAATATATCTAGTTTAATACTACTTATTACCTTAAAGGGAAAATTGATGGCACAGGGACTACTGGAATAGGTTCAATTGCCCTTACCTACGTGTGTATTTCTGGCCATGGGTGTGTGTGTACACAATAAATCCATTTGTTGCCTCAGCTCTGAATGTTAGACCATGATCTCAAGGTAGATTATTCTCAGTGAAGGAAGAAAAAGAATTTTCATGTTCTTAATTATAACTCAAAACACTATGTCTACAAATAAGAGGTGGCATTATTATGACCTTTCTTTATGCTACTATTTCAAGAAGCTTGCTCAAATACATTATGACCACAAGGTCAATACTCAACTGACAAACCAGTCAAGCATATAATTTTTTTTGGCCCACTCTGATATATTACAAGTAAATTTCTAGTTGATATAGATGTCCTCTAAAGAAAGATGTGGAATATCTGTAGTACTTATGAGTTAATATTCTAAAGCAGAACACAGGAATAGAATCCTTGCTCCCAGACCTTATTCTGCCATGAAGTAGCAAAGTGGAAAGCACTTCAATTTTCTCAGACTGTTTATCAACACAATTCTAGCTTAGCGAATTGAGAAGGTTGGACAACATAATATCCAGTGCACATTGCAGCTCTAAACTATGATTCTGAATTTTTGTAGGTTTAAGTCCCACTACAACTACTCAGACAGTTATCATTTTCAAGACTGTTGGCTGTTGACTCTCTCCATAAATTATGCAGGATCCAAACTCTTGTGAATGCTAAGGAATGTCCATTTTCTACATTTCAACTGTGTGCTAAGAGACAGTCTAGGAAAAATTCACTTGTATCCACTTTGGTGAAGTGAATTAGAAGCTGCATTAATCACTTGAACGTCACAAAGTACACTGCATTGGAAATGTAAGAATATCTGCCCTAGGCCTCTAAAGCAGCTTGGGGTGAGTTTTAATAGATACCTTTTCTCCAAGGGATGATTCCCATTTTTGTCAGGATTCAGAAATGCATGCTGATATAAATAAAACTGCAGAAACCTCTGATGGGAGTGAGCAGGAGGCTGGAATTATCCCTGATACCTATGTAACCTTGACCACGAAATCTCATTTTTCTGAGTTTCAGTTTCCTCATAACTGACAAACCATTTATTAGGTGACAGACACATTTCTTACTGAATCTTCACAATGACTACCCCGTTTTACAAACTAAACAAACTGCCTAAGGTTATAGTTAATAACAATAAATATTTGCTGAATGCTGTTTGTTTGCTAAGCACTGCCACGGGCACTAGTTCCATAGCAAGCAGTAGAGGAAGGGGGATTAAATCCCAGGTCTGTCTGACTCCAGAGGCCAAGGTCTTCTGCCTTGACTAAACACTCCAGGTCTCTAAATAGGCCTCCCATTAGAAAACCCACCTGCTCCTTGCTGACACTGATGGGTTCCTTGAGCACAATCCAGGTGACACATTCCAGAAGAGGAGGGGTGGTCAGTGAGCCCAGGTAGGTCCAGTAGTCCAAGCTTTCAGGAAGGAGGCCACGAGGATCAAAGTTAGTGAAGACGGCATGCTTACCCTGGAACAGGGCAAAGACACAGGTTAAAACCATCACATCATCAGAGAGGAGGCAGGTGGGAGAGAGGGGGACAAAAATAGGTATATTCCCCTCTGATAGCCAGAAAAGTTTTTTTAAAGAGTGGTTCTATATTCACCGGTAAACAAAATGAAATTGACAGAAGACATTTCAATTGGAAATATAAATTGGCAGGTATGAGCAAGGAAAACTGATTCTTATTTTCACCTGTCCATTTTTCATCTTGTTCTCTAAAATAATCCCTTATGTAATATTTTCCATAAAGTCATTAACTGATCACACCCAGTATTTAAAATGAGACTACTGCCACTAAAATGATGCAATTTTAGTTTGCAATAACAGAAATAGAGTATCCTTGATGAGGAGGTGATTTTTATTGCTATCCTATTTGATGACTAGATCAGAACCAAAGAACTGCATTCAGTTCTGAACACTACAATTTTAAAGCAAACAGGAATGATTTTACTGGAAGAGTGAAAGGTTGCTGCACAGAGAGAAAATTATGTCATGTGAGAGTAGTTAAAGGGAACTAAAGATAATTAGCTAGTGGTAAGTGAAAGTCCAGAGTAGACAGAGAGTAGGGTTATGTAGAACGGAGATCAGGTTTATTCTATATAATTCAAGGGGATCAAGCTAGAAGTGAAAGGTGAGCATTTCAGAAGATAGGTGCTGCATCAATGTGAGGATCAGCTTTACAGAGCCAGGGCTGCCACTGGAAGTGACTGTAGTATTTAAGTAGATGCTCAATGACCTCAACACAGCTATGCTGTAGAGAGCATTTAAACACTGGGTGGATCAATTCAAAGAGGTCACATAATATAAATCGCCATGAAACAGAGCCTCAGTTATCTTGTTCACCATTGTATCTCTTGGGTTAGGAAGGTGGCTGGCACGTAAAAAATACTCAACAAATGTTTGCTGTATGAATGAGTGAAAAATTTGACCAGATAATCATGACCAGTCATGAGATTCTCTGACTCTTATGTATGGATGTTCAAATGATGGGGAAGCAAGATTACATAGACACATGACTTAGAATTATAGTAGCTTTAGGAATGACTTTTGGAGAAAGAAAATATAATTAAATATATATACACAATATTTTACCTTTTACTCATTCAAACACTACATGTCATCTAGACTGTTCAATTTGATCAAAAGAAAATCCAAAATCAATGGAGTATTGAAAATAGGTACTCTACTAAGGTGGCAGAAAATTCCATTTTACCTTTGTTTTTATAGAATCCAGAGCATCAGTGACTTTCTGAAGGCCTGGTTTAGCACTGCCAATCTACAGAAAAACACAAGGGACAAGATGCTGTAACCTAGTTGGTACTGTAACAGTTTTGATTTGGGTGACTCTTTTATAAAATTTCTCCAAATAGTGAACCCAAATCTGTCACTTTGCACAAGCTACACATCGGTCTCAGCTAGAAGACACTGGTCCCATGGACTTCCCTGCTTTCACTGAATCTTCAACCTGCCTCTTCCTCTGCCCGGTTAGTCCTCCTGAAACCACCCCGTCAAATGTCCCCAGTGATCTCCAAAACCAGCAATATTCTTCGTGTTTACCTTAATTTGCTTGCAGGCTTTTACACTATTGTCTTCCCTTCTTTTTAAAAATCCTTTCCTCCTTTGGCTTTCCCTGTGCCCTCCAACCTCTTAGTGACTCCCTTGAGTTTCGTATTCCTTTTTAGTCATTCACATCTTTCCCCCTGCCTTAAAGGCCTTACGTTTTGCAGTTTCTCAGGGCTGCATGCTGAGCTGCTTTCCCATCTCCCTCTTTACGCCGGCCTTGGATGATTTCATAGACTCCTGTAGCTTCCACCTCAACCTATGAATCAGCACTCATAAATCTCCAGCCCAGACCTTTCTTCACTGCCCTTTACAACTGTCTAGAGGGCAGCTCAATCTGTTGAGTCCCACTGTTGCCTGAAATTCTCCAGGACCAAGTCACTGTCCTTCTCCCCTCCAGAATTTGATCTTACTTTAGCATCATGTAGTAGTTCTGTGTAGCTTCTTCAGGTTAAAATAGAATAAAACAAATACCTAACAGTCATGCGAAGTTGACCTCTTTATGTCCTTCACATTTACATCCAAATAGTACCTAATAAATGCCTCTAAAATTGTCTTTTTTGTCTTCCTTCTGCTGCTACCAGCAGATATAGACGGAGAAAGAAGACTGAAAATACTTTGGAGCCAAAGGCGTTTCCTACGTTCTTTTGTAGAATGCTCTGTTTGTTATGAATGTTTTATCCAGTCAATCTTTCTTGAAAACAGGGAAAAAAAAAGCATTGGGCCATCCACTAACCTTGATAAAAACACCCACAACAGCCAGTCCATCAGGGTGTTGCGCAGCTTTTCCAAAATCCCCGTACTTGGTGTTCCAGTGAACCAAGTGAAGCTAAAGCCCATGGGAGACAAACCCACAATGAATGATTTACATAATAAAAGCTTATAGATCTTATCCAATGATCTTTTCCTCATAGCCAAAGGTTACTGAAGAAGGTGAAAATGTAGATAATTTTAAATGAAAACTTTCCTTTCATTTTAATTCTAATTATCCAGTATAGCACTTGGTATAATGGCAAGTGATTTCATCAACAACTGCTAAGACAACGAAACGTATAGTTCTGAGGGAAAGCACAAATTAATGAATTTAAATTCATTTACTTTTTGCAACTGGTGTCCTTGGAGACAGTAGAGAAAGTTTTGAGCCTTAATTGTAATGCCACCATTAAAGGTTATAAAAGCAAATGTGAAGGTCCTTTGTAAAAGAAGTAGTTCACTTGGTGTGAGTTGAATTTACAAAGTTAAGCTTTTGAAATTAATGCTAACTCAATTTACAAACATTTTGACCTGGAAAGAAATAAAGCCTCTCTTACCTCTGCAGCATATTTCTTTTTGTCCACAGTGTGCTCAGAACCTTGCTCATCAAGTGAACCCCAGTGAAAGTGAAACTGAATCAATCTGTAAGTGCCATCCAGGGGTCCTCCTTTGAGCACTAAAGTCAAAAAATATATATGTAAGATACATGTACGTGCACACATACACACATACATATGCATGTATACACATATACACATACATACACACATGAAATATGCAATACTAAATATTACTGTCTTCGGTCCCATCTTATAGTACTAAATGTATACCTTTAGCCACATTTTCACTCTGTGAAAATTAAATTAAAATTAAACCCAGACTCAAGTTTAGTCTACACTGCTGAACAAAATCATTTCAATTTTTTTGTTTTGTTTTGTTTTTCCTCACATGTGTTGGCTGAAGGATAGATGCTTTTCTCATCTTTGTTTTCTGAGCACAGTGATACCTCTTTTCTGGGTTTCTTTTGGAGTCATAGGTTCACGTCCAGAGAGAGGAAATTTTAAATAGAAATAATAATTCCTCTGCGAATCATTTAGGAAGAGCCAATGCAGCTGTGTGCCAGTGCAGTGGTCTGCTGCACACTCTTGCAAGCGTGGGAACCTGTCTTCTACCATGGCCCAGTGGCTGCCCTACAGCCTGCTTTGCTGCCCTTTGTACCAGTTCCTACATACCAGAAGTTGTGAAATAATGAGCATTCCATTGATCTCAACATTCTAAAATCCAATTGTCCTCACATAGGCTTCCCAAAGCCTTTAAAATTTGGATTGTCACTGCTGCTAGGTAGCTTTGTCCCCTCTTTGGCCTTAATTCTCTAATCTGTAAAAGGAATTCATTAAATTATCTATTACTTTGCCAGTAATTTGCTGATCATCTTCCATATGCAGTGTAATGTGCTCTATTATCTCTAAGAACTTAAAATTCCAACTTTAACAACTATCCCATGATTCTATTATTCTGGTATTAATATAACTTTATTCAGTAAAATCAATAGTAGAAATCACATTCTTAGACTACTGTAAATATTCAATGAGCTGTGTCTTGAGACAGGATTAAAATAGTGGGAAATCATCCCCCAAAAAACTTTTTACCTAACTTATAAGTATTAATGGGATTTAACCAAAATACTTAAAAGCTTTTAAAAGTAGTTTAGTGCTACTATTTTAATTTCATTTTTCTAGTACTGAGATCAAAACATCTGTTGCTATACATGTATCTTATTAGCTTTGCTTTATAATTCCATAAAGTAGTGAGCCCAGACTTACTTTAGCTTTGCAAAACAAAGGGATGAGGTCTGTACAACAAAGTTTGCTCACTTAGCTTCACCTAAATATGCTTAAATGAAAGCAACAGCCATTCATCTATTCAAAGTAAAAGATAAAACTGGCTGGAAGATATTTAGGCATGGGGGCCTTCCTGTGGCTCCTCACGTAACCGCTGGCTGCCACCTCTTCCTTGCAATAGGCCAGAAGAAAAAAAGAAGAATGAAAACAGAAAGAACAACTTATAAATGGTGTTATATTACAGATCTGTTAAGAAACATATATTCTGATAAAAATCACATCTCTTGAAACACAAAAACAACTATTGTAAAAGTTTATTTTTTATCTGATAATTCAGTAAGGAAAGAATTAGTCTTAGCCCTCAATACTAGACTTTTTCAAAAATAAAAGAATTTCCTTTTCATAACAATATATCCTAAAAGTGAAATATATGTTTATGAAATAAATTGCTACTGAAAAAAGGTCTTTATATTAACTCCTTAAACATAGTAACAGATGGGCTGATAATAAAAAGCCAATGCCATTTGTAACAACATTAATTCTACCAGGTGGCAAAACTCATTAAATAAAACCATATTAAGCATCTGAGATAACTGATTTTCTAAATGTATCTGCTTTCCACCTGTGAGGAATCATACCAGGATCTTACATTTTAAAGAAAATAAAGCTTTTGCTATTTCTCATTCTTATTCTCTCTCTTGCAAACCTTAAAATTCCATTTTAACTTACTTGTTTCAGAGAACATTTAGAATTAGCCAAGAGTGTATATAAACTTTTATGAAACAAGGCTTGATAACATTAAAAAGAAAGAAAGAAAGAAAGAGAGAGAGAGAGAGAGAGAGAAGGAGGGAGAGAGGGAGGGAGAAAGAAAGAAAAGCAAGCAAGCTCTGGGTTCAATGATTAAACACATTCAGTGCTAATCTATTGTCACCAGACACCTGTTTTACCCCTTGTTAAAGTATAACTTATTGGTATGAAGATTAGAAACCCACCGTAATTAGGAAAAGTTATTAAATCTTTAAAGTTTAATTGCTACAGAAAGCAGCATATCTGTCCTTCTTTAACTAGCTCATTATTTCTCAGCAAATTCTTACCATGGAGTTTAGGCAAAGAAGTCCTCCAATAATATTGTTATAATAATAAATTGTTACAAACTCTAGTAAAGTTAGCATACATGGTTTCATTTGAGAAACAGAAAAGATCACATTTTGGTTTAAGATAAGGAGCTTATGCTGTATTCCAGATCTACTTATTTACTTATTTTGATTACTGCATGCCATTTCCTAAATTTTTCCTATTTAAAATGAATCCTTTTTTCTAATGCAAAAATAATCTTTAAAAATAGCAGAAATTGCTCACTGCACTTTTTTTTCTATAAAATCCAGCCATGGTAGTGGAGCTCTAAAAAGTCAATGATTTATTGTATCATAGAAACATGTTCCATGAGGGATGGAGATACATAAATAAGGTTTTCTACTCTAATATTCTTTTCAAGACTCCCAAAATTTAATCTGAATTCAAATCTCAACACTAAGAGCTCCAGTCAATTTTAATTTTCATGATCTGTTATGAGTTATACATACTATAGATAATGCAAACTAAGTACCAAGTAAAATATTATAGAATAATCTGTCTTCCTATACATGTTATTTGGGAAAATTATGCAAATTATGTTATTATGAAAAATAAAGAGACTCAGTAATATTGAAAAAATCAGACTACCTATACAAATTAAAAACTAAAAATTTAATATTTTTGAATATTTTTCTTCCTAATCACTTACTATTACTATTTAATTAAAATGCATTGGAATAATAAGCCAAAGACCTTAGTGAACATTAATAATCTCTTAAATCCAAAATACAAATAAACTCTTCCCAATAATCCTTAGTTTAAAACCAAAATTTAAGTGATTTCCTACTAATGAAGTTTTATACAGAAAACTTGGCATTTCCAGGAGCTGAACCATCTTCTCTAAAAATAACCTGAACATTTAAAAATCGTACATTACTGTTTTGTTTGTTGGCAGTAGCCAATAATCCTAGGCCTTCGTGTCAAGTCTTTTTCTCAGACATCCATATTCCATGTTTTTAAAGCAATAAGATGTTTGGCTGTCTCTTTCATGAGAATAAACATTGTCAAAATTCAAGAGAATAGAAGTTGTAGTTTAAGCTATACGACAATTATACAGGAGTAAAAGAAAAGCTCTTTGATGTAAACATAATTAACTACAGCACGTAGAAAGCTTTGGTCAGTTTTCTAGACATTCAGGGTTCTGCTGCTACCTACCATTAACCATGTGCGTGACAAGCCCTGTTGTTTGTTGTTGTTATGCTTCTTTTTAACTTATGATTGCTGTGGGAGAAAACATTTTAGAGCTTCAAAAGCAAGTCCCTGAAAGTTCAGCAGGACCCATTTATGAAGATCCATTATGTCACACAGATGATGATCTGCTAAAATTGAGCACAAGTAAACTCATTCTGCTTCCTTCCTTTTCTTTTCTTGAAATAACATATCTAAAAATTACAATTTCAAAAAACCATAAATGATTTGAGAATTGTATATGAGTTGGCCCAATAATTCTAGCACTGGCTTCCAATATTTGCCCCTAACTTTGCAATAAAGTAGGACAACTTTAAACTCATTAATAAAAGTGAATAAGCAGGAGTTAATAATTTGACTGCCATTCTTTTCTCCCAGATAAAGCTGATAATAAAACATCTCAAGCAGGGAGAGTTATTTTTTAATTTAAAAGGCTTAGCAATTTTTCATCAATTTAAGATGAATTTAAGTTGGTTTATTTTTAAAGGAATTTAGAAGATTGAGGAGAGCTTTAATCCAAGCTTCTAGTTAAAGCCTATTAACCTCACATTTAAAAAGAATTCTCTCAAGCTTAAACATAGCAATAAACTCAAGCTGCTCAGTTCCTGATAGCCCAAAATTAAGTTTGGGTATAAGGTAACATTAGGACATTGTACTGAGAACCTGAATCTATGAGAAGTTCTAGAAGGCTGAAATCTCATTAAATGGGGGTGGGTAGGGTAGGGGAGAGAGTGTAGATACGTGAACTGCATTTAGATATAGGAAATAAGAGGTAAAGGATATCTAAAAATGTTAACACTATAAAAATAACTCTTAACCAAAGAAATGTTAAACTATTGATTTAAAAACAATTAAGTAGCCAAAACGAATACATTATTTTTAGACTTAAGTATATAGAAAAGCATATTAGTTTTTTAAAACATCGTATGTAC